>NW_027531904.1:385849-437758 GCF_008692635.1 Crocuta crocuta
GGTTAGAGTTAAAAATAGAAGGGGGGGGGGGGGTGAGGGGAGGGGATAGAGAAGCAAAATCTAATAAGTATTCAGATGCAATAGGCCAAGAAAGCTCTTTGGAGAGACAGAGAAGAAAAAGATCAGCAGTGTGTTTCTAAAACCAAATGGAATGGTTCTTTCGCCCGAGCTTCATCGCTTAAGCCCGTTGGTCACAGGGACCTGACTGTCAAGGAAACGCTGAGGAATTTCTCCAACCCAGTGACGTTACTTGGGGGGTGTTACTTCCTTGGATAAGACCCCACACGGGCTGGTGTCTGGAGGGAACTGGTAAGGCCCCTCCGGAATGGGGGTCCCATGAGATGCTGAACCTTGGCACAATGGCACATGCTAGACATGAAGCACAGCCTCGCAGCAGGGTGTGCCTGCGCCGGGGCCATTTCCCATCTGTTGGGTGACCAACAGTGTCTCCCTACCCAGATCCTGAGCTCTATCGCTGTCCTACGGGCCACTCACTCCCCAGCACCTAGTACAGGGCCTGGAGCAGAGCAGGGGCTCACGATGTATCACCTTCACAGCCCGGCCTGGCCCACCACCGTCCTAAGCATGTGCTTGCCGCCCCACAGCTCTGGCCGCACTGTCTGCCTCCCCACGGGCAGCTCCTGGGCCAGTCCTGGGCAGCCTCGTTGGGCTAGCGCCTCACATGCTGCGTGGCCCACCAGCACTCTGGGATGATGAATGGCTCCCTAAGGAAGACCCACCATTTAAAGAGCCCCTGCTCGTGATCTTTTCCTACTATATACACTAACAACTTAGGACTTCTTGGCTTATCCATGATGTCATATATTCCTTCCTTGGAAGTATCTCCGGCTTGGGAATGGTGAGGAAGCTGTTCTTTTATAAAACAACTCAGGGGAGATGGGAAACCCCAGACAGGGAAGCAATACTCTTCATAGCATCCCCAAATTGCTTCCTTCGTGATGCTTCCTTTTCTGACATATTGGGATTTCCAAGTCTTGTGTGACCGCAAGCTTTTCCACTCAGGGGCTGCTCACCGATTCCTCTCGTGAGGCTTGGGATTTTCGCCGACCACACTTCGGCTCCCTCCTAGAGCTCGGATGTGGGCGTTCACCGAGTTCCAGTTTGCCCACAGTCCAGCGAGCCCGTTCCTGTGTGCTGGGTGCCCCTGCTCCGTGTGTGACCTTGTGCCCTTGGAGGAAGCTGAAAGGTCCGGCGTCACTGAAATAAACATCAGCCCCTTGCTTCTCTCCCGAGGCCTGAAAGTCCTGCAGTGTGTGACAGAAGAACAGGGACACATCTGTGTGTATCCGCCCCAAAACAGAGGGCGGGAGAAGGTCATGATTTTCCCCCTGCATTTTCAAATTATATTTTTCAGGAAGGAAGTCATGTTTCATCACCACTCAGCATAGACTCACACTTATTCTGATGGTCAGTTTTATGGGGCAGTTTGTCCAGACGACAGTCCCCAGTGATTCAAACACTAAGCTAAGTGTCTCCACGAAGGTATCCTGGAGATGTGATGGAAGACTCTAATCAGTTTACTTGAAATAAGGAAGATCATCTTAGATAATCTGCATGGGCCTGGTTTGATCAGCTGGTCAGAGTTGAACCTTTCCTGAAGTAGAAGAAATCTCGCCTGTAGACAGAAGCTTCCGCCTGTGCCTGAGAGGTCTGGCCAGCTCTCGCTCCACACCTGTGCTGTTTTGCCTAGGCAGCCTCCACAGTCACATGAGCGAATTCCTCTCAATAAATCAATCTCTCTCTCTGTCTCATATACAGGTCTGTATATGTGTATATATAGAGAGAGATACATGTATACAGATCCATGTATATTTCATATGTACATTGAAATACACATACGTATATTTCATATGTATATTTCATATATATTCATAAATATACATATATATACACATATATTCATATATGTATTTCCTACTTGTTCTGTTTTGCTGGTGGAACCCTGAAAGCTATACATATCCACACACCTACAACTAAAACAAAAGATACTCAAGACAACACTTACTCTTCCTATTTATAATGAACCCTATATTCAGTGTTGATCCAGTTCTCCAAATCCACCTTATATCTTATTAAAGTGTCCTAAGATGCAATGTGAAAAATTATATAATGAGGGGCGCCTGGGTGGCTTAGTCGGTTAAGCGTCCGACTTTCGCTTAGGTCATGATCTCGCGGTTCGTGGGTTCGAGCCCCGCGTCGGGCTCTGTGCTGACTGCCAGCTTGGAGCCTGGAGCCTGTTTCAGAGTCTGTATCTCCCTCTCTCTCTGACCCTCCCCTGCTCACGCTGTCTCTCTCTCTCTCTCTCTCTCTCCTAGAAATAAATAAAAATATTAAAAAAAAAAAGAAAATTATATAATGATAGTGAACCTGCCCCCCCCGCCCCCACGGCCCTGGGAGGTGTCTGTGTTAGAAAACACACCTTTCCAAAAGGGATGTTGAGGGAAGATGAAACCAGACTATACTTTTTCTTAAAGTGGGTTTATTTATTTTTGAGAGAGGCAGGGAGGGGCAGAGAGAGGGACAGAGAATCCCAAGCAGGTTCCGTGCCATCATCGCAGAGCCTGATGTGGGGCCTGAACTGAAGGACCGTGAGACCATGACCTGAGCTGAAATCAAGTCACTTAACCGACGGAGGCACCCAGGCGCCCCTCAATCAGACTGTACTCTAGGGTCCTGCCCATAGAGCATAGGCAAGGCTCTGCAGAACAGCCTTTGGAGAAATGTGGGTGCATGTGAACCCCCAGGGGCAAGGAGAAGAGGTACCAGGGTCAGTAACCTGAGAGACAGAGAGAAAGGCAGACACGCTGATGGGCTCCCTGGGGAACACAGCACTGGAGGCATCGGGCTGTTCCTTCCCAGGAGAAGAGAGCAAGTCAAGAAAATCCCTGCCAGACGTCTAGTTGGAGACAGAATCATGGAGCCTTTGGACAAGGTTCGGGCAGTGGGAACAGTGTGGCTCTTGGTGGCAGGCTGCCCACAGAGGCGGTGACTCAGAAGGCCCTCACCTGCTGGGTTGAGGGCCCAGTGGAGGAGAGTTCGATGTCTTTCAACACACCCAGAATAGAAATGCCTATCCCCAGAGCATCCATGGGAAAAGAGATCTGAGGGCTTCAGCTCCTCGTGAGCTCAATCTGAACCAACTGTGTTTAAGAACAGATAAATCCATCCTGATATATCTGCATCAAGCTTCAGAAAACATGAAACGCTCCACCTAGTCAACACGGAAAGGGAGTCGGGTCCTTACAGAGCAGGCGGCGGGACTGGACGAGCAGGCCCAGGGCCGACCTTCCAGAAACCTCCCCAGAGAAGCAGCCGGCCATGCCTGAGAAGCCGGGTAATGAGGAGGCCACCGCCTCGGCTGCTGGCACCGGGGGCGCCTCACGCCCTGCTCAAGCCCCCCCTGCCCGTGTCGGACCCCACGGACGCAGGGAAATCCAATGCCTCCACAATCGGGAAGAAGCAGTGCAAGCAAAGCCCCCCCACATCATGCCGGCACCCTCTCCTTCCACGTCCCAGGGGTGCGTCCGCGCAGGGGAAGCCTGAGCTGCAAGGGGGGCATGTGGATGCGTGGTCAGCAGCCGGCAGCTCAGCAGCCTCCCATGCGGGGAATAGAAGTTCTGTCTGCAGGGGCTGATCCCCCACTTCCCACTTAGGTAATCTGGGAACACGGAAAAGCAAGCAAGCAAAACAAAAACAAAAACAGAAAAAACAAAAAAACACCGAAACTATAGCACCACTGGGAGTCTGAGATTCCTAGCAGATCTGTCTCCTAAAATCTTGGAAGAAGTGAAATGAAGGGGCCTCGGGGTTGGGGGGGAGGCTGGGGGCACAATCGGTGGCAGGCAGAGAGCTTTGTCGTGCACAAGAAGCAAATCTGTGGGTTAAGAGGAAGTAAGGAGATCTTTCTGGGGGATCGAAAAATAGCATACCCATCTCAGACTCTGGGGTACTATTTTTAATGATAACCAGAAGACTATATTTTTATCCTGAAACCCTCCCTCCAGCCCACCTGCAAATCATCAGCACAAAGTTTGATAGCCTGCTCCAGAAGCAGACTGCCTGAGTTTAAATTCTGACCTTACCACATAACAGCTGTGCGACCTTGGACAAATTATTAACCTCTCTGTTTATTTTTGAGAGAGGGAGGAACCAAGGGTTTGCTTGTTTCCTTAAAAACAGAAAAAGAAAGGAAATGCATAGAAAAGAAAAGATCACTGTACCCATCTGCTTCAGTGAGTTAATACATATGAAGCTCTAGGAAGCATAGTAAATTCTTAGCTATTACTGTGAGAGATCATATACTGATTAGAGACAAACTCACGGCCACAGAAGGACAGAGACTACAGCATTATCGGCACAGGAGGGTGGCAGCCACAATTTTAGCACTATCACACAATACACACTAGCACCATGTGGCAGATATCAGATAGTAGGGTTCTTCAGGGGAAATTTGGGAGCGGGGGACATGGGGGGGCACATGGGAGCCCAAAACCTGTCGCCCCAGCCTAGGTCAAGCGAGGGCAGGCTGCGTGCCCCAAGACCAAACTCCAGGAAGAGAGAAACCCTCTGCGTTATGCTCCACATATTTACAGGGCCATGGGCAGCTAGAGCTATGTACAGTGAAACCATGGTTTGAGAGCATAATCCGTTCTGGAAACATGCTTGTAATCCAAAGCACTTGTATATCAGAGCAAATTTCCCCATAAGAAATCATGGAAACTGGGACCCCTGGGTGGCTCAGATGGTTAAGCATCCAATTTCAACTCAGGTCATCATCTTGCTGTTCACGAGTTTGAGCCCCGTGTCAGGCTCTGTGCTGAAAGCTCAGAGCTTAGAGCCTGCTTCAGATTCTCTCTCTCCCTCTCTCTGCCCCTCTCCCCTCATTCTCTCTCTCTCTCTCTCTCTCTCAAAAACAAACATTAAAAAAAAGAAATAATTGAAACTCAGATGATTGGTTCCACATCCCAAAAATATTCATATAAAATGGTTACAATACTGTCATATAATATAAAATAATAAAGAAAATACAAAATATAAAGAAAAATAAATGACTTAACCTGCACTTACATTTGAAAACTTTTGTGGCTGACGTGAGGGAGACAAGAGAGAGGAAAGTTATTGTGTAGGACGACTTTCACGATCACTAACGGAATCACTGCTACCTATTGGCTCATCTATATGTTTCTATGGAATCTTTTTTTTTCTTGTAACTTTAACAAGGAGCCTATCCAATGACCTAGAATGAAGCGAAGCATTCCTAAGCTTACTCTTGGATGCAAATGCAAAGGAGTGTCCATAGGTGCTTTGAAGTGACAAAAAAACACTTCTGTCACCTTACAGCATTCTAAAAAATCACTGATTTCTGCCCAACACCTCAGCCTGAGGCTGAGCATCTGAGCATGGGAGATGATCATCCACAATCCCAGAAAGAGAGAGAGAGAGAACTATTGGCTCAGCTGTGGTCACGTGACATTGAGCATCATGTACTACTCATATTGCAAGAGATTGCTCACTTATCAAGTTAAAATGGATTGGAAATGTTTGCTCACCTTGAGAAGCACGTGCAGAAGTTACTCACAATCCAAGGTGTTTACTGCACTTTGGTAACTGTGCCAAGAGGAATTCCTGCTCAGAGAACGCAGACAGCGCTCGGTCCTGCCATTGACCTTGCTCAGGCCTGCTGTTCAGCTGGCTCTCAGCGATGCAGCTGAAAGGGAGGAGGAAATGAGCCTCCTGCTGTGCAGACAAGGTTCCCCTCAGCCCACTCCCAGGGCTCTTGAAGATTTATTAACTCCATGTTCATCCACAGGCTCTGGCTGACACTGGGATTAGTGGTTTCCTTAGCTTTGTCTGGGAGCAAGGCATCGAGAAGTTTCTCTCCCGTTATGTCAGATGGATGGTGCACACATCCCCCGTGAGGAGCAGAAGGCATCGAGACCCTGCCCGGGGCACTCATGGAAAACCATTTTGGGCATTGCATACCCATGCCTGGAAGAACAATTATTCATACACCCCCACTGGCCCTTCCCACACTTCCCCAGGACAGATATGCTCATGTCTTTTCTAATCGAGGCCTCTCTCTCCTAGCCTGGGGGCTGAGCCAGGCAGTCTCTCCTCTCTCCCCAGTGAGAAATTCTTTAAGGACCCAGGTGCTGCCATTTGTCATCCTAAGTGATCTTGGAGACGGGGGAGGGGCCTGCAGAACCACCCAAGGCAAAGTCAGTTCCAAGTTCATGTCTATTCAGATGGCCTCAACCGGAGCAATATGAACCCTCAGATGACAAAGCACATAAATTATCATCTATCCACTGAGGTCAAAGCAGATACAAGAAAGAAGAGCAAGAAGTGTGCAGTTCCTCTTTAAATGTGTCCTGTGTGAAAGAAAGGAAAAGCATATGGTTACTAGAGCCAGTGAGGACAGCAGGCTCCGTGGAAGTCATCGCTGGAGAAGCTGGCCCAATGCCACGTAGTCATAGGCTTTCTCTGTCAGCCTCCCTGTCCAGCATGAGGGCTCTGTTCCGGCAGTGGCTTCCAGCACCCATCTGGAGGGCTGGAGTAGAGGTGGGAGTCTCCGGTGTTGACTGGTTGCTTCCTTTTGGGTACAGTTGTGACATGTGTAACATGTAGAACGTGTGTGTGAGTAACATAAAGATCAAATTTGTGATCAGCCTCTTGCATTTATTTCCATGGACAACTGCCTTCACGAGTCTGATCTTCGTGGTCCAATTCTGGATGTCTGGGGGGCCGGCCATACAGTTAGGTCATCAGCCAAGTTGTGTGCAATGGGTAAAGCTGGGTTTGGGCATTAATTCGAGGTGCCATTTCCATCTCACAGTGAAACATTCTAGAGTATGTGCTACGTTCTGAGAATTTAGTTCTGCGAAGCATCACTGCAGAAGCCAGGACACCTAAGGCGTGCGCAAGCTCCTTGCAGGACGGGCCAGCTGGAGAAGTAAGGGCAGCAGATGCAGCCCAAGTGGGCCCAAGGCCACCTACCAAGCACAACAATAGCCACCCCAAAGCAAGGAGCATTAAAGTGAGGAGGATTCATGAGGGCGGGGTTGCGGGTAATCTGGGAGGAGGAGAATGGGCTTTGCTGAATCTACAGAAGATCGGCAAGACTGTGTCAGTGTCATGGCTGAACGCTGGGGACCAATAGAAAGGGACAAGGTTGTAGTCTGGGAATAAAGCCATAGATTTCAATGTTCCCGTTAATTAAAATAATATAGAAACTAAACAGTCAACTTGAGAACTTTTAAGCCCAAAGAGAGTGGATGAGAGGGTATGATAAAGATATAGCAGGAATCAAGGAATTAGAAAGAAGGAGAGAAAGAAAGAAGGAAGGAAGGAAAGAAAGAAAGGGAGGGAGGGAGGAATGAAGGAAGGGAGGGAGGAAGGAAGGAAGGGAGGAAGGAAATTAACAGCTAATAGAAATTATCAAAATTTCTAAGACCACCTTCTACAAACAGGCATTTCAACAGACAACATCTGAAGAACCTAAGAGAGTTTAAAAAAGAAAGAAAAGAGTAAAAGAGATCACACAAAAAAAGGAAATGGGGGGGGCGCCTGGGTGGCTCAGTCGGTTAAGGGTCCAACTTTGGCTCAGGTCATGATATCATAGTTCATGGGTTCGAGCCCCGCATCAGGCTCTATGTTGTTAGCTCAGAGCCCGGAACCTGTTTCAGATTCTGTTTCTCCCCCTCCCTCTCTGCCCCTCCTCCTCTCGTGCTCTGTCTCTCTCTGTCTCAAAAATGAAGAAACTACAAAAAAATTTTTTTCAAAAAGAAAATGGAAAATGAGATGTAAGAACAGATATGAAGGAAAGAAAAAAAAAGAACAGATATGAAGAGATTTTTTTTTTGCTATATGAAAATACAATGGTACAACTTCATACTAATATATTTGAAACGCTCAATGAAGTGAATCATCTTCTGAGAAGACACAAATTACTAAATTTGTCTCAAAAAGAAATTTTAAAAATCTGCACTGACCAAGAAGCCTGGAGGAAAGCAAATTAATTTCAAAGAACTGCCTTCCCCAAAAAGGCTTTGGGGTCAGACAGTCGTCACAGCATGTTCTTTCAAATGCTCATGGAACAGATAATTCTCACATTATGTAAACTGTTCCAAAGTACAGAAAAAGATGGAAAATGACCCGATGTATTTTATAAATCTAGCACAGCATTAAGAACAAACCCTTTAAAAAAAAAAAAAGATACAGCAGAAAAGCGAATCAATTAATTTCAATGAGAAATAAAGATAAAGGGGTGCCTGGTGCCTGGGTGCCCCAGTTGAGCATTTGACTCTGTGTTTCCACTCAGGTCACGATCTCAAGGCTCAGGAGTTCGATCCCCGAATAGGGCTCTGTGCCACAGTGTGGAGCCTGCTTGGGATTCTCTCTCTAGCTCTAGCTCTAGCTCTAGCTCTCTCAAAATAAATAAACTTTCAAATAAAAAGAGAAATAAAGAGACAAAGACTCGAATTAAATCCTAATTCAATATTAGCACACCGAATTCAACAGCACCACAGAAGACAATGACAGCTTCTTGGGAGACAGTAGGGTACACACACTCCTGCCATTTGCCACAGCAAGGATGGCTGCACCTGCTGTGGGCCACGTGAGAGCCTGGTGCCTTGCCAGAGAAGGCAGGGGCTCCCCGGCTTCCCCCAAATAACCCCTCTGTGTGCCCACAAGGTCACCAGGATTCTCACACCTGCCGGAGAGGGAGTACAAGCAGCCCGGTAGAAAAGGAGACACCAAGGACTGAGTGATGGAAGTTAAGCTGCCTCTGTCCCGATGCATTGAAGGAGCTGCCTCAAAATGGAGGGGAGGGTGGGGGAGAGGTCCAAGGGGCAGAGGTCCCTGCTTGAGTCTGTGCAGAAGAAGCCAAAGAGGCAGGATTTAAACTGCACTTGAGATTGAAGTATTAAACCGGCCCGAATATTGCAAACTCAGAGCAATAAAAAAACTCAGATGCCACTTCAGGTCCAGACAATCCCAGAGCTTGGCTGGAAGAGTTGCCTGACGAACTAGATATATTTTTTCTTTTTTTTTTTAATTGTTTATTTTCTTACTTTTCTACAAACAGCATATATTACTTTTCTAAACAGAAAATAAATTTTTAATTGTTTCAATGTTTATTTTTCTTTGAGAGAGAGAGAGACAGAGAGCGAGAGGGGAGGAGGGACAGAGGGAGAGGAAGACACAGAATCTGAAGCAGGCTCCAGACTCCAAGCTGTCAGCAAAGAGCCTGATGTGAGGCTCGAACTCACAGACAGAGAGATCATGACCTTGAGCCGAAGTTGGACGTTTAAACGACTGAGCCACCCAGGCGCCCCTAGGAAATAAATTCGAACATAAAATGGATACTGTGGTTTTGAATGGAAAGGAAAAGTTTGCCATTGAAGCAATGTGTAGAGGAGGCTGTGATATTTGACCCAAGGAAGACTTAGAAGGCACTCATCACATTTCTAAAGAACGGCCCAAATGTCCACCACCTGATGAATGGATAAAGACGTGGCATAGATATACAATGGAATATTGGAATATTACTCGGTGATCAAAAAGAATGGAATCTTGCCATTTGCAACAACATGGATGGGACTAGAGAGAATTATGCTGAGCAAAATAAGTCAGCCAGAGAAAGACAAATATCATATGACTTCACTCAGGTGGAATTTAAGATACATAACAAATGAACATAAGGGAAGGGAAGCAAAAATAATATAAAAACAGAGAGAGAGTCAACCATAAGAGGCCCTTAAATACACAGAACAAACTGAGGGTTGCTGGTGGGGTGTTGGGTGGGGGATGGGCTAAATGGGTGATGGGCATTAAGGAGGGCACTTGTTGGGATGAGCACTGGGTGTTATATCTAAGTGATGAATCACTAAATTCTATTCCTGAAATCATTATTACACTATATGTTAACTTGGATGTAAATTTTAAAAAGTAAATTAAAAAATAAAATAAAATAACTACATGAACACATTAAAAAAAAAAAGAGGTATCCTTTGTAACCATCAACTCCATACAAAGGTAAACTATAAATAATAATAGTCACCACTGAAGAAAGGAGGGGCTTCTTCTGGGGGCTTGCAGGTGTCAGATCAAGGGTCACTGATTTCTAGCCTCAGGGAGATGGAGTTCAGGTCCACCCAAGGACGATTTCTGTCCACATGGATCGGCTCTCAGTCCATGTTTCGCACTCAGCCGTCTCACCGCCTTCTAAAGAGTGGCCTCCGTGGCCCGTCCAACACCAGCATGTCAGGATTCCTGACTTCCAGACCTTGCCTAGGACCAGCTGTTTCATGCTAAATCCAGCCGAGAAGGGCTCTCCGGTACCATCGGCAAACGGCGTGGGTCTGAGATCATCTCAAACTCGCATACCTGAGGCCATGTATTTAAAATAGTCCCTGAGATCTGCTCCTAGGATATGCCGTCCTAAACAGCTCATGTGCGGTGGGGGGGAGGGGGGGAAGATGGAGCGTGCTCGGGGAGGGAGGGAGGCAGGAGAACCCAGGCTTTAGAAAAGTTTGGAAAGCAAACGTGCCCTTCTCTCCAGAGATGGGCAGTGTGGCCAGCCAGGGCGCCCCTGCCCGGAGTGGTGCCCGGAACACTCCTCTCTGAAGTGAAACTAAGGTCATCACGTCCCACTGAGTTGCCCCTTGGCCAGATGGGAAGCTTGGCCCTCAGAGGTCCAGGGACCCTTCCTTTATCGGCACTGGGAAAACAAAAGCCCTAGACGATGCCTCTAAGCTCTCAGCCAGACCCTGGCCACCTTCCAGCACAAAGGGAAGGGACATGGTGGCACTGACTGCCTCCTCACCCCAAGCACATCAGGCTTCCCCAGGCAGGTCCTTCAGCAGAGGTCACGTTCGCCCAAGTGACACTTGATTGCCAAGGATGCCAGGGAGAGTGACACAAAGTTCCTTCCCTCTGTTCTTTGCAATAGAACGGTGAGATCATTCAGGAAGCCGAAGCAGCTGGGAGGAAGTGCACTTCACGTGGGCTGTAAAAGCAGTGGTTTTGGTTGGCAGCCGCAGAGCCTGACTTTGCTGGGACACTCGAGCGCACCAGCTGCCACTGATGCTATGCGCTGTCAGCAACACGCACTTCCCTAAAGTAACGACAGGATCATGGCCAGGGTTAGGAGGTAAAGCCACCAGAGTCACGGACACCCTGCACTAGCCCTTGGCTACCTGTCCAATCTCAACAATCTCAGCTTCCCTTCCATCCAGCCTCCTCAGTGCCAGGCCTCCAACATGTCTGTGCCTGGCTGGACACCCCCCAGCCCACACTCTGCAGCAACCCCCAATCATCCCTTCAATTGCCCTGAATGGCCCTTTGCCCATTAGAGACGCATTTGATTGTTCCCTTCCTGTATTCTCCTAGTGAATTGGGCATGCCCCTCTCTCAGCCTTGATGACACTTTGTTGTCACCCCCTTCCTGCTGCTGGGCTGTGGGTCCCTGAGGGTAGGACCTCTGTCTTCTCAACTCTGCGTCCCTAGCACCAGGCCAGAGGCAGGCGGGCAATCAGCAAGCCGGGCTGACGGGTGGGTAAAGCATCCACACCACTCATGGTAGATGTGCCCTTTGCTGCAATCCATTCAGCGAGCAGTATTCTGAAGCCAAAGTGACTGCATTTGGCTTAAAATCCTGATCGTCCACCATCGCTTTCATAACTCTCTAAAGCACGCTCTATGCCCCATAAATCAATCTAGGTGGACACGATTATTGTGCACTTTGGTTAATTGCAAACCCAATCAGCTCTCAAAAAAAAAACCAAAAACTGGCATTTTTCATAGATCTGAAACAGGCCACTGGTTTTGAAAGTAAGTATGATGTGGTTTCCTGATGGGCAGAGGAACTTCAGGGAAATACTTATTGCGTTCGCGAATGACATTCGAGCTATTGTCCATGTTCCTTTTTATGGCGTCGTAAAGATTACTTTTTACGGTCAGGCTGGCTGACATCTTCATCAAACGCCCTAATGTGCACATGTCACCGAAGGATCATTTGCGCCGATGGGTAATATTCAGCAACATTCAACAAAGGTTTATTGAGTGCCTGCTATGAGGAGGGCACTGAGGAATGGGATCTGTCTCCAAAGCTTTCAAATCGGCTAAAAATATTCTCAATTTCACAAGCAGTCAGGACAAAAAACAAAAAACAAAAAACAAAAAACAGTCTGCTCTAGTCTCCCCCCTGGGGCCCACTGGGTGAAAATGCACCTAGAGTTGCCCAGGGAAATAAAACCTCCCTTCATGGACTTTCCAGATCTCCTGCAAGGTTTTGTCTCCAGATGGCGTGTTGTGACATTCCTCCCGCAAGCTCTGTCTCTAAGCAGCTGAGCAATGCCTCAGCCCCAGGAACTTGCAAGTCCAGTCCCAGAGATTGGGGGGAAGCACAGATGCTGGACAATTCTCTTCCCCCCCCTCCCCCGTCAATGTGCAAAGGCACCTTCAAAGCAGACAGAGGTAGGGGGGGAGAGGAAAGTGGGTGATGGGCATTGAGGAGGGCACTTGTTGGGATGAGCACTGGGTGTTGTATGGAAGCTAATTTAACAATAAATTATATTTTAAAACACACACACACCAAAAAAAAGCAGGGGGAACCATGTGGTTAGTTAACCCCTTAGTCCCCACCCTTACCTCTCAGGAAAGTTATGAAAAATTAAGATAATACATTTAACCCACCTAGCATAGCACAAGGCATCAAGGAGGTACCCATGATGCATCTGTTCAGGCCATGCAATGGCTGGACTAAATCCCCCCATCACACCCCCCACCCCCAACCCCAGCTACCGTGCAGAAAGTGGCAGAAAAGATAGAGAAAAGGGGACTGGCCAGGGGAGGCACATATCAGAAAGAGTCTCAGTGACAGACCAGGCATGGGAGGGGAGGGAAGGGGAAGGGGTGATGGCCATGCCAAGGTTTCTAGCCCTGTGATCACATGGATGGTGACACCATGGGCCCAGCCAGGGCAAAGCTGCACTTGCTTTGAGAACTGTCGGCTCTGGCTTTTGCTGTAACTTCTGTGTCATCTCACCTGCCTTCTTCACTCACCAAACTGTGCCCCCCATAGAGCTGCAGTGCTTCCTCCTCCAGGAAGCCTTCCTTTACATTAGAGAAGGGAACAATCTCTCCTAAAGGAGGTGTTCCATGACCAATGGCTCCAACCCCTCTGTGTTAGCTGGGAGTGACGTCCTGGGCACCTAGGACAAGCACACAAGTGCTCCGGAAGAAAGTTGTGAATGAACGAACCGTACCCACCAGCGATCCAGCAGAAAACAGAATCCAACAAGGTGGATCAGATACTGAGACTCTACTGAAGGTGAGCTTCAGAGGTGCGGGAAGGGTCCAGGGAACAAGCGTGCTCAGCCACCCAGAGGCAAATGCCAAAAGCGAATGCAGTGTTGTAGGGAACTTCGATCCCCTCAAGGGGAGGGGAGGGAAGGGATGTACAGAAAGGGTGCGGGGGGGGGGGATGCTGCCTTTGCCCATTGGAGGTGCAGGAGCTGAAGGGGTGGACTGTGTGCGGGTCCCTCCTCCTTGTGATCTCCAGCCCGTGGCTCCTGTCGGCCACTGTTACAGGCTGAACTCTGCTCACCCACCCGACTTCATAAGTTAAAGTCTTAACACGCCCCCCCCCCCCCAACCTCAGAGTGTGACTGTATCTGGAGATGGGGCCAAAAGAGGGAATTAAGGTGAATGTGGTCATTAAGGCGGGCCCTAGTCGGGCTCTGTGCTGACAGCTCGGAGCCTGGAGCCTGCTTCCTGCTTCGGATTCTGTGTCTCCCTCTCCCTCTGCCCCTCCCCCCGCTCACTCTCTCTCTCTCAAAAATAAACATTTAAAAAGAGCTTTACAAATAAATAGGGGCGCCTGGGTGGCTTAGTCGGTTAAGCGTCCGACTTTCGCTTAGGTCATGATCTCNAGCAGTGAAGTAAGTCCCTTAAGTGCTAGTGTGGACAGAGCTCAGAGACATTTTCAGTGAAAAAGACAAATTGCAGGGCCCATGTATATAATATATAGACAGCATCCAAATATATCTAGAGAGAGAGAGAGAATGCCTACTTGGAACTCTGTAGAATCCACAGTTGTAACACCCTGTTGGTAACATGCCATCCAGGACGCCTGGGTGACTTTACTAACAATGTCCCCTCCCCCTCGCTCCTCTATTCTTTTTGTTTTAGTGACATTTATTTATATTGCACATCCTTCCTGACCATCTCTGGAATCCTAGAAATGCTGGAAACCCGCCATTGAAAGTTCAGCCTTCATTATCCCTCAACCCAGGTCTGGATCCCCACCCAAGCCCCTCCCCTCCTGCCACCAGCCAATCTATTCTCTACCAGCCAATTCCACCCTTTGGCTTCAAGATCTTCCGTGGCTCCCCACTGCCTGAGAAATATAGTCCAAGTGTCAAAGCATCTCACGGGCTAGCCTCAGCCTCTTCCCCCCGCAAAGCAGTCATGTCCCAGGCGCAAGGGCTCACGCCCCCGAATGGGGTGTGCCTCCTGGGACCTCAGCAACTTTGCACTGCTTTTCCCTAAGCCCAGGATGCTCTTTCCAACCCCCATTCCTTCCAGCCTGAACTCAAACGGCATGCTCTTTGCAAATCTGCACTCTGTGAGGTAGGTTTTCTGGGCGAGCCCGGGACGGTTTTCAGTGCCCACCATCATCGCCTTTATCTCGCCAATTGTTTGTTCACACATCAGTCTCGTCTCCGGGCCGTGGAGGGCCCAGGTCTGGAGGCCCGGATGTGTCATCTCCGCGTGCCCAAGACCTAGCCCAGTTCCTGGTGGGGAAACTCGTCCCAAACGGGGGGATAGCCGGATAGCAGAACGGATGCGCGAATGGACAGATCCTTTCTCATAGTCACTTCCAATCATTATAAAAGACACAAATAGGCGCACCTGGGTGGCTCAGTCGGTTGAGCGTCCGACTTCGGCTCAGGTCATGATATCACGGTTCGTGGGTTCGAGGCCTGCGTCGGGCTCTGCTCTGCGCTGACAGCTAGCTCAGAGCCTGGAGCCTGTTTCAGATTCTGTGTCTCCCTCTCTCTCTGACCCTCCCCTGCTTTCTGACCCTCCCCTGCTCACGCTGTCTCTCTCTCTCTCAGAAATAAATAAAACATTAAAAAAAATTTTTTTTAAATGACAGAAATAAAGAAAGGATAACGGTACAGCAACAATGATAATAATATATCAGCTATTGGATAAGTGTCCTCTGTGCCGTGGGGTTGGAAGCCCCAATTCCCAACCTCCCCCACCTTCCTGGCATGAAATCACAGTTCTTGTCAAATCCTCTGCAACTGACAGAGGCCACCGACAGGAATTTGTTCTTCCACATGTGTCCCCAGCAGCACAGGGGACCCCGACCCATGCCCCCAGCCCCTCACCATCCATCCCTACCGCTAGGGACACTCCTTGGATCCCAGAAGCCCCTGCTTGTCTCTCGCGCTGTTTCTTTCTCAGCCGGGCACTCCTTTGGGAGCTACCCCAGGGCCTCAGCCACGGTGACAGCAGTGTGACACCGCCTCTGCGGGGTAGCAGGCCCGGGTCTGGCCCCTGAGATGCAAATTTCCTACCACCCTTGTTCAGTAGACTTTCTGAGACTTTTTGCACCATGAAATCCTTTCTTCCGATGGGCGCCTATTATACAAAGTCACACAAGGGGTGACATTGGTTGAAGCTGGATTGAGTTGCCAGATTCCCCTCCGCCCCCACCAGCAGCCACCCAAACCCTGAGACATCACCAGGCCCCAGGGCTCTGTGGCTTCAAGTCTAAAATCCACTGCCGTCATCCTGAGCCTGGACTTGGCCTTGACGCCCTTCCACCCGCCAGAAGTGTTCAGGCATCTTTCCGGCTACCCCGCGTCCCTCTAAAACCAGGGTCCTGACTGAGCCTGGGTAAAACCAGCCAGGCCCCGCCTGCTCCCAGCAGGCTCCAGCCCTCCTGACACCAGGGCCCTCCCATGAATGGAGATGTTGCCCAGAATTACCTTTCCCATCTCATTGCTAGGCTCCTCTTGTTTTGTTTTACTGATGCGACTTGTTCAGAACCCTGATATTCCTTGGGGGAAGATGCCCCCCATTCCCTGTGATGTGGGTGGGGCTGACTCTATCTCTCCCCATCCCAACATGGAGACATCCGACCCAGGCTGGATCGATGAGAGCATCCGCCCCTGTACCCACCAGCACAAATGAGATTCCGTTCTGGGACTTCAACCAGGACATTCTTCCAACTGATATTGCTAGGCTGCGGGAAAGGAAGCCCAGCAGCTGTGGCCTCTGAGGGAAAAGAGCATGTCCCGCTGAGGAGTCACACACAAAGAAGAGGAAAGAGATGGAGAGACACGTATCTTGATAAGTCTGAGACTCTGTATCCCACCATGCCTGGTGCTGGCCCACCCCTGGGCTCCTCAGGAAGAGAAGCCAATAATATTACCTTCCTTCCCTTAAATCAGATTGAGTTGGGATTGAATACCATCCCTCTAACAGCTGAACTCTCCCTGACCTCGCTTAGAGGTCATATGCCCCCTAAAGCGTAAGGTGGAAAAGGACCCTTCCTCCCCCAGGCAGATTGAGTTCCGTGTCCCCAGCACCTCGCCTCCTGGGCCGCTGCCAATCGGGAACATCGGCTGCCTTTTCATCCTCCAGGGGCCATCGCCACAAGGTAGCTGAGGCTCTTACAATCAACAACGCCACCTTTCCCAGCCCTTCACTCAGCTTTATTTGATTTTGATGGCTGAAATGAAAATGAAACTATCACTCAAAAGCAAATGGTGACATTCTTTCAATGTGTTTCTTTTCGGTGCCCGCTGCACAGTCCTGTCCGCTGGGCGCACCTGTCACTCCAGAGTAGAAACATCTGAGGCAGGGCTGAGGGGGGACCCTTAACTGGTGAGGAAACTATTGACTGTTGACATGCTGCTAAGTTCAGGGTATCAATAGCTCATCAGGGCCTCCTCCTGAGTGCTGAGCAACCTGCCCTCCTCCCTGCTGAGCCAGAGTGAGGGCAGCCGCCCCCGACCCTGGGAAAGAAGCCCATGGGACAGATTTTCTTTGTTTCAAATGCTCCACATCCCAAGGGCCCAAGATTTAGCCACTGGGGTCTCCCAGCTTAGGTAGTCATTCACCCCACACACAGCCACTCTGATACGAAATGCACTAAAGTCAGAGCCGCTTCCCTCTACCCAGAAACTGTGGCCCTGCTTAGGCGTTGAAGATTTCCATGTTGTTCGAGGGGCTGGCCCTTGGGGATTCTCCTGCCTCTCTCAATGTGATCAGGGCAATGCTGGGGGAGAAATTTTAAATGCACATACTGTAGACCAATGAGGCTTGGTGTCCATTTATGTGTAACTTCCCTGGGCAATCTCATCCACCATGGACTCCATCCTGCTCTGAAGCTCTGTGCCCAGGTCTTTGTGACAATGTCTTTGAGACCCAGACTGCAGCCCCCCCACCCTCAGGACATTTTCAGATGACCTGCAGGTGCCACAAACTCAGTCTGTCCAAACCGAACTCATTGTCTTCCCCCAAAACCTAATCCATGTTTCCTGTTTCAGTCTGTTGAACCATGCATGAGCTCAAGGTAAATCCATGAAAATCATTGTCAACTCTTTCTATGACCAACTGCCGCCACCAAGCCTGTTAGTGCTAAATGCTTATTGTCTTTTTGCCACTCACTTTTCTCCATCCCTGCAGCCAGAGCACAGCCTTCCAACTGATCCCTCATTTCTCCTCCCATCTACTTTTCACCCTATAGCCAGCGTGATCTCTCAAATGCAAACCCACAGTGTGGAGGTTCCTCAAAAAATTAAAAACCCTACAACTCAGCAATAGCACTACTGGAATTTACCCAAGGGATACAGGAGTGCTGATGCATAGGGGCACATGGACCCCAATGTTCGTAGCAGCACTTTCAACAATAGCCAAATCATGGAAATAACCTAAATGCCCATCAGCAGACAAGTGGATCAAGAAGATGTGGTTTATCTATACAATGTAATACTACTTGGCAATTGAGAAAGGATGAAATCCTGCCATTTGCAGCAACGTGGATGGAACCGGAGGGTGTTATCCTGAGCGAAATAAGTCAGACAGAGAAAGACAGATCATATGTTTTCACTCATATGTGGATCTTGAGAAACTTAACAGAAGACCATGGGGGAAGGGACAGGGCAAAAATAGATTCAAACAGAGAGGGAGGCAAACCATAAAAGACTCTTAAACACAGAGAGCAAACTGAGGGTTGATGGGGGCACAGGGGGGAGTGGAAAATGGGAGATGGGCACTGAGGAGGGCACTTGTTGGGATGAGCACTGGGTGTCATATGTAAGCGATGAACCATGGAACTCTATTTCCAAAGCCAAGAGCACACTGTATACACTGTATGTTAGCTAACTTGACAACAAATTATATTAAAAATTAAAAATTAAATAATTAAAATAATTAAAATAAAAAGAAACTTCAACAAAAAATAAAAATAAAATAAAGTGCAAACCCAACCCTGACCTGCCGTGTGCTGACCTTCTTCTGCATTAACCCTGCCTCCAAACCCAAATCTATCTGGGTTCTAGCCATATAAATCTGCCTACAGTTCCCACAAGATATTTCATGCCTGCAGACCCTCATTCAGCCTGTCTGCTTCTCCAGAAAGCCCTCCTCTGGGCCACCTCCCTGACACCTTTCCTCACCCTCAATGTTGATCACTCTGTCTTCTGTGTCCCCCATAACTCAAAACTTCCTCTAGCATTACACTTGCCATGTGTCTTGTGGTCCTTGACTTCTGGGTCTGTCTCACTCATTAGGAATGTGAGCCCTAACATTTTACCCCTGACTGGATCTCCAGGATCTAAGCAGCACTCAGAAAATCCCTTCCAACCAAGGATCAGAAGGAGAGTTTCTGCCTTATCAATAATGTTGCCCTTGGTCTTAAGATGGCCTTCCAACTGACCTCAGAACACAGCCAGTCTTGGTGCTCAGACCCCTGTGGGCAAGAACCCATGGGGTAGTTCAGGTTGTTGGGCTAAAGGAAAGTGCCCCCAAAAGCTTACAGTAGGAGAGCCTTCCCTTTAGGGGGAAAGGATATGGTGCAAGCCCCTTCCCTACCCCTACCAAACCCAATATGGCCCCAGAAAATGTTTCTTGTCCCCATGCCTTGCCTCTGGTTACCTAGGAACATTGCTGGGTATTTATGAGCGTAGGAAATGTTGCTTTCACAGGTCTTGTTCCGTCTATTCCATTAGCCAGAAACCTGTTATGGTTTCATGCTTGCCGTTCTTCTCAAATGCAGAAATGTGAGTGGCTCCTTACCCGGAAGACCTGTCTTCATTCCCAGAGGGTCACTTCCCCTGGATGTAATCTACAGGATGGACTGTTTGAGATCCCCAGCCTGACCTCTGTGAAAATCACCAGGACGTGGCCCCCAAGACCCAGAGACCCCAGCTCAGAAGACAACTTAGCTCCCAGATGAAAACGAAGTAAGAGATGAAGGGAAAGAATCCATCCTATTCAACAATTCCAAAAACACCAAGTGATGTCTTATCAAAAGACATCATAAAACACTTTGAATTGATATTCTCAGATGAGTGCATTCATCGCAAAAGTCTCCACCCCGCCATCAGTCTTTGCTCAAAACTGGAATCCCAAAGCCCACAACAAATTTGGAGTCAGGTGTCAGACTGAGCAGCAGGGAGGCTGAGGCAGGCGTAGACACAGTGGATCAGTCAGTGAACAGCTACAAAAGCTCTTACTACGTGCCAGACCTTGCAGGCTCAATGTACATGAGAGGAGTCCCTGCTCAAAGAGGACTTATTCTACTGAGAGGTGACATGCAGTGGATAAGACTGGGATGTGCCTTGAAGGGGAGAGGAGTCTAGGGCACCTGAGTGACTCAGTTGGTTAAGCATCCAACTCTTGCTTTTTGACTCAGGTCATGATCTCACAGTTCGTGAGTTCAAGCCCCACATCAGCCTCTGCACTGTCAGGGACCTCTCTCCCTCTCTCTCTGCTCTTTCTCAGCTTGCTTGCTCTCTTGCTCTCTCTCAAAATAAATAAAGTTTTAAAAAAATGTTTGAAAAGTGGGGGGGCACGAGGGAAAGGAGTCTGGATTTCATTCTAGGAATAACCAGAAGTTATTGGGGCTCTTAAGCTAGAAAGTGACACTCTGGTACATGCTTTGAATGGGCCATTGGGCAGGTAGGGAAAGAATGGATGTTGGAGGACAATAGTAGAAGCAAGAAGATCAGTGAAGGTTATTGTAGGCCCGGCAACTAAGGAAGTCCCAAACCAGATGGGCGGTTTGGGAACGGATTTCAGGGATACCTTCGGGGAACGCCAGTGAATGCAGTGTGGGAGGTGAGAGAAGATAAGGCATCGGGAGTAATGTGGAGAATCATCCAATTGCTCTGTTGTGCACCTGAAACTTCAACAATAATTTGTTTTAAAGCATCAAGGATGCCTCCTCACTTGAGAAGCAAAGGGAACAGTAGTGCCTTTTATAAGATGGACAAGACGAGTTAGGGAGGAGTCATTTTCAGGGAGGGGACAATCATCGTCTCCTGTTGGACATTTTATGCTTGAGACACCGGCGTTGCATGGTGTCATTGAAGCAGGCAGGTTGCACACATCTGCAGTTTGTGTGTTACAATCTGCAATGTAGGCAAGGCCACCAGGAAGTCCACAAGTGGGAAGGTTTAAGAAAACTACCTAGTGAGTCCTGATTCTTTAAGCTCAGAGCCTAGCATTAGATCCAAACTGCTGGTTAATCGATCACTCAGTGTAAGAGTCTGGTCCCCCCCGTGGGAGGGGGAGTGGGGGCAGGAGAAGGGGAGAAGAGGCTGCTGTTGAAACTGATGATAAATAACCATTGATTATTTAAAAAAAATAAACTAAATACACGCACACACATGGTCTGGGGCTAAAATCCAAGTCAGCAAGTGACAAGGCAATGACGATGAAGGAGCAGAAGGGTAAAACTGGCTAATTCGGCCATGAGAAGGAAGAGCGCCGATGCCTGCTACCTCCCAGGTGAAAGGAACAAGCCAGATCCGGAAGAACAGACACCACAGAAGCCCATTGACATGAAATAACCAAAATGTCTACAATAGATAAATCCATAGAGACAGAAGGTGGGTTCGTGGACACGGGGGAGGGGGACTGTTGGGACGGAGGGATGATGAAAGGGTCCAGGGTGTGTTTTGAGGGGGACGAAAATTCGGGATGATTAATTCTAGAATTAATGGTGCTGATGGCTGCACAACTTTGGGAATATACTGAAACTCACGGTGGGGGGGGGGTGCGCCTGGGTGTCTCCATCAGTTAAGCGTCCAACTTAGGCTCAGGTCATGATCTCACGGTTCATGAGTTCGAGCCCTCAAGTTGGGCTCTGTGCTGACAGCTCAGAGCCTGGAGCCTGTGTCAGATTCGGTGTCTCCCTCTCTCTCTGCCCCTCCCCCGCTCACAGTCTGTCTCCCTCTCCTTCAAAAATAAATAAACATTAAAAAAAATTTTTGTCACTGACAAAATTGAATACTTTGAAGGGGAAAGTATGGTATGGTATGTGAATTATATCTCATTAAAGCAGTCCTATATTTTTTAAGTACGTTGATGCTCTTGTTCTTGTTGTATTGGGGGGTTGGGAGGTGGAGTATAGATTGTGATTAATTCTAAGTGATGATAGATGAAATGCCGACTATTCATTCAATTACTGAAGTAAGAGCCACTCCTTTGTCACAGGAGAGCAGAGGCTAATCAAGAAATGTTGCTCTCAAAATCCACTTTCCGAACGCATTCCGTTCCTAGATCCATCTGGGAGTCGGGAGGAATGTCATGGCTGGTTGGTTGGGAGATGGGATGAAATGAAATACATGTTTTATAATGTCACTTTTGTCACTTCTGTCACTTCTGGCAGTTGCAATATGCACAAAGCCAGAACTCTCCCCGCGGGGTGTGAAAGGGACAGCCACGCTTGGCGGGGCTGGGGGCAAAGTGAGAGGGAGGCAGGCTGCCCCGATGGAGACGGCGCTGGAAGGGCATGTGGGGTGCAGGGCATGGGGACCTGCTGGCGGTGGGAGGAGCAGATGCGTGCCTTGCAACCAGAAAGCAGGCTTGCTGGCAATTAAAAAACAGAATTCTACTCATGTTTTCTGTTGTTACCTTAACACTTGGTTTCCCCCTCATCCAGTGGTTCTCAAACGTGAGCGGGCATCAGAATCATCCAGAAGGTCTGCGACAACAGAGCTTCCGGGGCCCCACCAGGGAAGTTTCTGCTTCAGTAGGTCTGGGGTCAGGGCCCAAGGACTGACATCTGGCCTCCCAAAGACCAGGGGATACTGACACTAAAATAGAATCAGCCAATCCGTGGACCACACTGAGTAGCCCAATGATGGGAACGTGTCAAACGCAGCCAGGCTCTGGACACCGAGGTGCTGAGCTTTCTTCAACAGGCCTTTGGGAAAGACCACTCTTGAGATGTTTCAGGAGCAGAAAGGGTTAAGAGAGAGGCGTTGTGTTCCTAGAAGACCAGCTGGGACCCTCGTGCAGCTTGGATTGGATTCTAGACTTCTTGCTTATTGATTGCCATCAGTCAAGGTACCCCTATGACAAATTGCCTTCAATTATTGAAATAGTATTAGGCACAGGCTGGGAAATAACACACAGGATGGTGCAAGTGTATATTCATTACAAGGTTGCCCACACTGCACGGCTCCCACTGGGTCTGGCTCCGACTGCTTTGTTCCCACCACCCTGACAGTTCTCAGCGCTTTGCCCATCTGCAGACTTGCTGCTTGAGGAGACTGAACGCCCTCAGTGGATGTCCTACAAGTCTCTGAACACAGCCTTCAAGGCTTCACTGCACGTATCTGTGGCGGGGTCACACAGACGCACATCCTAAGTGTTTTTAAACTGCTTCACAACACGTATGTTAAGTGTTTACTATCTCTTGATGATAATATAACTCGTGACTCGAAACAAGTTACTCTCAATTACAGGATGCATTAGAGGCAAATCAGTGAATTTGAAAGTAAGATGTCTTTGTTTCCGAAGTGCAAATGTTATTTTTTCCCAGCTTTATGGAGACGTAGCTGACAAATAAAATTCTATAAAGTTAAAGTGGACAACGTGATGATTTGACATAACGTATGTATTGTGAAATGATTATCACAATAAAGTCAGTTAACATATCCATCACCCCTAAGAGTTTCCATCGTGTGTATGTATGTGTGTTCAGAACACTTAAGATCCACTCTCCAAGCAAGTTTCAAGGATATAATACAAAGTGGTTAACTATAGTCACCGTGCAATACATGGCGATTTCTGCCCCAGTGAAAGGAACGTTAGGAAAATCCAATGTTTTCATAAGGAAACTTCCCTGTAATGAGATATGGCAGAGACTAGTCTCAGTAGGGCTGATGAAGATTAAGATAGGCTTTTTAGAAAGCATCATGAGATGGAACATGCAAATCACCATGGAAACCGAGCCATGTTTTTATTGTATAATAGGTTTGCTAATTATCCTAAAAAGGTAAGAAAGCCCACTGCCTCAGGAGAGATCAGGGTGGGTATTAATGAGAAATATAGCAAGCAAAAGGAGGAATGGGGTGGCGAGGGGTGTCTCTCTCTCCTTGACCTGCCATGAGGGGTGATATGCAGGGCTGGACAGTACAGTGTCTCACGGACCCGTTGGATTCAGGGGCGTGAGGATCAGCCATGGACTGACGCCCAGCTTCCCCAGCCTCTCAATCTTGCTGCTGCCTCTCTGATGTCTCCAGTACCCAGGGAGCCTTCCAGACCATGGGAGAGAAGACCAGTGTGCAACCCCGGAAGTCAGTCTGGCCCTTACGGGGGAGAGGCTTTACCAGAACACAAAGATGGGAAAGAAGAATGCAGACCCATCCTGGGTACCTGCCCTAGGAACCTGGGTCCACACTAGCTCATCGAAAGCTCTCTTAAAACCTGGTCCAGTCAGGGCCCCTCCCCCCACGGTGGCTCAGTCGGTTGAGCATCCGACTTCAGCTCAGGTTGTGATCTCGTGGTTCGTGGGTTCGAGGTCCGCGTCAGGCTCTGTGCTGACAGCTCAGAGCCTGGAGCCTTCTTCTGATTCTGTGTCTCCCTCTCTCTGCCCCTCCCCCCACCTCAAAATAAATTTAAAAACTTAAAAAAACCAGGGGTCCAGTCAAAACTTAGCACTTGTTAAACACCGTTAATGTGCCCAAACTTGACCTTTTTCTTTCTAATTCTGAACATAAAGGGATATGCAGTCAGGGATATGACAATCCTCCCAGTAGAAACAGGCTAGATTTAACATATATAGACTTGTTGCATTTATTTCAGACCTTTTTATTTTCTAAACACAGTATCTCTGATATATTAGGTAACTTCAAAACACTTACCTGTAGTTGGATGAATCTGTCCAGGTCTCCATGCTTTTAAAACTAATCTAAATATCTATCCATAAAAAAACAAATAATGCTATGTTTTAAATTTTACATAATTGGTATCACGTTTTATTTATATTCTGCCACTTAATGTTCTCATTTGACACTGAGTGTTCAAGAACTCTGGGTATTGACAGTGTAGACTAGTGAGTTCAGCAACATTGCTGAGTTTGTCCCATGAATATAAAGAATACAAGGTTGTCGCAAGGAATGGAGTCAGCACCATGTATATTTAAAGAAATTTTTTTAACGTTTATTTATTTTTGAGAGAGAAGTGGGGGAAGGGGCAGAAAGAGAGGGAGACGCAGAATCCAAAGCAGGATCCAGGCGCTGTGCTGTCAATACAGAGCCCAACATGGCGCTCAAACCCATGAACCATGAGATCATGACCTGAGCCAAGGTCAGATGCCTATCCGACTGAGCCACCCAGGCACCCCAGTAAGATGTATATTTTTAAGGCTTAAGACTTAGAGACCCAGGATGCGGTCAGTTCATGGAAAAGTTCCATGTGGGCCTGAGAACATGCATTGTCTCTGTATATGGCGTTCTGCCTTATATCTATTAGGTGGAGCGTGTAAGTGGCATATACTTATGAATGTGTGTCTATTTAATCTGGTTTCTAAAGAATTGTGTTTAGGGGCGCCTGGGTGGCTCAGTCAGTTAAATGTCCGACTTCAACTCAGGTCATGATCTCACAGTTTGTGAGTTCGAGCCCAGCATCAGGCTGTGCTGAATGTTTGCTCAGAGCCTAGAGCCTGCTTCGGATTCTGTGTCTCCTCTCCTCTCTGCCCCTCCCCCACTCATGCTCTGTCTCACTCTGTCTCTCAAAAATAAATAAATGTAAAAAAAATTTTTTTTTAAAGAATTGTGTTTAGGGGCACCTGGGTGGCTTTGTCGGTTAAGCGCCCGACTTTCACTTAGGTCATGATCTCGCGGTTCGTGGGTTCGAGCCCCGCGTCGGGCTCTGTGCTGACTGCCAGCTCAGAGCCTGGAGCCTGTTTCGGTCTGTGACTCCCTCTCTCTCTGACCCTCCCCTGCTCACGCTGTCTCTCTCTCTCTCTCTCTCCTAGAAATAAGTAAAACATTTTTAAAAATTTCCTTTAAAAAAAAAGAATTGTGTTTAATATTACAGTAATAGGACTTCACCTGTATCAGTTATTTTGATTAGCACAGCTCTGCAGAAATGTGTGCAATAGGAGTCTTACACATGAAGAAACATGGAGTTCAATGCCGGGAAGTGACAGACTCAGGATTGGAAACGGTCAGCTTCCAAAGGCAAACGTTCTTCCAGGAGTCGTGTCTGCAACTGAAGAAATGATCTAGCCACCTGGGCAAATAAAGACAAATTCGGCCCACATTCAAATGCAGGTCTGTGACACTCTGAAATGATAACTCTGGACCTCTAAACTATCATACAAAATCTAGCAAACACAAGTCTGGCCTCTCTGAATAACAGCTTGCTCCTCTGCACTTGGCATTTGGTGGACCTTGTCAGCTGACATTGGGCTGCTCCCCCTGGCTTTCCCCAGCGTGTACTACCTCCCTCAGACATCCTACAAACACCGGGGCCTCTGAGCCTCACACCCACCCTCTCCCACCTGTCAGGGCTCCTCCAGCTGCAGGGGGGCCAGCAAGGGTAGGTCCATAAATTAACAACCAAAGCCCCATCCCAAAGGTCTTCCTGTTGCGGCTGCTTTTTCTATTAGAATGGAAATTGAAAGGGCAGATTCACCATGACATTAACAAGGCTTAGGCGTCAAGGCCCCTCCCTTGCAAGGGCCCTTGTACTTAATTTTGTATCCACAATTTCTTTTCTCAAAAAGGACTCCAAAAATTGTAAGAACTTCAGGCCACCCAAAACCTGGATCCACCCCTGGAGAAATGACTTCTCTTGGAGATCTCCTTGTGAAATAGTGAGGCATTCTTGGGAAATGTATAGGCCATAGTCTCAGGATTAAAGTTTAGATTGGGATTAAAGCCGAGGTCTCCTTGTTCCCGGTCTCCTTCCACGTGTACATCAGGCTGGGTGCCTTCCCCAGCCCCGTGGGATGCACTGGCCTTAGCCCCGTTCCACTGTGGCCCTCAAGCCAAGGGAAGGCCGCGGCTCCCAGCTCAACAATCCGCCTGGGTCCCGCCCTGCTCCAGCTGTGTCCACTGGGCTCTTGGGGAAGGGCCAGCCCAAGCCAGATGATCTGACATGATGAAAAGGGAAATTCTCCGCATTCCTTCTGCAGAAGACATTTGCCAAATGCAATGCAGTGAGGAGAAGCAGGCTGGGGTTTTCTTGGGCAACGAAATCCACCTTCAACCCCAACAGAGTCCCATGTAGCAAAAACTGGGTCACATCTAATTAAGTTGAGTTTCAGGGGGAACTAGTGTCTGCTGTGGACAGAGCAGGGGGTCCAGAGAAGGGGAGGCCAAGGGAGGATGGGAGATCAAGCATTGAAATACTCTCCCAATGCACACGGACTTCAAGTTTTGGAAACATGTCTTCATATTCCCAGAAATGACCCAATGGAACAATCAGATTACATTATTTTCCCCAGCCATCAATGCACAGCGATGGTTCCAGATGCAAAGGGCCAAAATCCTGTTTTTAACTCTGTCTTGTCTCTCTCACTAACCAATTGTCTAAAATCTCTCACAAAGTTACTGTCTCCTAAATGCCCATAATCTTTTCTCACCAAACGCAAAGGAGATTTGGTGGGGAGAATGTCAGTCTGTCAGTTTGAACCTCCCAAGCCAGCTTTAGCTGGTCGGGCTTCCACCAGGACATCTAGGGAGGTGTCCGGAAAGTTGACCAGAACCTTCTTTGCCTCACAGCTAGTGGGTAACCTATGGCTCTAGGATTACCTCCTAACGATCCCTCTTAGAAGCCTATGTGCTATAGTTATTAGAAGCATTAGATTATCTGGTCATGCTGGCAAAGCCAAACATTCCCGCAAGTCTCCACTGATCGCCTCCTCCATGAAGCCTTACCTTGTACGTCTCCCACCTCCCTATCTGAACCGCCTCCCACCACGAACATCTTCGTATAATCGCACTTACGATCTCATATACTTACCTACATCAGTTTTATCTCCCTCACCAGCCTGAAGGCATCGCATCACTTAGGTTCTCGATTCCCCCACCGCCCTCCAGAATTCACAAAGACCTGTCACTTACTGCCCAGTCAGTCATTATGATTATGAGCCTGGGATTTACAAAGAAAGAAGCTGAGACTTGGAAAGATTGTGTCTGCCCAGAGTCCCAAGGCTGGTTAAGGGTCCGTTCCTACACGTACACCCAGATCTTTGGGGTCTGAGTCTGGTGTCCCTTTCAATCGCTCAGTGGCTATGGGAAACAAGGCTTTAAGGAAATGAAGATATTGAGAAGGTGAAAATCTAGAACATAGCTTCCTTGCCCTCAAAGAGAAGATTAAATGATAAATTATGGGGAGAGGTGCGCAAAATATAACATAGTCACAAATTGAAAGACAGGCCAGGCAGGGTCTGTGAATGGTCAAAGCAGGTTAGGCAGGGACTAACCACCTGAGAAGGTGTGTTCACCTGAAGGGCCAATCCTTTCTTCAGAGCTGACGGCTTGCTACTACAGAGGAACGCAGGCCCAGAATGATGACTTATTTTTATAGCTGGAAATCTCAATTTTAGTAAAAAATCTCCAATATTTTCAATGTTGGCAGCTAACAAACATTAAAACAACAACAACAACAACAACTGAGGGCCAAATACATTTACAAGCTGAACTTGGCCTCCAGTTCACAGTTTGTAGTCTCTGATGCGGGCCCACTCCCGGGACATCGGATCAACCAGTGCAAATTAATCTAACTCAGCTCCAGAGCCCCCTGCCAACTCACATGGCTCCATCTTGCCCTGTGGAGAATGGGGTAAGACATAAGGTTTTCTAGCGTGCTGCCTGCATCGCTTTGATGGCGAGCTCTCAGAGAACCAGAGTTTCTGAGGATTGAAACACACAGATGACGGCCTTCGGCAACCAGGGTGCCTACTTAAACGTAACTTCTTCTCCTTCCATAATTCCTGTGTCCTCACAGCTCCCAGTAGAATAACTTCAGGATTTGGGTCAACCAATGGACCGTACAGATCAGTCAGCCTCTCAGAAGGAGACTGTTTTTCAGTTTGTGTCTGATTTGGCATTTCTTTTCCTTCCATCAGAATTTCTATTACTTTCTTATTGGATCCCTCTCTGCTTTTTCTTCACGTGCCCCATGGAGCTTCACACGGTATTTGCACATTAGTAGACATTCCATAAATGCGAAATGGAAGAACAAAATGGCCTCCCTCACCTTCAATGTACTCGTTCCTCCTTGCCTCTTTACAGGCATCTTAGACCAGCTGCAAGGTCAGGTTTCTGCAGACTTGATAGATCTCTGCTCGTCCCATCGTCATGGAGTGCCTACTTGCACCAGGTCCTCTCCCCACCCAGTCTTTACAGGAATCTTCCAAGACAGGTCCCAGCCTGTCCTCTACTACCGATGAGAAGAACAAGGCCCGGAGAAGGGGGGAAAAACACTCAAATAGTCAAGCCAGGAATTGAACCCGAGTCAAAGCAATTCCAGAGTCCACCCCCAATGATACCAGCTGTACAGCCTTCATGAGTGCTACTGGTATCCCCATTTTACAGACCGCAAAAGAGGACAGCGAGCTTGTAAAACTTCCTAAACCTCTCGCCCAACCTGTAAAACAGCAGAGTCTGCGATTACATCATAGGCTCAGGCCCAAGAAGTAGTTCTAGATCCACTTCTAAATTTTAACACAGGCTTAGTTGAAATGAAAAAACTGACTATAATAAACAGAAGGAAAAGTTTAATGCTGGCTTTGCTCTAATCCCTACGAATCATGCCTTTAATTAAAAAGCTACCAGAAGGTACGTACACATGAGCTTAACATGTTGGATCTTTCCCCTTATTGGTGAGTCTGATTTCTTCTCTCTTTACAAGTACGCTCTTGCCTCACGGCCCCTCGCTACATAATGTGTGGTCCATGGACCAGCAGTAGCAGCAGCAGCATCTGGGGGTTTCCAAGGAATGTGGGGTCTCAGACCTCACGCAGACTCAATGCATCAGAATCTACCCATGAACTCCCCAAAATTGCCAGGTGATTTGTGTGCATGGGCAAGTTTGAGAACTGGACTCCATGACCCCAAGAGATCTCAAATATCAACCATCTTGTGATCAGTTCTCTTCGTTGTATCTAAAGATGATATTGACTGCTGTGTGGTGGTTTTTAAATACAAAATAAGGGACCCAGAAACATGGCTTCCAAGCAAGAACAGCCCGAGGGGACCACAATGAAATGTCTCAGAAACTTCAGTTTGCAGGTGAGTGAGCCCACTTTGGGGGGCCCCGAACACACCTGAGTCCTCAGTTCCCCTACACTCAGCCATTAGTGTCGTCTGCCGCGGCGACCCTGCCTCTTCACCCAACATGCCCACGGAACCTTCTGCAAGTGCTCTGGGTCTGCTTTTCACAGCGGTAGGATGTTGTGGCTTTCAAACTCCTTGCTGAATGACTACAGAAAAACTGATCTTTTGCCACATGGAAAAACGCACCCAAAAATGAAGTAATAAGGGAATAGCCATGAACCTTAGGGGCTGTCCATAAAGCAAGCCTAGAATGAATGGGTTTGAGAATGTCCTTATAAAGCCATATGGTGACTCCTTGGTGGCCAAGCTGTGGGTGGTATGGGGCTGAGACCAGAACCATGGAATCCTGGGTTATAGGAAGGTCGGAACTGCTTTGGCCACCAGCCGAATCTACAATTAGTCCTTGGGGGAGATGCGCAGGAAGGGACCCTGGGCTGGAAGAAGGACCCAAGCCCGGGAAAACCAGAAGCCTTCTCCAGAAGGCGGTGCTCGGCTTTTCCTAGGGCCTGCTGGAATTTCATTATTCTGTTCACACTGTACAGATGGGAATTTAATAATTAATTAGGGAACAGCTCACCCCCGAGCCCAGGCAGGGGATTATACAAATCAACTAAGATGTGGCAAGGGGCTGAATATTTCATAGTGTGGTTAATTTGCAAATACTGCCCACTGAGAAGGCTTAGGCAGGAAACCTATCAACATAATTATTATTACTCCTGCAAAACTACTTGAGTTTCCATTAGACCTCCTCGCTTTCCATTGCTTTCACCAAACAATTCTTCGAATAAATGTAATATTTATTTAAAGGGGGGAGTGGAGAGAGATAGCTGAAATGCCAAAGAATATTAGGAATGAAATGAACCTGTTCAGATAAAATAAAAACTAACCTAGACCCTCCATTTTCTCAGCCTGTGGCTCTTTTTAACACTCAAACCAGCTCCATCCTGATCATTTCCTCTCCTGTGCACCCTGAGTACCAACCGAGCAAGGAAACTGGACACCAAAAGAAACCAAGGCATTACTTCTCGTGCCTTCCATACACTTCATGCATTAATTAAGCCACCCACTGATTGTGAGTTTCCCCGATATCCTTCCTACTAATTCTCTTCTCCTCACATAAGCCAGAGTAGTTCTCTAATGTCTCTGCACCAAGAGCCCTACCTGCTCTGTTGGGGCGTCTGGGTGGCTCAGTTGGTTGAGCGTCCGACTTCAGCTCAGGTCATGATTTCGCAGTTCATGAGTTCGAGCCCCACATCGGGCTCTCTGCTGTCCGCACGGAGCCTGCTTTGGATCCTCTGTCCGCCCCCCCTCTCTCTGCCCCTCCCCCACTTGTGCTGTCTCCCTCTGCCTCTCAAAAATAAATAAATAAATATTAAAAAAGAAAAGAACCCTAACTGCTCTACCCTGCATGGATGATACGGGCTAAAGGGTCACACGCCCAAGGGCTTCTAGCTAATTCCAACTGCTTCACTACTACCACCATCACAGGTTGAAAACTCAATTGTTTAGAACAGGGTCACCACACTTGTTCTATAAAAGGATGAATAATAAATATTTTGGTCAGGCGCTATGGTCTCTGTTGCCACCTCTCAAACTTGCTATCATAAGGGAAAGTGGCTACAGACAGTATGTAAACAAAGAGGCGTGGCTGTGTCTCAATAAAACTTTATTTACAAAAACAGTGCTGGGCCAGAATTGGCTGCCATCCCAACTTTCTGGTACTTGATGGTCCACTATAGCTTTCTAAAGACTTCTTTCAAAAAAAGAAAACAAAGACGGACTTTGTCTATGACTCTGAGTATAAGTAGACCTAAATATATTGGATTAAACCAGTGGTTCTCATGTTTGGCAGTGTCTGGAGACCAGGGTATATTTTACTGGAGACTGCGTATATTTTACGCAGTCGAATGAGGCACCGTAATTAGAAAGGCCCCAGCCCCACACTTGATTTAATGCCCTGCTCTCAGTGTCTTGAGATGCTTAATAGTTTTTGTACAAGAGGCTCCACATTTTTATTTTGCTCTGAGCCCCCGAAATTCTGTGGCCAGCCCTACTGAGGACATAGAGAACATCAAAGATGGTCACTGCTTGGGAGGTGCTGCTGACATCCTAGCAGGTAAAGGCCAGGGATGGTGCGTTTACACAGACAGGCCCCCCCCGACACCATAAAAAATCCTCAAAATGGCCACAGTGCCAAGATTGAGGAAACCTGGCTTGAACCAGGTGCAACTGCCAATATTCTACCATTTCTGACTTACAAATAAAGTCATTTGGGGTGGCGCGGCCTCATGTAGCTATGTTTTCGGTCTATATAAGGCTTATTTTGTAAAAAATACTTGCAAACCAGAAAAAAGCCCCCTCTCAATCTGTGCGGTTCTGACTTTTTTGTTCGCTGCAAACAAGCCTCTTTAAAGCTGCCTCCCCCCAACCCCTGTTCGTGTTCTCGTGTCTTTATCTCTTTCCTGGTTTTTCTAGGAAACTGACGCACGTAAATGGCATGAATATTTAAGGCTCTGAAACAGTCTAGGTAAAAGTGAATCTCTTGCTTACCCGGACTTCTGGCCCTGTTGCCCTTTAAGAGCCACCGTTTACCACTTTCTCATCTGTCCCCACAGATAGGTTGTAAATGGGGCATCATGTGCACATGGTCATGATCCTGTTTTCTCTACGATGTCCCTCATCTGCCTGCCTCAAATGTTCACCAGCGGCTCCCTGTGCCTGGTCCAATCCTGCCTTACTTCCCATTTCTCTGGAGCTGCCTACTTCAGTAACGAGGACTCCGAATGTTCCAGAGTCTTCTCCCCAACTCTGTCTCCGGGTACCAACTTACTAGATTCCCTTACTCCCCCTCTTTTGAAGTCCTAGCTGAATGAAAAATAACATTCCATTTTCCATTTCCTAACTTCTCTCCCTCGGTGCTCTTTGTCACAGAATGTTATTGCTCTATTTAAGGTCTGTTGGGACCCGGTGCCTGTCAACGTTGTTGAACGGAATAAAAAGCTCTTGAACTTGATTCAGGCCAAACCTATACATAGACTTGACCCTGATTTCTGTTCCAAGAAGAGCAGGAAAGAGCCTGATGTTGGGGGCTCTAACTTCCCTCGTATTGATTTTGACATGCAGAGTGGAGGAGGGGCCTCCCCTCCCTGTGCATGTGAGCAGAAGTGTGTGTGACCACACATTTCCTCATAAACTATTAATGCCACCTCTGCATCAAAAAGGAGAAAAGACAAGCAAAACTCAACCAGAAAAGCATAAGCAGGCAGAGAACACCAGTTCAAGAGAAGGATGAATTATTTAGAGGTATGTAACCATTGTCTTGATTCAAGGGCAACATTTCCAGTTGGGGGAAGTGAGAAGCTTGCAGGAAAATATGGCCCTGGCCTCAGCCAGCAGCGGACGGCTGCTGAGTGAGAGAGCCACGGTCCCTGGGAATCTGCCCTGCGTTTCCTTCTTGACCTTCCATCTCCCATGGCCGCCATGTTCTGTCTCCCAGGAGGAAGGCCACAGGCTCCAGTTTCCTCCAGCTCTGCAAGGAGGGGAGAACAAGGTGCCCCAGAAATGGTAGTCCTGACTGCTTTACATAAGAGTTGGCAGCTCAGTGATGGAGAGAAGACTGGGTCCCATCCGTGGAGTGTGGTCCTGGAAACCCAAGGAGGTCTGGCCTTCCCTCCCCCAAGCATTACTGTCCTTACCTTCCAAGATGACAGGCAGGAGCTGGGGGTGTTGTGGCTTGAAGGAAAGCCCTCCACCAGCTCTCCCGGCTGCACTTTTCTGCCTCCCAGTGCCGCTACCATTTTGTCCTCGGCACGTTGGGTTTTCCCTAATTGTGGCCATTTTCCTATATAAATGGATGCTTTGTGGGGCGCCTGGGTGGCTCAGTCAGTGAAACGTCCGACTTCGGCTCAGGTCATGATCTCACGGTTCATGGGTTCGAGCCCCGTGTCGGGCTCTGTGCTGACAGCTCAGAGCCTGGAGCCTGCTTCCGATTCTGTGTCTCCCCCTCTTTCTGCCTTTCCCCCGCTTGTGCTCTGTCTCTTTCTCTCTCTCTCAAAAATAAATAAGCATTAAAAATTTTTAATAAGAAAGAAATTAGAAAATGGATGCCTTGAGAGGGTGGTGCTGGGGAGAAGGGTGCAAGGTAAGCTAGGGGGCAAAAGAATGGAAAATAAGCTTTGGGGATGGTGAAGTAGTCTTAGTTTTAAGTTCCCAGACTACTCGTTGTGCTAGAAAAGCTTATTCAGCTGTATCAGGGCAGGGGTGGGTGGGGAAGGGGGCAGGGGAGAATAATAAAATACATATGACATAAAATTTACCATTTTTACCATTTTAACCCCTTCAAGGTATAGAGTTAAGTGGCCTTAAGTGCATTCACACCACTGTGCCACCTTCACCACCATCTCTCTCGAGAACTTTCCTGTCATCCCAAACTATGGCCCATTCTCCCTCCCCCAACCCCTCACGACCACCATCCTTTCTGTCTCTATGTATTTGACGATCCCCAGCACCTCCTACAAGTGGAATCGTACAGTGTTTGTGCCTCTGTGACCGGCTTATTTCACTTTAGCTCAATGGCCTCAAGGTCCACCCATGTTAAAGCAAATGTCAGCATCTCGTTTTTGTAACATTCTGCTAAAGTTTGCACGTATAGGTGGATTAGGAGGAACTTAACAGAGGACCATGGGGGAGAAGAAGGGGAAAAATAGTTGNCAATAAACTATTTAAGAAAAAATAAATTAATAAATGCTATCTACTAAGGTTAAATAAATAAATAAATAAATAAATAGATAAAAAGTTCTCATCTTCCAGCCCTGATGCATTTAGATTCTGGAGTTCCTAGAAAGAGGACCTTTGTCTGACTAAACTTGCAGCGTGCCCCCAAGCTCCTCTAATACTTCTCTCCTTGTTGTTTAATTTTTTTTAATGTTTATTTTTGAGAGAGAGAAAGACACAGAGTGTGAGCAGGGGAGGATCAGCGAGAGAGGGAGACTCAGAATCGGAAGCAGGCTCCAGGCTCAGAGCTGTCAGCACAGAGCCCAACACGGAGCCTGAAACCATGAACTGTGAGATCATGACCTGAGCTGAAGTCGGCCGCTTAACCAACTGAGCCACCCAGGTGCCTCTCTCCTTGTTGTTTAAATGAGATTCTATGGGGCATTTTCAGGGAACCATAGTACGAATCCATCGTGTGCTTCCTGTGATATTTTACAAATAGTGTCCAATGCCCTCCAGAATGCTATATACATGTTTATCTCAGTAAGTGGTTACTGGCTAGGTGAATGAATGAATGAATGAATGAATGAATGAATATATACTCCTCACATGTTTTGAGCTGACCTGTTTCAGTGCTGTATTAGGCTGTCCAAAGAAACAGAACCCTATATATAGAAGCAGAGATTTATTTTAAGAAATTGACTCACTTGATTGTGGGGGCTAGCAAAAAATTTGCTGGGCAGGCCAGGAGGCTGGAAACTCGAGCGAGGTTTCTATGTTTCAATGTCAGACACAACCCCTTCTTATTCCTAAGCCTGTCTTTCCTCTGAAGGCCGTCAGCTAGTTGGATAAGGCCCACCCACGTCATGGAAGATAATCTGCATTATTTAAAGTCAACTGACTGGAAATGTTACTCATATCTAAAAAAGACCTTCCCAGCAACATCTAAGCTAGGGTTTGACCCAACAGGACACCGTACCCTAGCCAAGTAGACAAACAAAATTAACTATCACAAACACACACGTCCCAAATCTAAAGATTTATTTTAAAAAATGCAAATTACTATGGATACTACTCAAGGGAAGACATTTAAGGGTGTTAAAGACAAACAACTGTTAATAATAAGATGACTATGAACTTGCAATTACAGAGTCTGGAGTTGAAATGCTGCTTCTATTTACCCCCTGGTTGCTTACAGAAAATACAGAGTCAAGAGCAAAAATCCGGAAATTGTCAAGAGAACCAAAATTGAGCTTCACAGAACATTCACTCTAGCGAGTAACAAAATCACATATTGTTTTATGCCCACCAAGTCACAGGACTTTGGAACTAGGAAGATCTCAATCTGGAGACCACTGCTTCATGTCAATGAAATCTAGGACTAGAGAGAGAAATTTACTGAAGGTCAGACCCTGTTAAGCCACGGACCTCAGCCTCTGTGCAATCAGGCCACACCCTCAAATTAATCTAACCCCTTATGAAGCACCAGGAATATGCCAGACTTTCTGCCAGACACCTTGCTAAGTACTGGGGACACTTTCTCAGATCACGATCTATTGTCACGATGGTGCTATAAGGCATGTAACTATTATCCCTGCTTCACAGAAGAAAATGCTGAGGTGTAGAGCATAAGGGATTTGCCTGAGGTCACAAAGCCACCAGACCAGTTTCTGGGATTCAAACCCAGGCTGCAGGGACCTGAGGATGTGCTCTTGTCCACCAGATGATACTGTTTATGGCAAGGAAAAGAGGAGCAAATGCTAAGGCCTTTGGGGAGTTGTTTTTTTAAAGTATCCAGAGAGGCGATATGAGACAGGAGTCTTAGCAGGTGCCTGACAGTCATGCAGCTATGACAGCAAGTGAAGAAGTGGGGGCATGGGTCAATCTAGGTGTGTGGGACCTGAAGCTAACATAATATGGGGGGATCCTTTAAAATACGAAGTTATAGGGGCGCCTGGGTGGCTCAGTCGGTTAAGCATCTGACTTTGGCTCAGGTCATGATCTCACAGTTTGTGGGTTCGAGCCCTGCGTCGGGCTCTGTGCTGACAGCTCAGAGCCTAAAGCCTGCTTCAGATTCTGTGTCTCCCTCTCTCTCTGACGCTCCCCTGCTCACGCTGTCTCTCCTCCCCTCTCAGAAATAAATAAAACATTTAAAAATTTTTTAAATAAATAAAATAGGAAGTTATAGTGATGGGCATGGAGGAGGGCACTTGTTGGGATGAGCACTGGGTGTTGTACAGAAACCAAATAGACAGTTATATTTAAAAATACTGAAAAAAACTAAAATAAATAGGTAGATAGATAAAATAGGAAGTTATGAGCACAAAATTTGGTGCCCAAATGAATATTTACTTAGAATAAGGAAACACCACACCACAAATTTTTAAAAGTTAACTACTGCAAACATTACATTATCTAAAGAAAGAGAGAGAGAGAGAAGCATAATCTCTTTATTCTGGATCTGCCTAATCCACTTCTACGATACTTTGATCCCCATATATTTGTCCCACCCACTCTTTGATTGTTTCTTTTATGACAATGCAGTAATTTTTATGGAGAAAATGGATAATGGAGCCCTCCCTCTGACATGGTCGATAGAAATTTTATTTTTATTCTTAACAGTTTAGAAGAAATTATTTGCACTTCCCACTGATTTCTGGTTTGGTCATGTAAATTTCAGGATTGTTGTCAAAACTGAGAAAACCACTGAAGGTTTCTATATGAGCTGTGAGATTTCAGGGTGTTCCAAGTTTTTTTTACACAGTGACTAATCTTGTGGTCCTCAAATTCTATGAATTGGTGAAACTCATTAACTAGCTTGTTGCTGATTCCCTCTTTAGAGCTGGTATTATATGTTCAAATTATGGGGTGTCTGGGTGGCTCAGTCAGTTGAGCATCCAACATCAGCTCAGGTCATGATCTCACAGATTGTGAGTTGAAGCCCCACATTGGGCTCTGTGCTGTCAGGGCAAATCCTCCTTTGGATCCATTCTGCTCTCTCTCTCCGCTCCTCCCTTGTTCATGCTCTCTCTCTCTCTCAAAAATAAATAAACATGTTTTTAAATAAGTTTAAATTGTGTTGTTGATGTCAGTATTCGGGGGCAAATCAGCAAGAAACTTAAATCTTTCCCAATGTGTTCAAATGACTGACTCTTCTTAATTAGCTGGGTTATCCAAAAAAATCTGAGGGCTTAGTCATCACTTCCGTTAGAAATATTATGGCCTCGGGGCGCCTGGGTGGCTTAGTCGGTTAAGCGTCTGACTTTCGCTCAGGTCATGATCTCGAGGTTCGTGGGTTCGAGCCCCGCGTCGGGCTCTGTGCTGACTGCCAGCTCAGAGCCTGGAGCCTGTTTCAGTCTGTGACTCCCTCTCTCTCTGACCCTCCCCTGCTCACGCTGTCTCTCTCTCTCTCTCCTAGAAATAAATAAAACATTAAAAAAAAAAAAAAGAAGAAGAAGAAATAGAATGGCCTCCATGGTGTAAGAGCCCCCTGGACCACCAAATCCTGCAAGAGGAAGAGAGAGGCCCTCAGCCATGGGGAGTCCTTCCCCCAATTCATCCTCCAACACACTGAGAATCTGCTGACCATTTTCCATCCCAGACCCCCTGAAGAAGAGGGGGGACTTGGGGAGTCTCACCTTGTCATGTACCATCAATCAAGTATACTGTACCCAGTCAAAAAAGAAAGAAAGGGAGGAAGGAAAAGGAAAGAAAGGAAATCTCTCTTAATGAATTTTTGCCTTGACGTATCTTCTAAAAAGTTTTACAATTTTTTATTTTTTTTAATATTTATTTATGAGAGAGAGAATACACATGCATGAGCAGGGGAGGGGCAGAGACGGAAGGAGACAGAGAATCGCAAGCAGGCTTCACACTGTCAGCACAGAGCCCTCAACAGGTGGAAGCTTAACTGACCCAGGTGCCCTATGTTTTACAATTGTTAACGGTCAGAATGATTTCTATTGATTGCATTGTGGTTTTGGGTTTTTTTTAAAAACCATATTTTGTATATAATCCATTAGGTCTTTACCCGAATTTGCTCTCAGTTCTTTTTTTGTTTGGTTTTGCATTATTTTTGTTTGTTTATTGAGCAGAGTTGACCCCCGATGTCAGGTTGGTTTGGGGCACACAACAGAGGGATCCCATTTCTCTAGAAGTTACGCTGCTCTCGCTTCTTTTTTTTTTTTTAAATTATTTTTAATGTTTTATTTCTGAGAGAGAGCGAGAGGAAGACAGCATGAGCAGGGGAGGGTCAGAGAGAGAGAGGGAGACACAGAATCTGAAGCAGGCTCCAGGCTCTGAGCTGGCTGTCAGCACAGAGCCCGACGCTGGGGCTCGAACCCATGAACCGTGAGACCATGACCTGAGCCGAAGTTGGACACTTAACCGACTGAGCCACCCAGGCGCCCCTCCCTTCTTTAATAAATAAATGTAAAGATGACACAATAGGTTCACTTTCGCCCAAATTAGGAGTCTGTGATCCCTTGCTTCTTTTATTGAAATGTTCCAAAACATCTTTCCAAATTCTAAGAAAAATGCATATTTAAAGTTTATCAATTTTTCAAATGAGCTTTGTGCCCCTCGTTTATGTTCAATCTCCTCTTCCAAGTCTTCAAAAATATATTCTAGAGGCCTTAACACATCCCACACTGCAACCTTCACACCGCTTTGTCACGGGCAGACATCCTCATGACACCCTCGAAGGAAAAATCCAAGCTTGGCCAACCTGAAAAGAAAACATGTGACAGATACAAGGTAGGAAGTAGTCAACACCTTTAGGCAGGGGCAGCGGGGGACAAAGAAAGGAAATGCCCCAGCTGACTCCTGATTGCAGCTAAAATATTTTATTTTTGCAAATTTGCAAAACCTTATGGCCATGGGAACACATTGGTTGCCTCCCAGTCCTTGGGAGGGCCCTGACACAGAATCTGCAAGGTGTCCCAACAAGGGGATAACATCAACAGAGGCCCCAGGGACTTGAGATCAGGACGGTTTGTGGGGTTATTTTTTCCAAATGTATGGGGAAGGGAGAGCAGGTGCTTGGTATTTAATGGGCACAGAGAGTGAGTTGGGGAAGATGCAAAAGTTCCAAATAGACAGTGGGGATGGGTGCACAACATTGTGAGTGTATTTAATGCCCCAGAAGTCTGCACTGAAAAAACAGTTACAGTGGTAAATTTCACATTATGTAGATTTCGCCACGCCACAATAAATTTTAATGCAAGTACGTTTTCAAATGTTATCGATTTTTTGCAAAAATTGAGTCTGAAGACTGCGGCAGAGGACCCACCCATCCACACGCACACCGAGCATTTTCCAAAGCATGTGACACACCTCACACACGTACGTGCTATTTTTAAGTTGTATGCAGATTTGCTCATCATTGCACAAGCCCATTTAAAACTGTTGACTTTTAGACTTTTCCATAAGGACTATGTTTCAAACAGATAATAAAAGCACCCAAATTCATGTAAAAGCCTGCAGGATGTTTCATCATCTTGAAGCGGCCCTGACCTCTGGCTAGTTCATCTTCCCAGAGATGAGGGCTCTGTGCCAGCTGTTGGGTCCCCTGGAAAATCTTTCACTGAAAGCGATCTTCCACCTGCTGTCTGTCTTCCTGGGAGATTCCCTGCCTTCTGCCTGCCCCCCCAGGCGCCCCCGCCCCCAACCAGCTCCTCTGCAGGTAACAGGTGGCTGCAGAACTTCCGGTTGAATTCAAGAATCTCCCTCCCACCAGCCCGAGCGCTGATCCCCTCTAACCTCCCCCTGAGTTGTGCCTGGACCCCCTTTGCGGGGCATCCACCCCTGGGCCCTGGCCCTCTGGGGAAAACAGTGCCGACCATGCACCCTGGTGCGGTCAGCACTCCTGTGAGGTCTCCTTTGCTCCCTTTACGAAGATTATAAAATTACATTTTCTAAGCCCTTCTGATCCCCAGGTGTACAACGCCCGCACCCCAACCCTACCTCCATCCCCAGCTCGGGAAGATGAAAACAAGAGAAGCCCCAAGATGGGCAGAAACGCAAACCACTGGGTCTCCAAAGGACTCCGCGCTGCTGGGAAGCACCGAGCTGTGCCTTCCACGCCTAATACAGCACGCAGCGGGTTACGAATGTGGGCTCCAGCCTGGGCTCTGGTATCTTATAAGATGGCTGCCTAAATAGAATTCCAAAGAAAGTGAGGTTATCCTTGGGAGGGAAGGAGAAGGGAAGAACTGCAAGCTTGGTCTGTTCTATGACTGAATTGCAATCACTGATCCTTTGTGACACAGAAACCATAGGTCAAATCCAAGATCTTACTGCAGACCAGAGGGAATTGTTCTCCCAGGAATATGAGGCCTTTTATCTCGTAATAAAACCCCTCAAGTCTCCTGCACTGAGAATCAGCACGGATGATGACACGGGGGAAAGGGGCCCCTTGCCTGCCATGGCTCTGCCTCTCCATTTAACTGACTATGGGTGTTTTCCAGCTCTGGGCTCCAAAAAGCCCTTCCGTGCTTTTCCAACCCCAGGAAAAATCGTGAAGCTTCGTCTTCCTTAGATTTATCTTTTTGCCTTATTTTTGGAGTTTTCTAAAATTAAAAATCCAATGTCCAGACCCTGGCTTTTTAAAAGCAGGGCAAGTTAACTTCCGCTGCAGAAAATGGCCCCTTAAATAATTTCCCTGGGGACCCCGAGATTCCTAAAATGAAGCCATCTGAGGAAGCTGGGAGGTAGGAAAGGAAAAGAAGAGAAATGGTAATTGAGGAGATATTGCCCTCATTTTGCGTCCTTGGTTTTCCTTCCAGAATCTTCTCAGGCCTGTGATCAAAGGACCTCCCACTGCCACCGCCTCACCCTCTAGCACCTCCCACAGCTGTGGGTCTAGGGGGGCCCACCTGAGTTCGGCAGCATTGCACCCCCCTTGGAGTGGTGCCAAAGGAGCCCTATTTCCCACTGTGGGTAAGGAAAAGACCTTCCCTGCATCTGACGTGAGTTAGTGTCATTATTTTGGGGGCTTGTTTCAAAAAGTCCCCTCAAGCTTCCCATCAAAACAGAATGTCACAGCCACAATTACATGGACACCCTATCACTGAAATCAGTAGATCCAATGATTTGGGGAGTTCACAGATTTTTTTTAAAACGTAGAAATATAGACACATTTGCTAACTTTTTATTGTGCCAAGAAAGGATATTTTTAAGACGACGACTTTCTACTAGCACTTTTTAAGAAGGAACGCTTTAGCAATTAGATCTCCAGATTTACTTGAATTTTGTCTTTTAACACTTTCCTGGCAATTAAAACTATCTGAGAGTATTTACTTTTTTGTCTAGCATATCTCTTGGGGACCTTGTCATATTTCCAGCTTGTGCTGTAGTGCGTGGAAGAGCATCCGCCTTGTTAATGTGCACAATAAATGCTTGTGGAATAAAAAAAAAAAAGAAGAAGAAGAAGGAAAAGGAATGCTTTAACTCATGCACATACATGCACGCACACACGTGCAGCAAGAGAAACTCTCAGAGTAAGAAAGAGCCTGTGAGTTAACAGTGAACCAACCACTGTTTGAGAAGCCCTGACATGGGCATCAGTCCCCTCCCTTGGCAGTGTGTGGGGACCTCAGCTACATCTCCATCTCAGCCAAGATGAGCGGGTTTGAGGGCCCTGATGTTTTGTGCTGTGACCTGCTCCAGGAAAGGTACATAAGAATGAATCAACTCGGGGCACCTGGGTGGCTCAGTCGGTTAAGCGTCCGACTTCGGCTCAGGTCATCATCTCATGGTTCGTGGGTTCGAGCCCCATGTCGGGCTCTGTGCTGACAGCCAGCTAAGAGCCTGGAGCCTGCTTTGGATTCTGTGTCTCCCTGTCTCTCTGACCCTCCCCTGCTCATGCCATCTCTCTCTCCCTCTCCCTCTCTCCCTCCCTCTCTCTCAGGAATAAATAAAACATTAAAAAAAATGAATCAGCTCCTCTGAAAGTCATCCCCTCCCTGCAGAGAGAGCAGAAAAATGAAAGACTAATGACCGAAATGTGAGATCCATCCCTTCCTATTGCTCACCACGCCATCAGTGTGGGTTTCCAAGGTCAGCTTAAGGCTGAACCTTTTGGTTCCACCTCAGCGGTGATAGAGGCTTGGCCCAAGGGGGGGTCGGCACTGTGGTGTGGTCTGCTCCGGCGTCAGCTGTGGAAAGAAGTGCACCCCCACAGACCCAGGAAGGCAGCTCTAGACCCCAACCAGTCTGCAAAACTTTGGGGGCCCAGTGGAGAGCAATGCAGACCTAAAGAATGGAGAAATGGATGCCTTCGTTCTAATAAGGACACAGAGGCCCCAGCTTTGTGCCAGGCGGGGGAGCCCCATTGTCACTCCAAAGTAATTTGTAAGGGATTTGAAAGGGGGAGGCACCCATGACCAGGGTTGTATAATACTGGCCTCTTAGTCACGGCTGCTTNCCACGGCTGACTTTTTTTTGACAAGCGCACGTTCCGAACACCGAACGTGCACTTGTGAATTTATATTCTAATGGGAGGAAGGATAGGCCCCTTGGGAGCTTGGTGTGAGTGGCAAGAATCAATTTCCTTTCTTCCTGCAAATGTTCACCCACCTGAATGTGTGCCTCTGAGGATGAAGGGGGAACCTGGCGACCGAGAAATAATACATGAAGACAAAGCTCTTTTTAAAAGGGGACAAGGAGGGGCGCCTGGGTGGCTTAGTCGGTTAAGCGTCCGACTTTCGCTTGGGTCATGATCTCGCGGTTCGTGGGTTCGAGCCCCGCGTCGGGCTCTGTGCAGACTGCCAGCTCAGAGCCTGGAGCCTGTTTCAGTCTGTGACTCCCTCTCTCTCTGACCTTCCCCTGCTCCCTCTGTCTCTCTCTCTCCTAGAAATAAATAAAACATAAAAAAAAAAAGGGGGGGGGGACAAGGAGATGAACAGGCCATTAGAAAAAAGACTGAAGACGTAATGCAAATGGCCAACAAACAGATCTAAAATATCTAGCACAACTGGTAACTCTTTTTTTTTTGAGGGGGTTGGGTGGGGAGAGAGATCAAACAGGAGAGGGGCCGAGAAAGAGAGAGAGGGAAGGAATCCCAAGCAGGCTCTGAGCTGACAGCATGGAGCCAGACACAGGGCTCCAACTCATGACATGACCTGAGCCCAAATCAAGAGTTGGTGGCCCAACCAACTGAGCCACCCAGGCTCCTACCAATGGTAACTTTTTTAAAAAATGTAAACTGATACAGTGAGTTACCGCGTTTGGTACATCCCATGCGTAAAACAGTGTTACAATCGATCTTGTCTGCTGGGGTCTGAGGAAACCCACCCCATAGCAGGAATAGAAACAATTAAGGTCTTTCTGGAAGTCTGTTATTCTCTACCTAGCGGACCTCAGAAACACGCGTATGTTTCAACTCCATTATTTCATGTGCACAAATGTGTTCTAGGAAATACTAAAGAATGCACAAGGGGCACCTGGGTGGCTCAGTCGGTTAAGCGTCCAACTTTGGCTCAGGTCATGATCTCGCGGTTCGTGGGTTTGAGCCCCGCGTCAGGCTCTGTGCTGACTGCCAGCTCAGAACCTGGAGCCTGTTTCAGATTCTGTGTCTCCCTCTCTGTCTGACCCTCCCCTGCTCATGCTATCTCTCTCTCTCTCACACACACAAATAAAACTTTTTTAAAAATTTATAAAAAAGAACGCACAAGACATCTTTTGTAAAGGTGACTTGGTTGATTGGAGCATCTGACTCTTGATTTCAGTTCAGGTCATGATCCTGTGGTTGTGAGATTGAGCCCTGAGTCGGGCTCCTTGCTTACAGCTCAGAACCTGCTTAAGATTCTCTCTCCCCACCCCAGCCCCGTCCCTCTCCCCTGCTCATGCACGTTCTCTCTCTCTCAAACAAATAATAATAATAAAGTTGGTGACATAATAGAGATCTTTCTGAATTTTACACTGAGATCTGAATAACAAGAAGGAGAAAGCAATGATAGTGTTCCAGACATAGAAAACAGCTAGTGCAGAGGAGCCTGGGTGGCTTAGTCAGTTAAGCGTCCAACTTCAGCTCAGGTCCTGATCTCACGGTTCATGAGTTCAAGCCCCGCATCGGGCTCTGTGCTGACACCCTGGAGCCTGCTTCGGATTCTGTGTCTCCCTTCTCTCTCTGCCCCTCCCTCACCTGTGCTCTGTTTCTTTCTCTCAAAAACAAATAAACATTAAAAAATTATTTTAAAAAAAACAGCTAGTGCAAAAGTCTTAAAGCAGGATCAGGCTTCAGATGACATGTTTAGATATAGCCAGGGCTTGTAGCTAAAGCAAAGTGGTAGGTGAGGCCAGAGTGGGGGTAGGGACTGGGTCATGTGGGGTTTGATAAACCAGGGTAAGGAGCTGGGAGTTTATTCTATGTGCGATGGGAAGACATTGCAGGTCTGAAACAGGAGGTATTATCTCATTAATGTTACTAAACTTCACTCTGGCCACTGTGTGAGAGAATGGATTTCAGAGCACAAAGAATGCAAGCAGCAAGACCAGCCACTGGAGCCACGCTTAAGGCAGGAGGTGGAAGTGGAGAGAAATGGACACAGTCAGGATTGATTCTGGAGTTAGTACCAACGGTATCTGCTGGTGGATGGATGACTCCGAGGACTTCCCATTCGCTCTACGCCCAGTCCTGCCCTGCCAACCAAGGATCATCTTTACCTTCTGCCCTCAGGTTCTGTGGGGTGACTTGCCCCGTACACTAAATCTCCCTTTCCTCAACCTTCCTCCAGCTGGTCTTCGCTTCTTACAACCCTGACCGAGGCCATCAAACACCTTCTGTGTTACAATCATCCCAACGGCCCTTCAAGGGGGACACAGCAAGCAAAGCTCAGAGAGGTGAGGCAGCTTGCCCAGTTCAGAATCCTCTGCCGGCCAGGATTCAAACCCAGGTCTTCGGGGTCCAGAGCCAGCACGTCCTCCTCTGTGCCATGCTGGATGACCAAGATAACCGCTAGTTATGCCCTGAAGTCTCAGGTCCTCCGTTCCACCAAAGAAGAACAATGGCTATCTGACTACATTCATTTCCCAGCCTCCCTTGCAGCTAGGTGTGGACGTGCTACTTTCTCCAGTGGAATATTAGGAGAAATGACGATGCAAACAGGAGCCGCGGTCCCTCCACACGCTTTCCCCTTCCTGCAGGCAGCACGCCAGGCTTGGTGGGAAGCCAGCTTCAATTTTGCAGATCACAATACAGCTTTGGGGGATTGCGGAACAATGAGTTGGAAGGAAGCTGAAGCCCTTGAATGGCCCCACGGAGCTGAGTCTGCCACGGTCCTGGAAAGCCCATGCAGTCCATCCTATGGGAAAGAAATGATATAAACTTTAATCTTTAAGTGATATTATTGCCAGGTCTCTTTGCACAGCAGTCCTGTCTTACCTTAACCGATGCATCACCTCAGCGTGATCCACAGATTTTGAATACCAGTGGTCTCTTTTGTTAAAGTCACTGAGCCCTTCAATCAATACTTCCAGACAATGCATAGATCCTTGAGTTTCCCCACTTCTGTCCATGGCTGAATTTCTCCAGTCCGAGCACTCAAGTCAATGCCTCATGCTCTTGGAAGAGCACCTTTCGAACCCAGTTTGAGTTGGAAACTGAAATTAACAAGACCTCGATCACCAAGCATTAGAAACAAATGTTTTACATACCATTATTTATTTTAAAAAAATATTTGAAGTATTGTATTCTTTCTTAATAAATGTTCAACAATTGACAAAGCAAAATTTAAAATTCATGTAATCTAATTTTAAATCTGCTAGAAAAAAAAAAGAGTTTTTTTTTTTTTTTTTTTTGAATTGGGATCATTCCAGAGAGGCCAGCTCTCAGGGGTAATGTAGGATGTGGTCTTCCTATGTTAATGAATCACTTTACTTTTCAGAATTGTGGTGGGTTAGGCAGGGAGCAAGACAAAAACCCTAGCTGATCACAATGAGAATGTATTTATGTCAGCCAGTGAGTTTCTTCCCAAAGCGTCCAAATGGGGAAAGGACAATAAAAAAAGATAGGCCACGTGCTTAATGGGACTCAGATGGGTCCCAATCCTGACTTGACTATGTGCTCATCAACTCATTTAACTTCTTTGAACCTCAGCTCCCCATAAAATGTCAATACTTATACCCACCTCATAGAGGTGGGGACTTAGTCATGGGGACTAAGAAAGCATCCATAACACAGATAGAATGTTCCGGTGGGCACAGCCCTCGGGAAATGACTTCAGGACAAAACCCAAGCCGATCCTGCCTTGAGATAAGGAAGTCAGCAAGCCCGGCCTCTTTGCCACGTCATCGTGAGGGGACACACCAGGCCAGCTGGCCTCAAGGTTTCTAAATTGTCAAGGACGGGCTTCTGCAGGTGCTGTGTGGGGCAGGTGGATATGCTACCAGTCAGCAAAGCACCGTCAAGGCCTCGTGGAAAAAGTCTGCTCTCCAGTCACCTTATTCTGTTGTCCAAATTCATGAACCACCACGAGGGAAGGCCCTGTTTGCTTTCTAATCCCGAAGCTGATCGTTCGCTTTTTAACAAAACCAAACCAAACCAAAATCGTCCTTTTAATGTTTTTATTTATTTCTAGGAGAGAGAGAGAGAGAGACAGCGTGAGCAGAGGAGAGTCAGAGAGAGAGGGAATCACAGACTGAAAGAGGCTCCAGGCTCTGAGCTGGCAGTCAGCACAGAGCCCGACACGGGGCTCGAACCCACGAACCGCGAGATCATGACCTAAGCGAAAGTCGGACGCCCAACTGACTAAGCCACCCAGGCGCCCCCAAAATCGTCCTTAATTATGGTCTTTACCATTAAACAGCAAATGACTGGTCTCTGGGAAAGAGGCTAAGAGAAACAACAGATTAATTAGGTCTTTTTTGTAATGGGCACAGGTACTGGGTTTTCAGCTTAAACGTATGTACATAATATCGAACATGGAAAAGCAAGTAATTTTCTCAGTATAGTTTTGATCCCTCTCCCCCCATGCTGAGACCATGCTGCTGGGTCTGATGGCCATCCACTTCCATTCCTTCCAAGCCTCTCCTCCAAGTCTCCAAGACTTCCCAGCCTCTGTACTGAGCACTTGCCCTCTCTGATGCTTTGATACCCCTCCATCTCCCAGCGAAGTATCCGGGTCTTCCATCAGCTGCTATTTCCCTGTATACCCTTAGCCCCTTGAGTCACGCTCTAGAAGACATCATGCCAAGATTGGGATTTTCTAGCCAGTCTCCACCTCCCGTTTCTCCACACCATCTTCCATTGACCTACCAAAAGTGCAGCTTCATTTATATCACTCCCCTGCTCAATAACCTTCAATGGCTGTCTGTCGCTCATTCCGCCATCAAGGTTTTCCACGATATGGCCCCAGCCTGGCTTCTCAATCACATCCCTCCTCCGGTACCCACATTCCAACCAGACTTCATCGCTCCTTATTGAACTCGCCCACCTCTCGCCATCTCCATGCCTTTTTCATGTGATTCCTCTGCCTGGAATCCTCAGCCTCCTTCCCATTCGCTCACACGCTAAACTAAGATCCAACTACCGGAGACCATCTCAAGGGGCGCCTCTTCCATAAGGACTTTCTCCATCCTTCCAACCTAACTTCGAAATCTCATGACATTGTATTTGCACTTTCATTCTGTCTCTTGTTCCCCTCTACCTTACAGTCAGCTCCCAAATGCTTCTGGTTGGAAGGGAAGATCGGGAGACTGGGCTTATTAAATCTCATACTTGCAAAAGCACTGGGTTCACTAGAATTCCATGGGGAGGGAGATCAGATGGAGCTGCTCAGGCACAACCCGCCCCCCGCCCCCCCTCCCCATGCCACACAGCCACTGAGACCTTCTTGCTCTTCTTTGCTTTCTCCCACTGGACTGCAAGCACCTCTTTTTATTAAGCTTATTTATTTTGAGAGAGCACGTGCATGCAAGCTGGGGAGGGGCAGAGAGAGAGGAAGAGAGGGCCTAACAAGCAGGCTCTGCACTGTCAGTGTGGATCTCGACGCAGGGCTCAAACTCACAAACCGTGATATCATAACCTGAGCGGAAATCAACAGTCCGATGCTTAAGCCACTGAGCCACCCAGGCGCCCCTGGACTGCAAGCGGCTTAAGAGCAGAGGCTGTGTGCCCTGAGTGGCCACCTGCTGCAGGGGGCAGCACAAACACCAGCTAGTGGAGAAGCTTCCTAACAGCAAGCGGGCGGGATTTATAAGAGCAGACAAGGCCTCTGGGAGGCGTTCAGCCTGCGCAGCCTCTGCCATGCAAAATCAGCAGGTCCCCAGCACCCAGTCCCTCCTGGCATCTCACAGAGGCCGCGTGGGGGACAGTCATTCCCTCCCTCTCTAACAGGCTCCCGTCGGAGCTCCTGCCCCGCTTCTCCTGGAAGCTGCCCCCTTTTCCTTTTGAACCTGCCGTTACCCAAACATAGTGGGGTGACCCCCAATCCAGAGACAGCCCCCGACGCCAGCCCTGCGTGAAGGGTCCCACCGACGCACTCCGTGTTGTTTTGTCAGCTGGGAAGAAATCCTTCATCGCTTTCCCCAGGAACCCACCTTCTGAGGGGGCGCTCCCCGCCAGTAAGCGCCACCTCGCATTTGAAACAGCCAGAGACAGCAGATCACCCGGGTAGCACCAGGGCGTGGTGCCTCCTTCCACCAGGGGACCCCCAAGCCCCGACTGATAACTGTGCCCCTCTCAGCAGGTTAAAGCTCTCCCCACGAACTAAGGGTTTCCAGAAGCAGCCTGGAGGGGCATCCAGCCATGGCACATATCAGTGACCAAAAAAAAAAGCGAATAAGAAGAGACAGAGAGAAAGAAAAGGAAAAGAAAGAGTAGCCAAGAAGGGGTGGAAGCCACAGCTCTCACGTTTTTCTACAAAAATGCCACCAGGGGCACCTGGGTGACTCAGTCGGTTAGGCGTCAGATTTCGACTCAGGTCATGATCTCAAGGTTCATGGGTTCGAGCCCCGCATTGGGCTCTGTGCTGACAGCTAGCTCAGAGCCTGGAGCCTGTTTCAGATTCTGTATCTCCCTCTCTCTCTCTCTCTCTCTGACCCTCCCCTGTTCACGCTGTCTCTTGCTCTCAGAAATAAATAAAAACATTTTTAAAAAATTTAAAAAAAAAAAAATGAGAGGCCAGGGTTCATGAGTTCGAGCCCCGAGTCAGGCTCTGTGCAGGCAGCCCAGAGCCTGGAGCTTGCTTCGGATTCCATGATTCTGCCTCTCTCAGCCCTTCTCCTGCTCGCTCGCTCACTCTCCCTTTCTCTTTCTCAAAAACATTAATAATAATAATAAATCTGAGGCCAGATTTTAACCTCTCCCTTGGTAACTGCATACTGGACCAGAGAGAAGCTGATACAGAATTACTCTTGTTTTTAAAAATTTTTTTAACTTTTTTTTTCTTAAGTAGTTTATTGTCAAGTTGGTTTCCAGAATTACTCTTGTACTGCATTGGACACTCACTCCCCCCACCCTTTGTTCCTTAATGTTCTTTTTTTTTTTTAACACTTGAGCCCAGGTTAGCCTGTTTCCTGTTCATATTTGTAAGGAATCCAGGCCCTCTGTGGTTAAAGAAAGACCAGCATCCCTGGGAACTTTATATTAGGAATGTTTCTAGAGTGTTGGTTGAAAGCATGTACATTTGTTAATTTGCACCTTAAACACACCCCGTGGCCTCATTTAACTCTGAGCCCACGTGTGTGTCTTGTAACTATATGCATGGCTCCAACTTCATCAAGTACTTAATGAGGAGCATTAATATTCGTCATCACCTCCAAGGGAGCCTACGCACATCGAGGTAAATATCTGTTGGCTGTATCCACAGTCTGTGGTTGGGCTCAGAATTGTCTGTCCTCATCCAGAGAGCCAACTGTTTGTCCCCCAAGATGGGAAAACCCTGCTGGGTACTTTCCGGAGGCTTCACTGTAAAACGAGATGTTTCCACTTACCCATCTTTCACAAATGCCAAGCAATTTGGAAGAGCAGTAAGAAATCCATTATCTGGGTGACAGTCATTCGGCATGTCTATTATGTGCTGGAGGGCACCTGGGGATCCAATGGTGACCTGTCCTCATGGTGCTTACAGTCTGGTGGGAGAGCCCTACATTTATGGAAAGGTCACCCTAAAGAAAAGGCAACTTCGAAGTGAGATCAGCGTTTGGCAGGCAACGCGTGGGGTGCTGGGAGAGCCATTCCCTAAAGGAGAGATATTGGAGCTGAGCCGAAAAGATGAACGTGGGGAGAAATTAGTTACTCAACGACAATTAGGGCAGGAGCACACAGTTGCACACAAGTGCGCATGCTCACATGCACACACGTCTAGTACAACCCCTCTGTTTATAGCGGAAGAAACGAGGCCCACCCAGAGCCCAGAGCTAATTATAGAAACCGGCGATCCCAATATCTTAATCCCTTCCTGCTAAATCGCTAAATCACATGGATTTTATTTACATCCCAACCATAGATTATTTCAATACATCTGGCCAATAAAACGCAGAATATTGAGTTAAAACCACATCCCTCAAGACCACAAGCATAAATAACGATCGTGTTTTAATGTGGATGGTACCTTTTCATTTTGCAAATCCAAGTTCTCATATCAAAATCCGAGACAGTTTGTTTTCTGTACGAACGGGAAGGTCATAACCCGTCTGAAACGCGCTGGCAAAATCTCTCTAACCGCGCGACGCTAATTGGGGCGAGAGCTGTGTGTTGAGGCTGACTTCACGGCCCAGCTGGGGGTTTCAGATTCGCACATGGCGACTGGGTGGTTCTTTACCCTTTCACGGCAAGGGTCTCTCCCCGGACTCCGGAAGCCTCGGGGGCTTTACCGCCGTGCTCGCCAGTGTATGCCTGCGGTGCTGCAGGGTCAAACATTCCTTTGAAATGCCCGTGAGAATCCACTTGCAGTCTGTGCGTTTGCATGTAAAAGCAAGGTCTGCAGAGGATCCCACACTGACCCGAGGTTACCCCTGGGGAGCTGCTGCAGTGGAAAGGGGACGTGATACGGTCAGCTTTTCACTCTAGATCCGCCTGAGTGGCGTAAAACTGTGCACAAGAACCTGTTCGTGTATTGCACGTTTGATGCATCTGTATGCATTTTTTAAACGAAAAAGCTTAAACTAACATCTCAGGAGAACAAAGGTGCGTCTCCGCAGAGAGAAGCGTTTCTTCTGGATTCGACTGCCTATTCCGGAAATTTCAGAGGAACTCCCCCGCCGACCAGGGTGGAAAACATGCCCTCCGCAGCCTCCCACAGGGAAATTTGGAAAGTTGGAGGCGCCCCGAGGGTCGCCGCACTTGCTGCCCGCGCCCCGCCCCCATCCCGGTGCATTTCGGCGGGTCCTGACTCTACCGCGT
>NW_027531904.1:437937-445449 GCF_008692635.1 Crocuta crocuta
CTCCGGCACCCCCTCTTCCCCTGCACCCCAGCCAGCGCCACCCCCCACCCCCCCCACCGCGGGCTGCAGGGGCTGATGCAGCCGCCAAGGTAAGCGCGGGCCGGGCGCGGGGCAGACCCGGCTCTGACATCCCCGAGCGCCGCCGGCACTTGCGGGTCCTCTCCAGCCCCGCGTTCTATTCTTGCTCGCGTCTTGTCCACAGTTGGAGCTATGCTGCGCCTCGATCGCTTTAGCTCTTGGCAGCAGTAAAGTTTTTGTGGTTTAGTATGTGCTCCTTTTTCCTAAAATGCTCTCCCCGGGCAGCCGGCGGCGCGCGTGCTTGGACAGACCCGGCGAGCGTCCCTTCCACGGTGTGCGGGCTGGGAGCTCTGTTTCCCCCGCGCGGTCACCGCCCGGCCCGCACACCCTGGGACGGAGCCGGTCGGCGGGCTGTGCCGCGGTGAACCCCCGTTGGCCCGACTCACCCGGGCCCCCTCGCCCAGCTCCGCGCCTGGCTGCCTAGGTCAGNCATCAGTACGCAGGAAGGTGCGGGACTTGGGTTCAGTGCTAAGGGGTGGCCGCGACCGCCCGAGTGGCCCGGGCGTTCCTAAGTGGAGGGGTGGGCCCGACGGGCCAGGCGCACGCCAGGGAACTAGCTGAAGCATGGGGACAGGTGTATTTAGGGGGAGGACCCGTGTGAGTTGGGGTGGGGGTCGGGGGGACGCTCGGTCGCAGTTCTTGATTGCATCCTGTTAATGTAATCGCATTAGATTTGCTCCGGGGCAGAATCAATTCCCCCAAATAGAGATTTTTAATGGGAGCCTGCGAGTTGCTATTATGGATGTGGTGTGGTTTCGGAAGGCGTTGGGTTGTATTTATTTTATAAATCGGGTGTCTTGAGGGAGCAGTTGGGGAAATCGCGCCATCTAGCGGAAGTGGTAAGCCGCGCGCTCCTTTTAGGCCGCGAAGTTGCGCGTTCTCAAAGGAGGCGACCCCAGCGCCAGGTAGAGAGGGGGTGAGTCCTCCCAGGAAGAGTGGTTTTCCTAGTTATCCGCGTGTCTAGCGTCTGGATGAGCGGGAGCGCCCCGACACCCCCAGCTCAGCGCGCCAAGCTCAAGGGACAGAATCACAGGTTGTACCGAGTGGCAGGCTGTCACCTCGAGGAGATCCGTCACTTTCTCCATCTGGCTTTAGGTTCTCCAGGAAAAACAGAAAATGTTGCCTGCGGGTGAGTGGATACTCATTGTTCGGGCATCAGTCGAGGGGGAAAAAAAAGAGAGAGAGAGAGAACCCAAGCGCGCACCTTGCTCTTCTCACCTTGCTCTGAGTGATTTTTCAGGCTAATCTCAAGCCAGGGCCGCTAGAAGGAGATTGGCTGAAGGCTCTGAAGGAGAAGTGGGAAAGGAATGATCTTGCAGATCATACCGAAATAGCTTTTTTTTTTTTTACATATACAGAGGGCTTCCTAGTATTTCACTGCCACGGCAGGTGACAAGCAAGCCCCCTTTATAAGGGAGATGATCTCCCGGGAACAACAGGCGCTGACTTTGCTGGGTGACCAGCAGAGCCGACAGAGGCTCTGGGTGGAGCGCCCACACCCCAGGCGCGCTGCACATTCTCGTGGCTGGTTTTTGCTGCCACCTTACAGGCCAGATGATATTAGCAAGCAGCCGGGTTCTCCCGATTCTGAGGGAAAGGGATAGGTTGGTTCCTTGGAGCACAGCATGGTGTCCCCTTGTGGTGAAGACCCTTGCGCCCTTGAGATCCTCTTCCCCGTGGTGATGGTGGGGGAGGTCCCAGATGCCTTTGTTTTACTAAAAAAAAAATTTAACATTTATTTATTTTTGAGAAACAGACACAGAGCACGAGCAGGGGAGGGGCAGAGAGAGAGGGAGACACAGAATCTGAAGCAGGCTCCAGGCTCCGAGCAGTCAGCACAGAGCCCTTGGCAGGACTGGAACCCACGAACCCTGAGATCATGACCTCAGTAGAAGTGGAAGCTTACCCCACAGAGCCACCCAAGCCCCGGCCCCCCTCCCAGATGCCTTTTAAACAAGAGCCCGGCTCCTCCCTTTTCCCTTCCTGGTGACAGACAGGTGCTTACATTCCAAATAGAGTGTGGAATGGTAGGTGGCGTATCTGCCTCCCCATGCTGCCTCACCCTTAGCAGTCGTTTATTGAATAACCAGATTGGTGACAGAAAGGGTCTTGCGGTGACCTGGCATCTCACTCAAGGAGGGCTTCTCTGACCTTCGCTAAGAAACGCCTTACGAGGCTGCCTCCCTAGTGTGTGTGAAAATACAGAGCGGGGCCATCAGAGGCTCCTATTGAACGCAGCGCAACCCTTGACTTGGCCCTTCGGCCAGCCACCCCACGTGAGACCAAACACAGGAATTCTTAGATGAAGAGATGCGGAATAAGATGAGTGGGTACTGAGCGTCCCTGACACCGGGACAGGAAGGGTTTTCAAGCCATTGTTATACTGATGCTCACCAGACCGGTGATGGCATTTACACCTCTCTAAAGAAATGGATGTCCAGGGAAGTGTAGCCCAGGCTCTGTGGGTTTAAAGTGCTTCTCCCCGCCTTCAACCTTGCTACCAAATGAATTAAATTCAAGCGCTTGCTTTTCCCACGGATGGTCCCCAAATTCAGTCACGCCTTAGGTATGATCACCGATCTCTTGAGAGGTCTGCATCCAGGGAAGGGAATGGGATATCTCCAAGTGAAACGGAACATAAGCAAACTGGGGTTTCAGAAACCAGTGCAGGCTCATGTGAAGCTGTTAGCTCTGTGAAATGAAAAGGCACTGCTCCGTAAAGATCATTGTTCTAGAACCTGGCTGACTTATAATAAACCAAAGGTAAGTTCAAATAACGTTTCAGCGTCTGCGGTGTTTCTGTGGCTCTTTCGGATGATGGCTTGGCTTTTCAGACAACGTCCATCGTTTATTCAATCAACAGACTTAATATAAATTTAACCCGAAGAAGGGAGGCGCCAGGCTGTCCCACCTGTCCGGTAGCCAGCCCCGTTCAAAGGACAGACTCCTGGTTTTCTCATTGTGACCAGACGGCGGTAGAATTACAGCCTCTCTTCCTTTCACAGCAACAGAGTTATGACAGAGCACTGAGCAGAGCAGTGGAAAAACTAAGGACTGTCTCACCCAAGTGTGCATACAAGGTCAGGCAGAAGTCAGTTTCCTTGGTGACAAATAAACATCTTTTAAAAGGATCCCCAGTTTCTTAGCCAGGTGTGACCCTATGAGTAGAAAATGCAGTATCAGGATGCCTGGGTGGCTCAGTCAGTTTAAGTGTCCGACTTCTGCTCAGGTCATGATCTCACGGTTCGTGGGCTCGAGCCCCGAGTCAGGCTCTGTGCCGTCAACATAGATTCTGCTTCAGATCCCCTGTCCCTCTCTCTCTGCCCCTCCCCACTTGTTCTCTCTCTCTCTCTGTCTCTCACCTTCTGTCTCTCTCTCTCTCTCTCAAAACAAATAAATAAACTTTACAGGAAAAAAACTGCAGTATCCTGTTAGAGCCTAGCAGTTGAAGCAAGAATGACTACTGAGTTGTGAAACCTTTTATAATTCCAAGGGCAGTAAGAAGAAAACATTTTGAAACTTGGGCAGAAAATAGCAAAGTAAATGCAAGTATCTTTTATAGCCTCATTTAAAAAATTTCAAGTCACTGCTACTTGATGAATGTATGAATGCCCTATGTACTTACTTGACTTATAAAACTATATGCAGATCACTACAGTGAAGAATTCAAGTGTAGCGAACACTGTTGATGCAGAAGAAAATTACAAAACTACTACTTGAGTTTACTTCGTGTTCTCCAGTTGTTTGTTTAAAGCAACACTACGAGATGAAGAACTTTCTAGAATCAAGACACTAGATCTGCCAGAATCTGAAAATCTGGCAAAAACTTGAACACAAAAGCATCTGTCATCCATCTGGAGGACCAGGGCTAATTCCTGTAGTTTCTGTTCCTCCACGGGGCATAGCAGAGGTCAGCAGATAGGAGTAAAAAATGCCCTAAGACTTACTGCATAGTATGTGTGAGGCATTGTTTGGTAGTTACCAGCCCTCCTGACGGCTACTAAGTATGTTTCATTTTTCCATGTTCGGGGCCTCTCGGACTCCAAGTCTTTGCAGCAGCAGCTTGCCTGTCTGACGGCAACAATTTGTCTTGTTTCCTGGTAATACTCAGTTCTCCTGCCCTCGTGAGCAGAGATATTCTGGCCAAGTTTGCAATAAGAATCTCAGTAGCGTTCCTTTATGCTTAGTACCCCATTCCTCTGACAGTGGACACAGACCATTTTTTCATCCTCTTCAGGAGCTGTGAGGACTTCTCTCCCTGATAACTTTTTGAAACACGGTCAGGTTGGGGCGCCTGGGTGGCTCAGTTGGTTGGGCATCTGACTTTGGCTCAGGTCCTGATCTCGCAGTTCGTGGGTTCAAGCCCAGCGTCAGGCTCTGTGCTGACAGCTCAGAGCCTGGAACCTGTTTCAGATTCTGCGTCTCCCTCTCTCTCTCTCTGCCCCTCCCCCTGCTCATGCTATCTCTCTCTCTCTCAGAAATAAATAAAACATTAAAAAATAAATTTAAAAAATATAATAGAAAAAGATTTAAAAAAAAAAGAAAGAAACAAGATTAGGTACAAATGTACAAAGACTTGCCCCAATGGCCTCCTGAACGTTCGTGTATAAGCGTTGTCGGCCACAACAGTGATGCTCTACCTGGGAGTTCAGTCTCCTACTACTAGTCTCTGATACATTTCACTGCTCTGTACCACATGGATCTCTTCCCTCCAGTTAGCTCTTTACAAAGCCATGATACCTTGGGGCGCCTGGGTGGCTCAGTCAGTTAAACATCCCCTTCCGCTCAGGTCATGATCTCACAGTTCGTGAGTTCGAACCCTGTGTCAGGCTCTGTGCTGACAGCTCCCATCCTGGAACCTGCTTTGGATTCTGTGTCCCCCTGTCTCTCTGCCCCTCCCCCACTCATTCTCCTTTCTCTCGCTCTCTAAAATATAAGTCAACATTGAAAAACCGTTTTTTTAAACCATAATCCCTCATTGTTCCACGCGCTTCCACAACGTTTTATCCTCTATCAAAGTCTGATCCTCTTGGGAGATCCCACGATGTTACCAGTTACCCCCTCCCCGGATGCTATTTTACTAACTGTCAAAGAGGCTTGCTCAGAAGGCATCTGCTGGGCAAAAGTGACTTCGAAATTTGCTGCCAGGGTGCATTTTCAGCTCCTGACACGGACACCGGCATCCTGGAGAATAGCTTGATCTCATAAGAATGTGTCCCCTGGATATGGAGAGTGTAAGCTTCTCCATGGTGTTACCGTCTCTGCGGCCGTCTGGTTTGGCCACGTAGCCTGTGAGGATCTTAAATTGACCACAGCCCTCTCGTGCAAGCGCGTGCCCTAGACAATAGCCACAGAGCCCCAAACAAATGTAAGCTCTGATGACTTCCCCCATGGCCCCTGTGATAAACCATCTCCCCCACCTCCCAGATCTTTCCCTTTATGCATCCCTTAGAAAAGGCCACCAGAAGCCCACTCTACAGGTCTGAATTGACCAATCTGGCCTCAACACAAACCCTGAAACGCTGTCCCATGGACCCAAATAAAGGCATGAGCCCCAATCCTCTCTCTCTCTGCACCCTCCCTTGACCACCCCACGTGGCCCCTCAAGGTATGCGGTATACTTTCTCTAGGGTCTGTGAATAATAAACTTCTCCATTTCAGTTTCTCCTGTGAGCTGTCGTTCAACCATGGCTCACCACCCGGCACCCCATGCCCCATTTGACAAGTGTTCATTTGACAGATTCTTACCAGAAAAGGACATGGAGATGCGTATCTCCTTCACAGAACGATAAGCACTATAGGGTCTCCTCAAAACAATTGGTACCTTGGAAACAATAAGATTTAGCGTGGCTTTGGAAATTTGGCTGTGTGGCATACTTTCATTTACATTTAATTTAATATCCGTTAGGGAAAGAGGTAGAGTATAAATAATAAATGGATTTTTTTAGTGCAATTACATTTTCCCAGATGGGCTTCCATTTCTGCCAGAAAGGCAAAGTAGTGAAAAATCTATAGCGTAGAGGCCAGGCTTACCTGGAGACATTGTGAAGTTCACAGTGACATCCCCTCACAGGTCTGGACCCGCTAGTAACCCCCTCACTGCTAAGGCGGGCAGGTCATTTTCCTCAGGACAAGGGAATCATGGGACATTAATTTCAGTTGTTTCACATCATTTTGTGCCACTAAAATAGTCTGATATTGAGATTTCAGAATACTGATTTCAAAATTGCTTACCTTACTATCCTGAAACACACAGTTGGCTTTGTATCTTTCCATATCTCAAAAGCATATGGTAAGGAAAGGCCAGATGCCACCCTTTTCTCCACTGTAAGGATTTTAGCTTGCTTTTATTTTCCTCTGCTATTGGCAGGATCTACAGACTTCGGGTCTAGTTAGAAATATATTTGCCGCCCCTAAGCCCGAGCCGAGAGTCCGTGAGAACAAAGCAAACCCAAGCCAAGATGGCACCCAAGCCCTCCCTTTCTGGGTCAGTGACCAATCTCTAGGGGCAGGAAGTGGCCCAGCTCTGAATTGGAGGCACCATCTGAATGGCTTCTTGTCTGAAGGGACTGCATGAACTGATACTATAGATAGTTTTACCAAACCATCGTGCTGTGTAATATTTACCCGTTATTCAGAGGCTACATCCAGGTAAGCACTTTATGAAAACTTGGCCCCCAAATACCATTTAGTAGCCTAAAGAAATAAGAGGAATTCAACTTCCTAAGTCTTTAAGAGGGTGGGGGAGATTGTTCAGGAAAATTGTTCTTTTCTTGAAACATGTTGAAAGTTTTGTTTCTGAAAAACAACGTATCTCTAAACATGTTCTCATTTCTTTTTTTTTTTAATATTTTTTGATGTTTTATTTATTTTTGAGAGAGAGAGACAGCAAGCAGGTGAGGGGCAGAGAGAGAGGGAGACACAGAATCCAAAGCAGGCTCCAGGCTCTGAGCTGTCAGCACAGAGCCCAACGTGGGGCTTGAACTCACAAACTGTGAGACCATGACTGGAGCCGAAGTCAGACACTTAACTGACCGAGCCACCCAGGGGCCCCAACATGTTCTCGTTTCTAACACATGACCCACTATTTTATAAATGGAGCATATTATTTGACTAACAGAAAAAAAAATAAATGCCAGGCGAAGATGAGAAGCCACTGTAGTTTGGTGGGGAAAGCACTGAAGTTGCCACCACGAGGCCAGGTTCTGAGGCTCTCCCTGCCCTCGATATTCTTACTGACCTTGGACAAATCACTTCATCTCCCAGAGCTCCAGCGCCCTCCTGTGTGAAATGGAGACAGCTGTATCCTCAAACACGGTTGAGACGACTCGACGGTTACGTAGGAGACTTTGTGTTATGGTGGTTGCTCAGCAGAACTTGCGTGTAACTGGCAATGCACTTAGAACCCACCCAGGAGTCAAGGTTAATGTTTGC
>NW_027531904.1:445614-455265 GCF_008692635.1 Crocuta crocuta
AAGTATATCCCCACTTACCAGATGTAAAGGGCCGGTATTCAGACTGCATGTTCTTAGCCAGAAGGCTGTGTTGACTCTGTCACGTCCAAGTGAAGCCTCCGACAAATGTAAAAACAATGGTGGAGGCAGAGGATGTCACATAAAGCAACACATTTGTTCTTGCCTCTGTGTTGGCATTCTTCCGCACCTCCCATCGGCCAGGATCTTCTGTGTTTCGGCTTTGCGTTAGTCATTCTAAACAATTCTGAATTTGATGAATAACTTGGTTATCTGTCCCGATTACTAAATGTGTATGGTATTTGTGCTTGGCACCAAATTGTTCATTAGTCCAAATACTCCAGCCCGGTGCTGGTTGAGACAGAGAGAGACAGCCTCACTGTCAGCTCAGACAGTTGCCATTTGGTGGGTAAATGGTTCCAAGCTGGTCCTTCTCCCCAGTACTTCCTGGAGTGGGAAGAAGTAAACACTGGGTGGTCTGTTCTCTGTTACAGGAACCTGGTGTGTTTGGGTACAGGTACCCTAAAGTTTCTTTGAAACAGAGATTATTACATGTTCGTAAGGCATGGGCGGTATTGTTGGGGGTTATAGCTGAGGAATTCGCGCAGCCACATTTTTACTTGGGGAGCCCCCAAATGTTACAGATGAGGCCCGGGCATGGCCCGTTGGAGTCAGGTGTAGGTGAGGTCACTTAGTTACAGAGCTAATGCCAGTTCACTGGGTCCCTAGAGACCCCTCCTGGGGGCAGCCCGGCCACACTTCTGCAGATTGCAAGGCTGAGGGTCCAGAGACAAGATAGAACATTCAGGGGCCACAACGTTAGAGGTGGAGCCACCCCAAATCCTCCGTCTCTCTCTTTCCCCAGATCCACTGCAATGTCTAGAAAGCCTCAGTCTCGACCCTGACAAATAAGCACTTCACAAATGCCATCATTTTCATTCTGGCTCTGTAGGCAGAAGAATTTGCAAGCTGTAGACCAGACGGTAGAGGTGCGCCAGAGTCACGGTCCTGAGTCCCAAGAAGGAAGTGAGGGGAAGCGAGACTTTCATAGGTGACACTCGAATTATACGCTAGTCTGTAATCCCTGCAGGGAGGAGTGGGAGATGTCGCAAAAGAAAAAGTGTTGGCTGCTCCAAGTTGCCTAGGAAACTCAGAAGTCAAGAGAGAGAGGCAAGGAAAGGCAGAGGGACTGCTCAAATCCAAACACCGTGGAAAGGCGCCGCCAGAAACAGCAGATGATCAAGAGACCTCCAGCCCAGCCTGGGGTAGGCAGAGAGGACGCAAGGGAGTCTGAGCAAGAGGGTGAACACAGAAGGTGGAGTAGGGTCAGTAGAGGCAGAGGGGAGACGTGACGTCTCAGTCTGGGAAGGGGTTGGCGAGCTCAGCAGAGGTGACATGAAGGCCATGAGTCGCCCAGACCCCGCTCTGCCACCCAGCCAGCAGGGTGACATCAGGCTGGTTACTTACCTTCTACAGCGTAAGTAGAAGATGGGAGTTGTAGATGTGAGTTGTCGGACTTCCAAATGACGGGACGGAATAAGCATCTTTAAAGCAGTCAGAAGGTTGCTAGTCATTCTTGGCGAAATGATAGCGAATGAGCTAGGCCGATTGATTTTATATGTGCTTACATGCACGTGGAAATATCTGGAAGGATGCACGTGAAACTGAATAGTCATTGCCACCTAATTTCATTTGACGGGAAGTTGACTTGTTTTAATCATGCACATATATCCCTGTTTCAATTTTACTAAATTTGATGCTGGATGGAAGGAAATGGAAAGCCCAGAAAATTTATTCTTCTAGCATTTTCTTTTTTTTTAAAAAAAATCCCTGGTATATCTTCCCAGCACAGCAAGTATGCCCATGCCTACCATCGGGGTATGTTTCTGGGAGTTTCCGAGTGGGGCAATCCATACCGATGTCCCAAGCCCAGCTAGTTCAGCAAGCTCTGAATGTCTCCAGGCTCCATTCCTGCAAGTGGAGTCACGAGCGGAAATGCTAGCCCATGGGACAGTCTGAGGTAGATGCCCAACAGGTGAGATTTTAACAGAAGGTGTTCCAGAAGGGTGAGGCTGATGGCAATGTAGATGTCACCAGTCTTTGCCGTCAGTGGTCCTGTGTGGTAAGGAAGTTAGGGAAGGGACCGAGACCCCCACACACCAACTCTGAGTCACTCACTGGTTTTGTAAGGTCCCTAGTTGATTTGCAGTAAGGATGACGGGGAGTCCATGCAGGGCTCTCAGCTCAGGAGACATGGAGAAGCCTCATAGACACCCATCTCCGAGTTCTGAGCATTTTGTGGTGAGAATCACTTGTCTCTACACCTTACCGATCTCTGGGCTTCCAGGAGGGGCCAGGACTGTCCGTTGCTCATCTAAGAATCCCCAACCGCCCCCCGGATCCCAGAGCCAAGTGCTTTCCAGAGATGAGTGCTCCTCGAATGAGTAAAACAGAAACACAATAAATAAATAAAAAGAATCTCCCTTGCGTGGGCGAAAACAGTGTTACTGATCTGATCACATGCATTTAACGCCATGTCCAAGAGCAAATAAAGTCTGCTCATGTATTAAATCCACATGAAAGACTTCAGAGAAAAGTGAGATACTTCTTAGGTTCCTAAAGAGAGCCGTTGGAATGTCAGGAAAATCTATTTCAACACCACCAAAATGCTAGAGTGAAATCTCTCCATTTTAATTACCAAGAATAAGAATCCCTCGTGGTGAGGGAGGGAGGCAGCACACGGAGGGAAAGGAAGTCTGCAGGAAGAGCGAAGAAAACAAGATGGGCCAAAGAAGGAGGACACAAAGGGGCACCTTGGTGGCTCAGTCGGTTAAGCATCCGACTTCGGCGCAGGTCATGATCTCGAAGTTCGTGGGTTCGAGCCCCGTGTCGGGCTCTGTGCTGACAGCTAGCTCGGAGCCTGGAGCCTGTTTCAGATTCTGTGTCTCCCTCTCTCTCTGACCCTCCTCTGCACACGCTGTCTCTCTCTCTCTCTCTCTCTCTGAAATACATAAAACATTAAGAAAAAAAATTTTTTTAATTGAAAAAAAATAGTAGGATGCAAAGACATTCTGAGATCAACAGGGAAGGGGTCCTCCTTGCCAGAGTCCAAGACTCACACATGCTTGGGAAGAAGAGAAGCAAAGAAAAGCCGTCTCCTAAATCGTCATGAAAACAACGAGGTCAGGGAAACCCTATGACCCCCAACCCCCGACCATCTGCACAGAGAGGAGCAGGGCGAATTAAAGATGGCAGCCATGGCCTAGTGGTCACAGTGCACACTAACCTTCCACACCAGGCCTGCGCCCAAGGGCGTACAACCTTGGGTCCCCCTGCCTACAAAGGGAGCCCACCCATCTAGGAAGGGGCACTTTTAATAGCCACGTTGTGGAACGTACACTAAAAAGGTAATATCACCAAGCACATTTTAAAGTCCCAATTAACTGGGCAGAGCACAAAAGGCTTTCCGCAAAGAGAATGTGAAACCGGAGAAATCTATCAGCCTTCTTTGAGGAGGTACAAACAGGCCTGGAGACGAGGGAGAAACCCAGGGATGAATTATGTTTAGACTTTCAAAATTCCTCCTGACAGAGTTCCACCCCAGGGGGTCATTTGCAATAGTTAAGTCCCTCCAGAATGTGTGTTTAGGGGGAGCGGGGTGGTGCGGGGAATCGCCACGGATTGGAACTGCCCTTAGAGACAGGAAACAAAAGATAGGATAAACAGGTACTTTTCTGGATGAAGAATTATAAACAGTGGGGATCCCCAAGGATCGCTGGTGCTCCCAGACTTAGCCTGAATGTCCATAGATCATCTGAAGGAGTGAATGCTCACATAGTTCCAGGCCTGTGGATGAAATGGAGGGTCTGGAGACAGATGGTGGATAAACTGGAGGAAAAGCTTATGAGTTAGCAAGCAAATGCGTGTTTGAGCTTCAGCGGGGCAGGCTTCAGTTAATGCATTTGGGAGAACATCATCCAAATCATAGCAAAATGGACTCTGTCGGGTCTGTTTAGAGCCCCCAAACGGGATCCTGGGGGGTCTTTGCGTAATGTTTGTGGGCTAATGGGCGTGCAGGGCCAAATGTTCAGAAGGTGCTAAAGTGCTTTCAGAAACAGCATTGGGGGGGCTCCTGGGTGGCTTAGTCAGTTAAGCGTCCGACTTTCGCTTAGGTCATCATCTCGCGGTTCGTGGGTTCGAGCCCCACGTCGGGCTCTGTGCTGACTGCCAGCTCAGAGCCTGGAGCCTGTTTCAGTCTGTGACTCCCTCTCTCTCTGACCCTCCCCTGCTCACGCTGTCTCTCTCTCTCTCCTAGAAATAAATAAAAATATTAAAAAAAAAAAAGAAACAGCATTGGGAACTAAGTCAAAGATAGGATTCTCCCTGGGCTGTACCCCAATCTGGTGGTTTTATGACTTTCCCCTAGAGAAAAATACCTCAGCAGTGTAGAAAGGTTAAGTACTCACCCAGGTAGAAGACTTTCCTGAGAAGCTGGGCTGCTTTGTCCTGTAAGAGCTTTAGGGTGGACAGATGAAGCCCCAAAAATGATATGGTCGAAGTCTGTAGAACCTTGGAAGTTACCGTGATGAGAAAAACAATTTAGTTTTTCTGAGCTGCTGTGTTTTACATGATGAGAACCTGCTGTGGACATTCAGGTAAGGACTCAGGTTTAGGGCTCCTGCCTTTCGCTCCTGCTTTGCTTTTTCCAGGGTACCTTTCGAAAGAACCCTTAGAGTTGAGCCCAAAGAAGAGTTAGTGACCTCCACCCCCACCCCCTCGTAAGCAGTAGATGCCTGCTATCCCGCTGTCTGTCTCCTGTTCATGAACTTGGATGGAAGGCTACCCTCGCCTGGCTCACTGCACACCCCATCATCCCACTCTTTCTGGGTTCTGTGAGCAATAAATCTTGCGACTCAAATTCTTTTTTCATGTTAGTGAAAGTACACCTTCCATCAAAATAACCTTAGGGGTTTCACTTGCCCAAAGCAGGGAGCTTGGGTGCTGAGGGAACTCCCTGCCTGCTGACCCCATGTGGGTGGCTTATGCCCCCTCATTGAGGCAGTCATAATCTGCATACTCTTTTTTTTTTTTTTTTAGTGTGTATTTACTTTGAGAGAGAAAGAGACAGAGCATGCATGGGGGAGAGGCAGAGAGAGAGGGAGACCCAGCATCCGAAGCAGGCTCCAGGCTCCAAGCTGTCAGCACGGAGCCCGATGCAGGGCTTGAACCCATGAACTACGAGATCATGGCCTGAGCCGAAATCAGAGGCTTAACTGACTGAGCCACCCAAGCACCCCTTTAATCTGCATATTCTTAATGCAGCACACCAGATCTGGCTTCTCAGTACAGTTATGTAGAGAGAAAACAAGGTCTGGCTCATCAAATCCCAGACCCACGGGAGCCCTTGAAGTTTGAAAGAGGAATTTGAAATTAAGTTTTATTTCAATGAAAGAGGAGTGGGTTCCACCCTCAGCTGTAGATGAGACCAGCTGGGTTCCTCAAGACTTGGTATAAGCAAAATTTTTTCAACGGTAGGGGGTGGAGTCAATGGGGGTAGGGCTCAAGAAGTCTTACCAGTAAACGAGTGATGGGTTGGGAGCCATTAACAACACATCCCTGGACGTGTGAGGTTGGTGAAAATGCTTCTTGGGACCTGTGTCAGACCATCAGCTTCCTCCTTGTTAGGACCCTGTGCACACAAAGGAGAGAAACCTAAATCAAACCAGTTTCAGCAAAATGAGGAACTTCCTTGGCTGGACCAGGGAGGAGGAGCTTCAGGGACAATCACACACTGAAGAGTGGTACGAGGAGCCTTGAAAATCTCCATCCGTCCCAGAAAAGCACACCAGAGAAAATGCAGTTAGAGCAAAAAACAGTATGCTAACTCTGCAAACCCAGCTTCTACCTGCAACATGCATAAACACCGGTCTTCGCATCAGATTGCAACCCGCAGATCCATCACGTAGGAATCAGAGACCAGGAGCGGCTCCTCTGTAGCAACGGTCTCAGGACAGATTCTGATTGGTCGGCTTGGATGGCGTCTCCCCCATAGCAACAGTCTCAGGACAGATTCTGATTGGTTGGCTTGGATCGCATCTCTCCCATAGCAACAGTCTCATGACAGATTCTGATTGGTCATCTTGGGTCATGTGCCCATTGCTTCTTTATTGAAAGTGCTGATTAAGTTCTCTGCCTTGCCTTGCCTTTAAATCCAAGGAGATAAACTGATTGACTCAGCCTGAGTCTTAATGTGCACCCAGGGTTGATGAAGCGTGAGGCAATTCCAACCCTAGCGAATCCCTAACACATTAGTCACCTGGGAGAACTCATTAAAAATGCCAATGCCCAGCCTCTACCCAGGGATTCACATTCAGCTGCTCTGGAACGGGTCCTGGGTAGTCGTATTGCTAAGCCCCCCACAGTGGTCTCCCAAAACAATACATCTCTCCTCTTGAAACCTCAGGTGGGGCTCGCAGGTGCGCTAAACATGGACACCCTCTCCGAGCCTGCGCTGGCCATTCTCAGCCTCATCTCCTCCGATAGCTATCCTCCAGCTTTCCAGCCCCTCAGGGAGGCCACACCTGGGTACATGTTCTACTCAGTGTTCCTTCTGCCTGAAATCCTTGCCCTGCCCCCCCTCCTTCGCCCACCGTCTCCACCGGGACTCTCCCACACTGGGAAAAACTTCCCTCCCCATCCTGCACCCGGGCCTGGGCTGGAGGCCCCTGGCGCCTGTGCTCCGCGTCTCCGCTGTCAGAGCCTGTGTTATGCTTTATTGAAAGTGATTGTTAAGTTATCTGTCTAGCCTTGACTTCAAGCCCAGTGCGGACTTGCATCACCGGAATTAATGGCGCACAGAGCACATCGGGCATAGGCTTGGTGTGTTCCGCTCTACAGTTTATTAGCCAATAATTGGGTGAGTGCTTAACTGCGCTCAGCCTCAGTTTCCCCGTCTGCAACATGAGGATGATACTAGAACCTACCTTCACTTAAAGTGTCTAGAAATGTAAAGTACTTAGGCAGCACTTGACATAATGTGACAGCACATCGAAACCTTGGCCATTATTGCTGTCATTCTTACTAAGGATGAGTCCTTCAAGACGACTCACAAGACACCACTTTTTTGGTAAAGCCTTCCCAGGGGAGTTAGTTGATTACCCCTCACCTTCCTCTAATATCGGTTTCTACCAGTGATTCAAAGACAGGAACTGTCTTATTTATTCCTTTATCCCCCAGGGACTAGCATGCGGTAGTCCTGAATATATATTTATTGACTGATGACTCGGAGCCTGGATTCGGGAACACCCTGTTTGTACCCAGAAGCAGGGAAGGCTGGAGCCCCTGACACGCCTCACTCCTGGCAGGGCCTTAGCCTTATGCAGAACCTTGCCTTTCAGAAGCCCCATGCCCCTCCCCCTACAGCCCCAGTGCCTGGAAGATGGAGCTGGGGAGAAGGGTTCAGTCCTGGGGCCCGGGAAGCAAGAGCCATGCAAGGGAAAGATCTCTAACCCGAAGCTCAGAGAACAGTCTAGAGGAGAACCCATAAGTGGTCAGACTATAATGGGAACTGTTTGTATCAAGTCAGTTACACTTTTGAGTTAAGTGAGTTTCTGTGGCCAGCGAAGTGCTGAGTTCTACAACCCAGTGTTTCAAGGATTTCTTAATGCAAAGACCTGGGGAGTTGTCAATAAGCTGGTTGGTTTGGCTAGTAGAGACAGATTGCTCCAGGTCAGCACAACCCCATACTGCTCTTTGGGGGGGAGGGGGGAGGTGGGCTGGATTTCTCTTGATAGTCTAAACTATGTGAAAGCCAAATCTCCACTTCGGTGATGTCCAAATTCAGCCTCACACATCTCTCCTCGTGAGGGCCGGGGGGAAGTCCTTCACGTCCCTTTCCCAAATTATTCGCTTAGGTCATAAGAATCGGATCTCCTCACAAAAATGGCGGCCAGTCTTGTAGCGGGAACTGTGGGGAGTTCCCAGGGCCCCTCCCAGACTGTAGTCAGTTGCAGTCTCTGGGTGACAATAGTATCAGCCTGCCCCTTACAGACAATGAAATTGAGGTGTAGAGGCCTCGAGTCTTGCTTCCCAAAGGTCTACCCTCAGGCCAGGACCGTGTTGGAAAGGCGTGCTTTGAGGTCTTCCGAAGGCTGCACGGCCTCTCTGCCGGGCCGAGTTGGCCACTGGAGTTGCTGCCACAGCGTCACCGCTGCAGATGCTGACGGGTCCCTTCTCTCTCATTAGCGAGAAGCTTTAGAACTAACCGGGAAAGGCACAGTCCAGCAAATGGTGTTCACTGATGGACCGCAAAGGTGCCTCTGTGACCCTGGCTCTGTGCCTGCCTCCGTGTACCAGTGTTAATCCTCCCATCCGGTGGACTGAATCCTTAGGTCTGGCCCCAGAGCGGCCCCGCGCTAGAGGAATGCCACTGGGGCCCTGGATGGTGAGGTGCTGGGCTCTCACTGGGCAAAACGGTAGCATTTTTGCAAATCGGGGCTTAAAGTGAACCCCGATTGGATGGATAAGTAGAGCCTGTTGGATTGAGCGCTAACTATTGGGGGAAATGCCGCGGCACCCTAAAGGCGACAAGTTGCCTTCATGGCATTTTGGAAATGCCAAGGAAAGACAGCTTCCTTTTGCCCCGTGGCGCACCTGGCTGAGGGTCATCGGTCCCCTTCCTTCCGTGTTCTGCAGGCAGATCCAGAGGTACTACTGCTTGGCTGGGGACCTCAGGGACACGGGGCTTTCTTCCTCTTGCCCAAGGCTTGCTCGCCCAGAACCGCACGGCCCTCCTGGCAGCCAGAGCTCCAAGCACAGGCCTGCGTGCAGCCTGTGTGGCCTTCTGCGAGTGAGGACTGCGATAGTGCTTAAGGGAAACATCAGAATTGGATAAAAATTCAGATTTTTTTTTCTTCCCAAAGAGCCAGATGAGCAGGCTTGGAGGAGGGGTGAAGGGGGGGCCACGGGAGGAATTGGTTCGACTCAAAACACTTGCTCCGGCCTATTGGTGTTCCGTCCAAAAGATGTTTCTAAGGGAACGTTGCCAGTCTCTTAAATATCCCAACGCAGAGGCAGAAGAGCCTCAGGTCCTAGGGAACCTTGGGGAGGAGACCGTTTTCTCCTGGAAAAATAAGCGGCCAAGTTAAGGGAAGTCACCACCCTGATGCCCTCCCAGGAGCGACCTTGGTGGCCTCGCCCTGGCAACCCCAGGCGGCCTGCGCACCGAGTGGACCGCAGTGCCCACACCTCCTCCGGGGTGGCAGCCGGCCTGCCGTCGCCGTCAGGCTCGAAGGCCCCCAACTCGGGAGTGCAGCCAGGGCAAGTACTGGGGAGGCATCGAGGTGCCTGAAAAGGATGCTGGAGACCCTGAGCCCGGGCCGGGTGGGTGGCCCGCCAGGGCCTGGGAGGGATCCGCGAGGTGCGTTAGTGCCTGAGATCCAGCGGCCCAACCCGGACACCCTCGGATTTTTCCGTCTCCTGCATGGGGGACCCATCCGAGTAGAGCAAAGAACCAGGGGGTGTCGGTGGCGGCTTTCGGACGGCAGTCTGGTTGGAAAGGGGTCCTGGGATTTGTCTCCAAGCGCAGTGTCTACACGAGTTGGATATTTACAGGTTGGATGAGGCGGGGGAGGGTGTCTGCAGCCCGTCCTGAGG
>NW_027531904.1:455346-457368 GCF_008692635.1 Crocuta crocuta
CGCCGGCGGAGCGAGGCTGCCCTTTCTCCGCAGCGTGATTTATTTTCCTCTTCTTTTCTTCTAAACTCTTCTTCCAGGGAGAGGCTAGTGGTAACAGGCCGAGCTGGATGGATGGGTATGGGGAGAGGGGCAGGACGTTCAGCCCTGGGATTCTGGCCGACCCTCGCCTTCCTTCTCTGCAGCTTCCCCGCAGGTAAGGCACTGCCCCCGNGCAGGGAGAGGGGCCCGCAGCCGGGAGGTCGCAGGGGCCGGGGACGCCTCCCTCCTGGCGAGAAAGGGGGTGCCGGGGGCGCGCCCCTTAGGGGCCCCCGAAGGAGGGGTGGGGTGGGGAGCACGGACTCGCAGCGGGGAGCACTTCCTCCCGCTGCTCGCCCACCAGGGCGCAGACCTGCCGTGTGCCCAGGGGTGGAGCCAGGGCCGCCCCGGAGGCCCCAGGCCGGGGGCGGGCGCCCCCTCCTCCGGGACGCCGTCCCGCCCCCACGCGCCTGCCCACGCGGGGAAGCCCACGGACTGGGCTCCCGCGAGCCCGGGTTCCTGTTTGATAACATTCCGCGTCGCCCCCAGTTTGTTTTTATTGTGTCAGAAAGGGAGAGAATTTCAGAATTAAAGCTGAAAAAGCCATCTGTTTCCAATGAATCCCCCATAGTTTTTCACAATGTTTTTGGCAGATCGCTGCTTTCAAATTCCTCCGAGCCCGGACCTCTTGTTTTTGTTGGGGGAAGGGAGACCCAACTCCACAGAGAAGCATTTGTTCCTTCCCAAACGCTCCAGTTTCTTTACTTCCCCCCCCCTTTCGGGGGGGGAGGGGGAAGGCACGAAACTTAAATCCCCGGTCTGTTTTCTTTATAATGTTTCATAAAACTTTATTTCATTTTGGCCATATGCTCCTTACAGCCTGGAAACGCCAGTTAAACCCTTTATACCCACTCTTCTCTTGCTAAAAATACAAATAAACGCAGTGTCACGGGCCAAACGGCCCCCTTTGCAAGGCGGGACCTGCCGGCGGTCTCCGTCGTGTTGCGGGGGTGCCGAGGTGTCTTTTGGGGCCGGACGCGGACCCGCAGCCCCCAGCGCGCCGCCGAGCTCTTTGCAAGAAAGGATTTCAGTTAGACTGGGATTGGGTTGTTTTGTTTTGCTTCCCAGCCAACTGGGTTTCAGGAACTGGCAGAACTGGGCAGTCCGGGCTCAGCCTGGCTGCAAGTTGGGGCTGCGGGCGGGCGGACCGTGCTGGCAGCAGTTAGGGGCAAAAGATCAGTTTACCTTCTCGCCCCAGCCCTGCTCCGGGGCCTCCGGCGCCAGCCCAGTCCAGCGCGCCCAGCTCACTCAGCAGCTGCGCGCCCCAAGGGCGCCCGGGACAGCCTCGACCTGCTCCCAGCTCTGGATTCCACCGGGGAGGCCCTGGCTAAGGACAAGATGGGGGGTGTCAGTTGCCCCCAAAGAGCCCTTGGACCCCGTGGGCTCCCCTCCCCCGCCCCGGGATATTAACACCTCTGTAGTGAGTCCAGCAGTGGGGTGGCCTGCTGCCTTTTCACACACATACCTTTTAAAAGGCAGTTTTCCCATCCACAGAAGGTTTGGCTGAAAGGCTGATTTGGTGCTCTTCCCAAAACTAAAAATAATAATAATAATGATGATGATGATAATAATAATAATAATAATAATAAGGACCCAGGGAGACTAATAAGAAATCCGCCTTCTGGAGAAGCGGGACTTTGCAATTCGTGAACCTCTCGGCTTGGTCTAGATAAAGATCCGGCCCATTGGAAGTTTTATCAGATGGGTTGATAAATAGCTTTTGTCCCTTGGCTGCCTTGGGGGATGTGATCTCAGCTCAGAGCTGAAATTGAGAAGGGGGGCTTAGAGGCCCTTAGAACAACACCTTCCCGCTCTTAAAGGGGTAGGACTTGTTAACTTCTTGAATTGGGGAGAGGAAAGGGAGGGCTGGCCGGAAGGAGTCGGGGGCAGCTGCCAAACGCCCCCCCCCCGGGGGGGGGGAAGTTGTTGCTGATTTCATGTCTCCAC
>NW_027531904.1:457391-466897 GCF_008692635.1 Crocuta crocuta
AAAGTATACCCCCCCACCCCGCCCCCGTAGTCCAAACAAAGCTGGTGGGTTATAGAATTCAGAACGCGAATTCCATCACTTTTGTTTCCTAGAAGCCCATTTCTTTTTTGGCTTCAGGCTTGTAACTAAAACCTGGCACACAGAACAGATAGCTGCTGCCCTGTTGTGCCAGCTGGCTCCTGTTTCTTCCAATTTGAGGCCTTGACAGCTGCATTTCGTCAAAGTGGCCCACCTTACTCGAAACAGCTTCCAGGTCTCCCCAAACCAAATGCACCGCAGGCTCCAAAACCTTGTATGCCCGAGAAACCCGGGTCAGAAGACTGTTCCCTAAGTAAGAGATGAAATGGGTCGTTTTCGCAACGAAGAGATGGACTGTCCTGTTCTTTGACCCAATGCCGGAGGGGCTGCTTTGGAATAAAGTCAGAGACGCTGCAGGTGTGAGGGAGGGAGGGGCAGGGCAGGGTGGGTGCAGGGAAAAACACAAAGCCTTGGCAAGTATGAGGCAGGGAGACCCCCAGGGGCCCTGCGAGCTGCCGCTGAAGACAGGTGGCATCTGGCTGGCGCAGCCACGTGAAAGCATAGGTTTGTTCAGGGCTGGTGAACTTGAACGGCTGCCAGGAGCAAGCCCATAGGAGTGCAAGTTAAATTGGACATAGTTATGTGGAGAAAGATGCCTTCACCTCTGTAGACTGAGAGGGTTTTTGTGTCTTTTAAGAGTGTTTGCACGGACTCACCCGGTGGGTATGACACACCTACTGTGTTCCGGGCTCGGTGACGGCAGTCGGGGCCCTCCTCCGTGCAGGGCCAGCAGAACCCCAAAAGGGTCTGCAGTGTCCCTTGGGCTCTAAGGATGCGCCCTCGGACGATGCCATGCCCACGGTGGATGGACCAGTGACCACATCTAGCTGGGGCAAGGCGGGGGCCAGGGAAGGAGGAGGCCCCCAAAAAAAGGCTTCTCAGGAGGAATCTTCCACACATAACATCTTGTTCAAGACCTAATAGATCCTTCTTAGACGTTGAAAGCTTTGTGACTTAACAGAACCGGTTTTTTTAAAAAAAAATTTAATGTTAATTTTTGAGAGAGAGAGAGAGGGCGAGAGCGCAGGCAGGGGAGGGGCAGAAAGAGAGGGAGACACAGAATCCAAAGCAGGTTCCGGAGCTGTCAGCGCAGAGCCTGACGCGGGGCTGGAATCCAGAACCTGATCATGACCATGACCCAGATCATGACCTGAGCCGAAGTCAGACGCTTAACCGACTGAGCCACCCGGGTGCCCCTCAGATTTCTAAGAGAAACCCATCAAAGACCTATGTTGTAGACACGCTGGCATCTTCCCGTTAACTTCATGTGGATGCTGAACTCCGAGCACAGCGTGGTCCGTGGACCACACTCCCTTGGGAGGCCCCTCGTCCCCAGACTCACTGAAGCCCGTGCTCCGGGGTGGGACCCTGGTTCTGTACTTCACCAGGCCTTCTAGGGGGTTCTGATGCATGCTCAGGTGTGAGGGCTGCCGTTCTAAGAATTATTGCCCCGCGGTCTTTCTTCTTCCCTCGTTTCTTTTCCTTTTAGATTGCACCTGTCACAGAAACATTAATCCTCACGGGAAAAACTAAGGCTTAGGGAGGCCAAGGCTCTCTGCACTGTCCGAGCGCATCTATGTCATGATGGAGATGAGAATAGCGCTGTCAGAGCCGCTGTTTAGAAACGTGGCCAGCAAGTCCATTTGCTTGCCACATTTTTGTCTTCCCAGTGGGACTTTGTGTCCCAAAGACAGAGAATGAAGTGAGGCCTGGTTGCAAGAGCCCGATGACAGCCGAGCGAGTTAGCAGCTAAGAAGAGGTCTGCAGGGCAGAGCCTGGGCTTCCGGGAAGAGTGAGATGTAAAATCCTCTGGTCCCCGAGGTGAGGAGAGGATCTCTGGACTTGGGGTTGAAGAAGGGAACCCTGTCTGCGAGGTTCCAGTCGCCCCCTTCTCAGAGGAGAGGTGGGGACAGGCAGAGGTGAGGATGCTCCGTGAGATGGGGAGGAGGGGGCCCCAGGACCCTGTGGAGGTGAGAGGATGGGGGTGGGGACCAGTGTGCGCGTTGGGGAATCTGTGGTTCCTGCGCCAAACCATCTCTTTAGTGAAATGTGCAAGGCGCTGGGCAGAACTGGGCGGAGAACCCCAGCTTGGTGTTTTGGGGGAGTGATTAGCCACCATGCTGTTTCCCTGCGCGGCTGAATTCAACCTGCAGGCAGTTTCTTCTAGGGTGGCCAGGTCATCTTAGNCCGCCCACAGCCCAGAACCTTGAGACCCTGAATGTCAAGTGGGCGTCTCCATTCAATCCAGTTGCTTGGGGCTGGGCCTCCTTCCGTCACCTTTTCCTGCCTGTTCCCATTCTCACCTTGCTACAAACAGCTGTCCAGCCCTAGGAGCCACCTCTAGCCCTCCCCCCCAACCCCCTTTTAGAACAGAAGTTCTGCTCAGGAGCTCATCCTTCCTCATAGCCCTCTGAAGCATCCAAAAGGGAGGACCCTCTGATGTCTGGCCCCACGCTTTTGGCAGGCCTCATTCGTGTGGCTTCTGGAACATCCTCAGGCTCCGTTTCGTGCGTGCGTGCCCCTCTACTCCGCCAGCACCCACCCCACCTTCCCTGGGCGCAGCCCCCAGGCCTTCCTTGTCCGATTCCACTGCCCAGTTTGGAAGGGGAATGAATGCCCCCCTGATCAAGGCCCAAGTTCAGTGCTGTCTGTTGGGGTCAAGTGCCATCCATCCAATGACCTAGACGCCTGTCCCCTTGGCTGCAGACACCTGTGATTCCTCCTGGTTTCACTGGTTCGCAGGTCTTGGGGTTTTGCCTCTTCTAAATCACCAGTTCTGTCTATAAGAACAGAACCGCATTTTCTGTGCCTTCTCCCTGCTGAACACAGAGCCATCCTGGTAACTGAAGGGCCCTTGGGTCTTTTTGCATTTCTGTTAGGTTTTTTCTCAAGAGACAGAGGCCACAGGGTTTTTTTTTTCCCCTAGATGCCCCAATAATTTTTCTAAAATAATTTTGGGGGGTTATAAAAGCAATACTCTTTTAAAGGCAAACACTGAAAAGGGTAAATAAGTACATGAAAATAACCCAAATTCCTACCTCCCACAGACAACTGTCACATCACTAAAGATTGTGAACATCCTTTGAGACATAATACCTTACACTGTTCTCTCCAAAGTATGATCATTTGAAGGAGAACAATAATTTTTAAAGCTCTCCTCGTTTATCGAGCGGCCACGGTATACTGGGCACTTCGCCAAACGCTTGAAGTACACCACCTCGTGAAGTCACCACACCTTCCTCACGAACATCACCGTACCGAAGAGGAAACAGAGGGTCAGAGAGGTTGCCTGACAGCTAGCTGGTGACCAAGAGCCGGGGTAGAACACAGACACCCCCCCTTTTTCACATGTACCAGATTGTGAATAAACCTTAGATTTGCTTCGTAGCATAATCGAGTTTGTGCTTCCAGGTGGGGGGAAAATAAGACCCCAAATTTGGAGGTCCCAGATAGCAGAGTGAATCGCTGACCGCCTGTTCTGTGGACCTAGAGCCTTTTTACCTCGTCCCGAAGGCCCTCTCTGCTCCCTGTCCGTCTCCGGCTTAGCATTTCAGAGGAGATGCCATCCAGCCATAGGTCAGGCAAATAAGTTGGCAAGGGCTGCCAGGGTGCAAATTTTCCCGTCAGATTTATGTCTTTTGGGTTTTGCTTATTTATTCATTTCATGCACCATTTCACCCGAGCAGTCGAAATACCGAGACGCCTATTAAAGTGATCCGTCTGCACCCAGGTCCTCGCAGAAAGGAGCCCATTATTGCTCCCCATGCTAAGGAATGTCCCATGAACACAGGCCCACACATGTGTGCGCCGGCCGGGCGTGTGCCCAGCTGGCGTGCGTGTGCCCTCCCACTGCATGAGGGGTGGGGGGCCCTGCCTGCGGATGGCGGTGAGGGAGAAAAAGCCACTTCAAATGAATCTGGATCTGGAGCGGCCAAGCAGATGAGCCGGGGGTTGCTGGAGGCAGAGCGAGGATGGAAAATGATCATTTCTAGAGCCAGCCCTGGGCTCAGGAAGCGGGGTGATGCCTCCAAGCAGGAAGAACATGCTGCTCACCTGAAGGCTTCGTTGATAGCTGAAAAGTGATGACTTTGCCCGTAACCGGTGGAACCCCGGGGGGTAGCTTAGTTCTACGCCCAAAGACAAGGCGGGACTGCCCTCGAATCTTGCACCTGGTGCAGCCCTTGGTCATCATGGGTCCCTCTTTTCAGTTTGTTGTTGTTTCTTTTGAGAGAGAAAGGAGAGAGCCAGAATCCCAAGCAAGGTCCACCCTGCCGGCGCCGAGCCCCACATAGAGCTCGAGCCCATGAACCATGAGATCATGACCTGAGCCGCAATCAAGAGTCGGACGCTTAACCGACTGAGCCACCCAGGCGCCCCCATCAGGGCTCCCTTTTAACCCAGAGAAGCCCGCAGCCACCTGACCGGCAGGTCTGCTTGTGGCCCTTGGTGAACACAGGCGCTTCTGAATATCCTGTCTGCCATTGATCTGGCCCCACGTGGCCTCGTGGGAGGGGGGGCTGGGTGCCCCGTTTGGAAAGCTGAGGTGTGCCCTTTTCCTTGGCACTCGGCATGGTTTCTTGCAGCAGCTTGGCGCGTGTGGAGGCTGGGGCAGAGCAGCCCTGGCTGAGTGTGACAAGGGGGCAGTGCCTCCTGCCTCAGCTCAGTGGGTGGCATTCGGTCACCTCTTCCCACTCTGGGCAGGGACTTAACCCTCAAGCTCCCCAGTCTCCCTGCCTCCCCTTCCTAGACCAGTTGAGAGTCTCTCCTTGTGCCTGGCTCTTTCACCTGCAGGCCAGTTCCTGGATGACGAGGTTTCCAGAAAAGTCCCAGCGCCTTCAAGGGACTCACAGGCAGGGCCAGTTCCCCCCAAACCAGCTTGGGCTGCGTAGGGAGGAATGCTTTTTAGGACAGATGATTATTGGGGCGCCTGGGTGGCTTAGTCGGTTAAGCGTCCGACTTTCGCTTAGGTCATGATCTCGCGGTTCGTGGGTTCGGGCCCTGCGTCGGGCTCTGTGCTGACTGCCAGCTCAGAGCCTGGAGCCTGTTTCAGTCTGTGACTCCCTCTCTCTCTCTGACCCTCCCCTGCTCACGCTGTCTCTCTCCCTCTCTCTCTCCTAGAAATAAATTTAAAAAAAAAAACCTAAAAAAAAAAAGGACAGATGATTATTTCTGGCTTCTTGCAGGTTAAGTAGGGTGATATCTGCTGCACCTGATGAAATACTCAGTGTGTCACCTGGCTGTGTGCCTGTAGGCATCTGATGGCAAACACCTGGATGTTTACGCCAGGAGTGACACAAACAGGCAGCTTTAGACATCTCTTTATTTACATATTTATTTATTTTGGGGAGCGTGTGAGTGGCGGCGGGACAGAGAGAGGGAGAGAGGATCCAAAGCTGATGTAGGACTTGATCACGAACCGCAAGATCATGCCCTGAGTCGAAGTCAGACGTTCAATTGCCCCCTGAGCCACCTAGGTGCCAAGGTGCTTTCGGCGTCTCTTAAGAAGATTCCAGAACGCCGCCCAGGCCAGTTTGCCACATGTTGGCACTAGATCTGATCGCGTCCCCTTCCCTGATTCCCGAAGAGGGTGGGGAGTGGCCAGCTGTCCCCATGCTGAGTGCCGGCGGGGGCTGGCGCTCCTGGATTGGTGCTGCCCTCCCCTCCTCCGTCAGGACCCCCTGTCACAGCTTGATGGTAAGAGGGGAGCCCCAGGGCCTCTGCTGTCTGCGGGGGGACAGGCCGAGGCTTCAGTGCTGACCTTGCCACAGAGGTTGAGCAGCCACCGCTCACTGTGCATGTGCTCTGCCTGCTTCTACCCCGACCAAAGCCACCACCTCCTAAAATAGTATTATGATCATGCTATGCACCTCCTGAAAATTACCGCGGGGCTCCCCGCCATCCACCGCATCTAGTCTGAAATCCGTAGGCTGGTACGTCAGGGTCCAGTCAGGGTACCAAAAGCACGTGAGCGGTTTCCCCGGGGAGACCTTAATGTAGGGGATTGTTGGGCGTTTGTGGGAGCACCGGAAAGGCCACAGGGGACCACAGAGGGACACACACACAGTGTAGGAAGCGACTTCGCCTGGGGGGCAAAGGAAGAGAGAAGCTGGGGTCCAGGTCTCTATGGAGGGTGCTATGAAAGCACAGTGATGAAACAGCCTGAGGACAGCGCCCCCTTGTGGTGGAGTCTCAGAGCTGGGGGACGAGAGGAAAGGGATTTGAAATCCCCCCGGGTCCCCGCACACGCGGGCACACAGCCGAGGAAAGCACTTTGGAGCTGAGCAACACTTGCTACCGGCATGCAAGCAGCGTGTCACCTCCAGCCAGCCTCCGCTGCGTCGGAGGCCCTGTGCTTCCGCACCTGTCTCGCCCCAGCTGGCCGGTCCCCCTGGCCCTCCAGGACCTGGCTGAACTGCTGCCTTCCCTGGTCCCTCTGGTACCTCCATCCTTACATCTTTCTTGTGACCTAGGCTTCTGATGATGAAACGTGTCTGGTCAGCATTCTAGAAGTTTGCTAGCTCTCCCCACCTGAGCAGAGAAACGACCTGCGGCTGTTGCAGGAACAGCGAGGAGCGCAGGGTAGGGGCCAGAACTTCCAGCAAGTAAATGACTCCAGGTAGGGGCCATGCCAGCCCCAGAGTGGGAAAGAACCAGCTTGACCGTGGGGCTTGGATTCAAAACGAGCACTACCCCTTTAAGAGGAGGCAGGTTCTCCCCTTTCCCCGCTCACCCCACCCCTCCTTCCGCACAGCGACTGAAACCTGATCTAATCCCTTTGCACGCGGGTAATTTATTGGTCTATTGGGCTTTTCTTGGTGGCAAATTGCATTGTCTTTATTCCTGGGTTCGGGCTGCGGAGCAGCTCGCCGCATTCCTGAGACTCGCTTCTCAGGGCGATCCTTCACACCCCCTCGGTGCACAGTGAAATAAGTTTTATTGGGCCTCTTTGTTATGCAAACAGGGCGGTAATAATCAGGCTATTATTCTGAAAGATTGGGCTTGATTAACAGTTCAAAGGAGGTCTCTGAAAGCAGCTAATGCCGCACTGGTGCATAAATACTTCCCTCCCGCCCGGCTCTGAGCTTCCAGCCCCAGTCTGTTTCCGAGAGACGCCGAGCTGCTCGTTACAGGAAAGGAATAAAGTCGGGCAGGCTGTGAGGCTATGATTTCTCTCGCTGGCACATCTCAGCGCACCAAGGAGGCGGTCCGGAGCCCACCTCCCCAAAAAGTGAAATGTTACATATGTGGGGTGTCAGGACACATGGGAGGCCCCAGCCTCCCCGGGAGACCCTGCATAGCACTGGGTTGGGGGCGTCAAAAAGGCATCAAATCAGGCACCTGGGTGGCTCAGTCAGTTAAGCATCTGACTTTGGCTCAGGTCGTGATCTCATGGTTCCTGAGTTCGAGCCCCGTGTTGGGCTCTGCTGACAGCTCAGAGCCTGGAGCCTGCATCCAATTCTGTGTCTCCCTCTCTCTCTGCCCCTCCTCTGCTTGCTCTCTCTCTCTCTCTCTCTCTCTCCTTTTTTCACAAATGAATAAACAAAAAATAATAAGTAAAAAGGCATCAAGCCTCCTAAGATGCTTTGAGTGTAGGGTGTGGAAAATGAGGGACCCCTGTTCTCGGGGTCTGCTGGCAGGAGGGGACACCTCTGCTGGATGACACAGTCCGTTCCGTGAGGCCCACAGCAGCCAGGGCTCCACAGGGGAGCCGGGGACCGTCCTTATATTTGCAGGGTGGTTAACATTTGAGCCTTTTCTGGGTGGCTCTGGAGGAGCCGAGCACCGCCGCCCCGCCCCCGCCCCCGGACACGCCCGGAGGCAGATGCGGATCCACAGCTGGACCTGTCCAGAGCAGGAGGGGCCAGCCTGGCCCTGGCAGATTCCCCGTGGTGGTGGCAGCGGAGGCCGGATGCCCACCAGAGAGGGATGGTACAGGGAGAGTCTCTGCTTCTGCCTTGGAGGCTGCCTCGAGGTGGCAACCAGTGACAGTGACACTTGATAGCTCTCGGCCCCGGGTTCTAAAACTCCACGGCGCGTCATGAGAAACCAACATAGTTTGGTCACCATGTGCTCATAGATAAAGTGACCTTGATTAAGTAGATTGCACAGAGAGGCAAGGGATGCCCGCCCCAACTGCAGAGTTGGAAACAGATGAGTCTGATGTTTGCCCGGGGTGGGGGGGGAAGGGGGTGTCTCCCGTCTGAGCCTGAAGGGACCACCCCCCCAGGCTTTGCCTACACCCCACCCTTAAAGCCAATCACCCACCTCAGGGGGCGCTGGAGGGAGTTCGGGGGCTCCCTGTCATGAGTCCCAGCCAGCCACCGGCTTCACCTCTGCATTCCCCTCCGTGTGTCCCCGCTATCTCATCCTCAAGTTCTCTGTCTCCAGAGGCCTGGGTCAAACCCAGACCCGTGGAATGTGCTTCTAAGGAGCATAAAGTTCTGTGCGGCAGCTTTGCATTTCCCTGGGTGTCTGAGGTGGAGCCCCAGGTCCCAAGGGTTTAGCAGAGGGCCCGGGGGAGGCTCGCCCGAGGACCGGAGTGGCTAAGATAGAAATGAAGCTCGGGAGGAATTCTTACTTCCCATCAGGTTCTTAATCCCCTGGCCCTGCGCACGGGGCTGTCCTGGATGTGCCCAGAGGTGGCCAGCGGGCCAGAAGGATCCCCTTTGCCGTTTGCAGGAGCCAGGCAGGGAGGGGGAAGGCGGGGCCTTCTCGTCACCCCAGAAGCAGCAAGGGCGGCTTGCCCTGAACACTGGTGTCCCCTTCTGCCCGCGGGAGTTGGAGTTCGTTCTGTTTCAAACTCGCACACTTTCCTCTCCTTGCTTCCTTCCCTGGACATTCACATCAGAAAGAAGTCTGAGGTTTCCTGCTTGGAATGAAGGTCTCTCTCTCTTTTTTTTTTTAAGACGCGGTACATAAAAATCAGCCCCTCTGTGGTTTCTTTGGCAGGTGACCCCGCAGCTACGAGCTTTTCCTTTTGATGCTGGGCCAGGTTACATTCAGGTCCCTGACCCGGGGTGGCCGTCAGCCCGTGATTTAGTGGAGTCGATATGGGGCTGCCGGAGGACTCCAGCTAGAGGTCAAGGGCCCCTCGGCTCGCCACCCGTGGGGGCACGCCCTTCAGCTCAGGCGTGCCCAAAGCCCTTCCCCGACCCCCAGGAAATGACGACTCATGCGTGACCACTTTGGGCAGACCGGCCCCGGAGAGCTGCGTTACCACCTGGAGAGGAGGCAGGGAGGGACGGGAGCCCTCAACTCTGGTCCCAGGCGGTCACTGACCTGTTGGAAGTCACTCCCGTTCCCCCTCACCCTGAGCGATAGCTCCTCCAGCTGTGGTGGGAGGTACTTGGACTTCCCCTTAAACTCTCAGGAAGGTGTGAAAGGCTGGCTCAAGTCCCCCAAGGGTTCGGGGCAGCTATGGAAACCCA
>NW_027531904.1:466914-471938 GCF_008692635.1 Crocuta crocuta
TGTCATTTTGCATTAGGACTTGCGCCTGTATCTCCATGCTGGCCTTTCTGCAGGGAGGCCTTGCCATCCATTTGGAGGATGGTCACGGCCCTGGGGACAGGCAGGCAGCGATGACTGTGCATCAGGAACTGGGCGTGGTCAAAGAAAACGCATCTTGTTGTTTTTGGGGATTTCGGGACCTGGATCATTCTTGGCTGGTGTCCCAAGAAAGGTATGGCAAATGTGTTTTGAAAAGCATACGAGGAGGGGCGCCTGGGTGGTTCAGCGGTTTAAGCGTCCAGCCGCGGCTCAGGTCATGATCTCACGGTTGGTAGGTTCAAGCCCCGCATCGGACGCTGTGCTGACAGCTCGGAGCCCGGAGCTGCTTCAGGTTCTGCGTCTCCCTCTCTCTCTGCCCTTCGCCATTCACACTCTGTTTCCCTCTCTGTCTCTAAAATAAATAAACAAAAAAAAAAACAAAATAAAAAAAGAAAGAAAAGTGTAGAAAGAGCCTCAAAGCCTGCGGCTGTGTGAGCCAGATGTATGCGCATCTATGAAATGAAGGTAAAATTCCTGCCCGTCGATTCAGAATAGCAGTGAGGGCCTGGCGTTCAAGCAGTTGCAGTCTGACAGGTGAAGGAAGTCTGGGCATTATTATTATCATTATTGTTTTTTGGAGATGAGACCCGGCCTATGTGTCCCCCCCCCCTGCACCCAAGAGCAGAGCCTCCTGTTTACTGTCTTTGTGGCCTCACAGCAAATGGGCTGGACCTGAGGTGCGTGTGTGTGCGCGCGCGCGTGCGTGCGTGCAAGTACAAAAGGTGAAAGAGGAGGAGAAAGCGAAGGGCTTCAGGGCTGAGTGCCCTGGTTTACCTGCCTCCTGTGTCAGAGAACCTGGGAGGAGGGGGCTGTTTAATGCCTCTAGGACTCAGTTTGCCTGTCTGTGGAATGGGGATAACAGGTAGTCCTGGGGCTGTCATAAGGTTAATGGAGATACGTGTACAACGCATCATACGTAGTAAGCGCTCAGTACACGTTAGGTGATACGTAGACCTTAGCCTCCCCCACAGATGATCATTTACCCAAAGTTAACACAAAAGTGACTTCCGCCGAGCTTCCTTCAGTGTTCTCAGGGTTTGCTGCCGTCAGCTCCACTGGTCCCTGAAATAGATACTGACCAAGGCACTGATGTATTCCGGGAGCACAGAGAAACATGCCGTATGGCCCATGGCCACACAGCCACTGAGCAGCACAGCTGGAATTTGACCACGATCATCTGCCCCCAGAGCACATCCCATTAAACCCTCCCCACCACTACTGCCCTTCAAAGTGAGGTCCCCCGTTTCCTGAGAATCTCCAAGTCGGCATTGCCCGGTGACACTCAATCTGTCACAGACACGGACTTGACCCGGGTGTGGTCTCTGGGTAGGGCAACTGCAAGTGCCTTCATTTTGCCTGGTCTCACGGACCCCGGGGTCTGTGCATTTATTCATTAACAAGAGTAAAGGGAACTTGTAGAAACTGTGCTCTGGGACCCAGAGTTGCCAGGAAATGGGTGGAAGAGGCATTGTGGGCCACCTTGGCAACAAGGGGGGCGGGGGGAAGGGCCACACGCGGACACTGGGTCACCCAGGCTGGCAGGACAGAGGGGCGCCCAGCGGAAGATGAGAACTGGGTTCGTCTCTGCCTTCTGGACGCCCTCTCCCCCTTCAAGAGCGGGGAGAGTCGTCCCAGCCTGGGTCACCCCTGTGTGACCACAGGTCCTTGTAAGGAGAAGGGACGGTGGAATCAGGTGAAGTGGAGCCCACCTGATCTTTTGGTCTCTGGCCACACAAATGTCTCCAGTGAGCGTGGCTTCTGCAGGGGTGGGTGCGAGAGGGCCCCGGAAGGGGAGGAGAGACAGGGGCAAGGCTTGCAGTTCTGGATCCGGTGAGAGCTCTCCTGGCTTGCGGCGGCCGCCTTCTCGCTGCGTCCTCACGTTGCAGAGTGTGAGTCCTGTGCCTCTTCCTAGAAGGGCCCTAATCCCATCATGGGGGCTCCACCTCGTGACCTCATCGAACCTAATCATCTCCCAGAGCCCCCCCCCCCAATCCAAGTACTGTCACACGGGGGTTGGAATTTGGGGCGGACACGCCTGGTGAAAGGTGGGGAGTGAGGTAGCGGCAAAGTTATCCCGGGTGCCCCCCTTGGGAAGTGTGGTGCCCAGGGAGGGGTAGAGGGAGGGACGCTCCAGCGCCCTTCCTGTCCCCTTCCTGTCCCCGCCTGTGATCTCTAACCTCTCACCTCACCGTGGGGGTGCGGGAGGTCATCTCCCTCTGAGACCTTTGTCAGGGCCCCTGTTTGTGAATGCCCACTGCGTCCCGGGCCCGCTCAGTGCATCCTATTTAATCCTCAGCAGCTCCCTAAGGCAGGTGCTACCCCCAGTTCACAGATAAGGAAACTGAGGTAGAATCATGTTCCCACAACTACTGGTAGGGGCAGAGCGGGACTTTGAACCAGACACTCTCCCTCCAGTGCCCACAGCCCACCACGCCACCTGGCCGCTGTCACCCTCACACCTCTCCATTTCCGTCCTGGTCCTGGGTGACAGCATCGAGAACATTCTGCTGATGGCTGAGAATCGGGATGGGCAGGACTTAAGGGGAAGCGGGGTGTGGACGAGCTCCCCTCTGTGGGGACCTGGCCTCAGATGGAAGGCCTGGCTCCTGGGTGCAAGGGCAGCCCAAGAGCGACCTCAGGGTCACCCGGTGATGGGTGGTGGGCGGGGCTGCTTTCCCAGCGGCTCTGGGAAGGGGAGGGGAGCAGGTGAAGGAGCCCTGCGGAGTTTGAACTGAGAGACAGAGAGACAGCCCCCCCCCGGGGCTGCTTAGGGTTCACTCCTTGGGAGAGCTGACCCCTCTCTCTGCTCCCCCCGCCCCCGCAACCCCCGCCCAGTCGGTTGGTGTGCAGTGTGATGCCCCAGGCGCGCTGCTCTGAACGGAGTATCAAGGGTCACATCTGTGCCGGCAGATCGCACTTGATGTCCCCAGAACATGTGAGGGACCCCCTTTCAGGGCACCTCCATACGATTTCAAGCATGAAGTCCAGACACACTGGAGAGCTTGCGGCCGGGACCCTGCTCGGGGCCATTTTCAGGGCTGCGAAGATACTAGACTGTCATCACCATCTGGGGGGTCCCCCATTAGTGGGTTAGAGCCACAAATAGAGTCAGGGGTGAGACACCCTGCCTGTCCCACATTGTCTGTGTGCAGACAGGTCCTGCCCTAGGCCCCTTTCCTGACCCCTGCCTTCCAGCCCCTGGCCAACCTGTGGGCCATACCCTGAGGTGGGGCCCCTGGGAACTGGGGACCAGGCCACAGAGAGCCTGCAGACCGCGGGGCTCCCAGCTGGCGGGGTCCTCAGGGAGAGGCTGAGGGCCGCTTTGCGGTGAAGTGTACCCTTGAACCGCTTGGCGGATGCCAGAGACGATCGTGAATGTGCTAATTATGTGAGGACTTGGAAATGCCCCCCTCCCCTCCACCCCTCCCCCTGGCATGGGCTCTCAGGTCCAACAGTCCAGATTCAAATCCTGCTTCAACTTCTTCAGGGAGACTTTGGGCAAGAGAAGCAGCCATGCCCAGCCTGGCTTTGACCCCGGGGCTGCCGGGAGGGCTGGCTGAGGTGAGGCCCCGGCCTGAGACAGTAAGGAGCCGTGACTTTACCCTCTGCTGTCCCTGGGTCAGCTTTGGCGGGAGCGGAGGCCAGTGCAAGCCGTGCGTGGGCTGCAGTGATCTGGCTGTAAAGGGGCTGGTGGTCTCCTCTCTCCACTTCGGGCATGGTGAGGGCCGGAGGGGCACCCACACCGGGCGGCAGGCCAGGCCCCCGGGGCTGGTGGCCGAGCGGTGGGCATAGCCCAGGCGGCTGCCACTCTGCACCGACCTGTGTCCCATTCAGGTAGTTTCTTTCTTTGGTATCGTGTCTCCAGGATTCTGAGAAAGCCTCCCCTCCCCTCCGCTCCCCTCCCCTCCATCACAAGGGGCTCCTCTGCCTTCTCTGACATAGGCCACTTTAGCATCTTGGCTAGGTTGGGTCTTGGCTGTCTTCCAGCAGGGGCACCTGGGTGGCTCAGTCGGTTAAACCTCTGACTTGGGCTCAGGTCATGGTCTTAGTGTTTGTGAGTTCAAGCCCCGCGTTGCACTCTGTGCTGACAGCTCGGAGCCTGCTTCAGATTCTGTCTCCCTCTGTCTCTGCCCCTCCCCCATTCACTCTGTGTGTGTGTGTGTGTGTGTGTGTGTGTGTGTGTGTGTGTGTCTCAAAAATAAATAAACATTAAGAAAAAATTGGGAGGAGAAAAGAAACACGAAGAGAGCATGGCTGGAGAATCTTCTAGCTGCCTTTCAAAGGACACCTGCCCCCAGGAGCACATCCCTGTGGGAGGGAGACCATGCAGGGTGGGGGGTGGGGTGGCTCTCTCACCCACAGCTTTTCCCGCGTCCCCCAAGTGGCGTTTTATTAGCCAGGTCTGCTGAAGTCTTCAACTTTAAAGCTATTAAAATGGAAAAATCCATGGCTTTTCTACCGTATTGGTTTTATTCATCCTAATACACGTGGAAGAAAGAAAACGTCTCAAAAGAAAAAAATGGCCACCCAGTTTCCACCTGAAACCCCCAAATTGGCCAGTAGTGTGACATACACAAGAGAAGTCGGGGAGGGGCCTGAATTTTAGGACGAGAGGAGCACCGGCCGCCAGGGGTGTGAGCCGGCCCGGTCAGCTTTAGCTCCGGCAGGTGGCCGTGGGGGCATAGATCCCCCCAGAGACAGGCCATCCAGGTGACAGGTTCTCAGGTGGTTGTTTCCTTCGCCTGCCCAGGAGCACTTCTGTCCCTGCCTTTATTTGCAGCTTGATTTTATAGGTCAAGAGCCAGCCCCAGAGGAGCAAACTGATTTTTCCAGGGGTTCATGAGCCAGGCTAGTGGCCCCGGGCAGGACTGGCTGAAGCAACAGCCCAATTCTCCTGTTGATCATTCCAGCACCGGGCTGCAGCTGCCCCCACATCCCCTCTGCCC
>NW_027531904.1:471975-475601 GCF_008692635.1 Crocuta crocuta
AGCTGGTCCCCCAGCCCCTTTGCTGCTTGAACCTGCCTAGAAGGTTCCTTCCTGCTGCCGGGCTGCACGCCTGGTCACTGAAGCCAGATGGACTGTGCAAAGGAATCTGGGAGGCGGGGAAAGGGCAGGTGCTACGTGTCCGGGTACAAGATGCAGGTGTGTCAAAGCCCCAGTTCTCAGGTGCGGTCACTTGTAGCTAATTACCACTAAGGCCTCAAAGCTTGTCGGTGACTTTTTAAGAAATGTGAATTAAGGCAGATCCAAGGTTAGTACTGTCCGTTGCTTCCCAGCTTGTGGAGCTGAGCAGGATAGAGGAGGGATGGAGCTGTGGCGACCGACAGGGAAGCTTCTCTTGCTCTTCAGACAGGGTGGCCCCAGGTCTTCTGTGACCAAAGCTCCTAGAGTCAACTAGCCAACATTCATGGAGCTTCTGATCTGCGTCAGTGCCGTCCTTAGTCTCATAACACGCTGAGCAGCCTCATAAGGTACATACTATATTGTCCTGTTTTACAGAAGTATAATGAGGCACAGAGAAGTCCGGTGACTTCTGCAAGGTCACACGGTAGTAGAGGCCAGGACACATACTGAGTAGTCGAGCTTCAGTATTTGGGGATCGCTGTGAAGGCGTCAGCAGATGTGCAACACCGCAGGGTGGCTTGCGAGCTCGCAGAGTCTTGCTGCCCACTGCCCACTCCTCCTTACAGGCTGGGGACAGTGGGAGGGACCTCCACCAGCCCTGGCGGCGGGCGGACCTGCTCGTCTGGCCACTCGGGGTCATTCTGGGCAGAAGGCTAGGAAGGGCAGGTCGCACACTGCACTGCCACCTGCGGGCACTATTCGCCATCTGCGTGCCAACGTGCGGCACGGTGGCGCCCCCTGGGAAGAGACGTCCTTGTGCGTGTGCCTGGGGCGCTGGCCCCCAGGGGTAAGGGGGCCGGAGCTGGCCCAGTGACCTTGACGGAGCGTCCCTTCCTTTCCCCACAGCCACGTCCCCGTGCAAGATCCTCAAGTGCAACTCTGAGTTCTGGAGCGCCACGGCGGGCAGCCACTCCCCGGCCTCGGACGACGCCCCCGAGTTCTGCGCGGCGCTGCGCACCTACGCCCTGTGCACACGGCGCACGGCCCGCACCTGCCGGGGCGACCTGGCCTACCACTCGGCCGTCCATGGCATAGAGGACCTCATGAGCCAGTACAACTGCTCCAAGGATGGCCCCACCTCGCAGCCGCGCCTGCGCACCCTTCCGCCGCCGGGCGACAGCCAGGAGCGCTCCGACAGCCCCGAGATCTGCCACTACGAGAAGAGCTTCCACAAGCACTCGGCGGCCCCCAACTACACGCACTGCGGCCTCTTCGGGGACCCGCACCTCAGGACTTTCACAGACCGCTTCCAGACCTGCAAGGTGCAGGGCGCCTGGCCGCTCATCGACAACAATTACCTGAACGTGCAGGTCACCAACACGCCTGTGCTGCCCGGCTCCGCCGCCACCGCCACCAGCAAGGTAAGGCTGAGGCGTGGGCGTCGGGCTGTGACCAGGGCCCAGACCCAGGCACCTCCTGCACCCTCCCCCGTGTTCTTATTTTCAGTAAATGGGCTGGTGAGTTAGGAATGTTCCAGAGAATCTTTGTCATGAGATCAGCCAACCTGGAACCACCTCTTCATGCTGCCAGGAGAGTGACATTCCTCAGACTGCCAGACACCGCCCACCAGGGGTTGTGAAGTCAGTTTTCTGGGGTCAGGAACCGGTATACACATGGCACCTTTTTTTTAATTGGTCAGGGTAGAACAAGATGGCATAATCCAGCACCGATAGGAAAGGCAAGTTGTGAATGCGTTGTACGTGGTAAGGGGACACATTTCAGGAGGCTCAGTTTCTGTGTGTGTGTGTGTGCGTGTGCACGTGCGTGCGTGCGTACGCCCGTACCAGCACAAATGCTGGGTCTGGGAGTAACAATAGATTTCCTACTGAGGTGATCGTCCACAAATTTTATTATTTACTTTTTAATTTTTTTAATGTTTATTTTTGAGAGAGAGAGAGAGAGAGAGACACAGTGAGCAGGGGAAGGGAAGAGAGAGAGGGAGACACAGAATCCGAAGACAGGCTCCAGGCTCTGAGCTGTCAGCACAGAGCCCGATGCAGGGCTCGAACCCACGAACGGCGAGATATGACCTGAGCCGAAGTAGGATGTTTAGCCAACTGAGCCACCCAGGCACCTTGTGCACAAATTTTAGAAACACTCTCCAGAGCCTCAGTTTCGGACTTGTGGGATATTCTTTTCTTGCCCCCAATCTGTGTTGTGGTAGAATTCCAGTATTAAAACCCCGATAAAAGAGGAGCCTCTCTATAGATAGGTTTCCATTTTTGCTCTCAAAGAGGACAAACTCCTATCCGCCCTGGACAAGCAGACCCAGCCAGCCTTTGGAGGTGACATCCTGCCCCGGGCGTCTCACATGGCTGCACAGTTACAAACTGAACAAGTTTTAGAAAATGATGATTCTGGGCTACCCCACCCCCCACCCCCGCCCAGGCCAGTATGACACCAGATCTGTGGATTGGTTCAGGCGTGTGTTCTTTTTTTAAAGGCCCCAGTGTTGGCTCGTGGAGGGGATGAGGGACGCCAGGGCCGTAGGATGCTGATGGGGTCAGCAGAGCTGTGGGGTACCCTCCTGCCCTCCCTTTGCCCCACGCCTGTATTGAGAAGCCACAGCCCCAAAGCAGACAGGGTTGTGGTGGCTTGGAACAGGTGAGGGCAGAGAACCAGCCCACTGAGCACCCCAGAGGCCACCCACGCAGCTCTCTCTCCTCCCTCGGGCCAGCCCCCAAATGGGAGGTGCTTCTCCACCCTCGGTCGGCTGGGAACCACGAGCTAGCAGTGACCTGGGCCGGGGGGCTCTAGACCAGCCACGTTCTCGTTGCCATGAGAGGCGTTTCCGAACCATCTGGAGCCCCAGAGGCCGCTGGGAGCAGGTCATCTTCTGACCCGAGGAGGCCTCAGTATCTGGGTGGCGGGACCAGAGGCAGCCACGCACGTGGCCTGTGGCCCAAGCACTTGGACTCCCCCGTCCTCCCCAGGTCCTCCCTCCCCTCCCCACTTCCAGGAGGGCCTCCCGTGGCCTCCCCTTGAGACTCAGCCAGAGAGCGCAGCCTCGAGGCCAGGAGGCCAATGGGCTCTGGGAGTGCGGGGGGTGAGGGTACGTGTGCGTCCTCGGAGCCTGGCGCACCGCGGCCCCCAGGGCTTTCCAGGCTGGCACTGGGTCTGTTTTCCTAAGAAAAGCACGTTGCGAGGCGGCTCGTTGGGCAGTGCCAGGCTGGTCCACAAGGCTGTTTCTGTTCCTTCCTGTCCCCCCACGCCCAGGAGGAGGACAGTGAGGTGACCTGGCAGCCAGGAAAATTCCCGCCACCCCTCCCCCCCCCTCGCTCCGGGGGCTTTCTCGTGCGTCCAGAGGGTCTCCTACTGGGCCCATCGGCAGGGGCGGAAACAAGTGGGTCTTGGCCCCGTGGATGCCCCAGCAGGGTCTTGGCACCGGGCCGTGAAGCCTAGTGGGCGGCAGAATTGTGGCCAGTGCTCTCTCTACCCCGTCCGCCCTCTCAGCCCTCCGCAAGCGGGGGGGGGGGGGGGGGGGGGCG
>NW_027531904.1:475880-477875 GCF_008692635.1 Crocuta crocuta
CCCCCCCCCCGCGCCCCCCCCCCCCCGGGGGGGGGGGGGGGGGGGGGGGGGGGAGGCACATCAAGGACCCAGCCGCCTTCCCTGCGGCCCCTGCACCCACCCACCTCCCTCCTTCCCGACAGCCAAGATAAATGAACGCCAGGAGCCTGAGGCTGCAGCTTCTAAATCCAGCAGCAAACATACTGCAGGAGGGGACCGCACCTCCCTGTCCCGTCCTGGCGGGGACACACAGAGGAGGCTGAGGGTGTGAGAGCGTCCTGGACCTTGCAGGCCCCGCCACTCCTAACCCGGGGCAGCGCGAGCACCAAATGTGATAACAGAGCCAAGCACAGACCTGGGGAGAATTGTGGGAAGAATCGGGGGCCTCTGCTCCCCATTGACCGGGGACCGGCTGTAGTGATAGCCTTTAGGCCACATTCTGTTGGGTCGCACAGTCTGGGGTGACGTGCCTCGGCTTAGAAGCCTTGGATGCCACCCCCCGCTCTTCACGGGCACCCGCTGGGATCCGGAGCCCAGCAATGCTGTCCCCGAACCAAATGGATCAGTCTTCCTTTCGTTCTGGTGTGCCACCCATTCAGACGCGCTCTGTGGCCGGCCCGCCACCGGGCCCTGTAGCCAAAAGAAGTGCCAGACGGGGATGGGAGCACCTCTCTTCCTGTCCCGGCATCGAGGTTCTAGAAAGTAGGGAGCTCTTCCGCAGAGCTCCACCAACCAGGCCCCTTTCTGCCGTGACCTCGCGTCACCTGTGTCATCCCAGCAGGCTGAGAGCCCAGCCGCTTTCTGTTTCACCCTCACCAGCCAGGGGGCCCGGCTGGACACCCGACAGCAACGGGGCCCGTCTGCTCAGGCCTCGGGGCAGAGGGGGTACCCGGGTGGAGGCATCGGTGGCCCGTTTCCAGCGCCCTGGGCCTGCCTGCGCCTGTTTTCTTTAGGTTTCCACGACGCAGGTGTGTTGGTTTTGTTCATTCATTGATTCCACAAACGTTTACGCAACACCCTAGGGGTGCTTCCTCCCCTCCTGGCGAGTTCCAGGCTGATGATGGAGAACAAAGCTGGCCTGGGGTGCCTGGGGTGGGTGCGGGATGCCCAGGGCCTTGGGTGGCCCCGCTCTGCCCAGAGCACTGGGCGGGGCCTCCTCCAAGTCCTTCTGTGGAGGGGGGTGGGGGGATGGGAGCCACGGGAGCAGAAGCCTGGGGGAGAGATGGGAGGGCAGCCTGGAGCCTGGGGGCAAGCACCCGAAGCCAAGGGGCTGTTATCTCTGAGGGGCCTTCGTGCCTCCCTACAAGGGCGTTCTGCCTGCCTCTTCTGCCCACTTGAACCCAACTGTTCTCCACCCGCCTGTCGCCCAGGGGGCCTTGGCTCGTTTCCTGGAATCCGGGCATTATCCGGCCCCGGTCCAACACTGTTCTTGTAGGTGATCGAGATGTAGGGTTTTCCAACCACAGCCGACATTTTAGCCGGGTTCCCACCCCCACTTGCCCCGACTTCCTTCTCTGCCCAGCCCCCAGCCTCACTGTGCTGGTAGCACCCCATTGTACAGATGCGAAAACTGAGGCTCGGGGAGGAGAGGGACTTGGGTCTCTGCTCTGCCCTCTGCCTTCCCTCTAGAACTTACCCTGGGTCACACTGCCTCACTCTCCTATTTGGTGTGTCACCCCTGGAGTGTGAAGGGTCTTGGACTCTCCCCTGGTGTGGATCAGCTCCCAGTGCTGGGCCTGGCGAGATGGGGGCTGGGGGGTTGCTCAGACCCCTCTGGGCAGGGGGGCAGGAAAGACAGGAGTGGCAGCCGCACCCGTGGCTGTGCTGGCGGCGAGCCGCCCGGCTTTCGACAGGCCCCTTCATGCTGTTACTTGTGGTTGAGTCCCTGGCACTGGTGCCGAGAAGCGTCTAGCAGCCTCTTCCAGGAGCCTGTCTCCACGAGAGATGACGGTTAGAGGGAAAGCAGCCTTTCCTGTTCCAGGAGGCTGAGGGCACTGGGAAAGCAGCGGCACCCCC
>NW_027531904.1:478403-482248 GCF_008692635.1 Crocuta crocuta
CCCCCCCCCTCCCCCCCCCACAGGCACACCAGGCAGGGACACCAGAGCCCCTCAACCCTCGCCCCCTCCCCAGCGGCAGGACCACCCACTGTCCAGACCTCCCTGGCTGCACCCCCTGGGGCCCCCCACAGGCAGCCTCCACGTCAGGGCTGGAGCCACAGGATGGAGAGAAGGAAGCGGCAGGAGGTAGAGCCGTGCAGTCACCATTTTGGTGGCCCGGTGACGGCAGCCAGCAGAGGCCCCCGGGCTCCGAGAGCAGGGCTCCAAGCTGGACGGGGAGGTGCGGCCGCCGTTGTTGACATCCCGCAGCAAACCAGAAGGGCACCGCTTCCTGGGGCCGGGTGGTGACCTCAGGGAGGGACGGGGCAAGCGGAATGTGTCCCGCTCAGTCCCAACCGTCCACCGGGCCCCGTGGGGCCCCACGAGGAAGCGTTCGTTTGTTTTAAAGTCAGATGGGAAAGCTCAGCACGAGCCAGTCTGGACTGTTAACAGTCTGGACAGCAATGCAGGTCACAAAATGTGCTTTTCAAATTTTGGGTGGAGGAAGGCCCAGGAGCCTGGGAGCCCCCAAAAGTCTAACTGCGGCCCCTCTCTCATCCCCTCATCCTCACCTTTCTGAGTATCAGGGTGAGAAGGGGGAGTTTCTCACTGAAGGCCCAGGCCCCTCATGCTCTCCCGGCCTGGTCACCCCTACGCTTTACCAGTGTCGGGGGCGTGCACGGAGCAGCAATGAGACAGCCCTGGGCACCCCCAGCTGGGCCCTGGCTACCCTGTTGGTTTGCTTAGCCTAGAACTCTCTGTGGCCCCTGGGCCACCCCGTCCAGGCCTCAGGCCTGTTCCCGTAGTTCTGAGGCCCCAAGCTGAGTGCTGCTACCCCCTCAGCCTCCTGTCTGTGCCGCAGGGCCAACCCCGCACCCCCTGAATTGCAGCCGCACCAACTGGCCTGTGGCCCGGCCCCAGACCCCACCTTCAGCCCTGGCCTTCCCGCTCAGCCTGAGCTGAGGTCCCCCACAGCTATCCCGCCTCCTTCCCTTGCCCGCAGGACCCGCTTGCGCTTCCTAGTGTGCCTGGGCCTTCCCCGTGTCGCACAGCCACTGTTTGACCAGAAACTTCTTTAGCGCTTCGCGGCATCACCCCCCCCTTCTACCCCGAGGGCCCCCCGAGGCAGTCATCCGCTGCTGCGTCGACCAGGGTGCCAGGCACAGAATTCAGCCACAGCTGGGGCATCCGTGTCACCAGCAGCCCCCTGCCCTTTGCTGGGACCCCCTGGGCCTGCAGCCCCTCTGAGGTGTGTTACCCGCTCAGCTGGCCAGGAGCGCAGCTCTTGGGGACAGGAGGCTGGGGTCTGGTGGCTGAGAGTGGGGAGACAAGCTCTAGGAACAGTGGTTAGGGGTGGGGGGTTAAGCAGGGAGCCCCCAAAGGCCTGGCTGCCATCTTGCCCCAGGACCCCACCTGCTTCCCTGGCTTTGGGCTGGAGTCTGGGTTCCAGCTGCCCTTGGCTCGGGGCGGGGAGGGGGCGGGTGGACAGTGGCCTTTGAGGCGCCCAGAGCCACCAGCGGTTAAAAGCTGGCACCCCGGGAACAGGAATGAAGGAAGAGTGGTGGTTTCTCTCCCAGATTTGACTCATGGCTCCAACCCATGCAGGCTTCCCGGTTAGGATAACGGAGGAAGGCGCAGGCTGGCACTGCAGCCGGGGTAACAGGGGGAAACGCACGCCCTCCCTGGGCTGGGCGTCTCCCGCCCTTCTCCCAGGGCCTCCCACCCTGTGTGGGCTTGTAGCGGGAAAGAGCCCAGGGGCTGGAAACCGAGAGACGAAACCCAGCTCTGCCTGTTGCTGGCTGTGTGACCTCGGGCAGGTCATTGTGCCTCTCTGAGCCTGAATTCTCTGCACTGTAAACGGGAGGGAATGTCATTCTCCCTGGTAGTGCCTCATAGGACCAGAAGTGACACGTACGGTGCCCAGCACACCCACTGGAGCGACAGCGCCTGTGTCTGTGGTTCTCAGGAGGACAGTTACTAGTGGAAACACCTAACTGCCTGCTCCTGCCCCAGCAGCTGAGCCCAGTCCCTCACCCCCAGCTGCAGGCGCCAGCGGAAACGGGCCTTTCTGCTCTGGCCCCGGTCAGGGCTTCTGCTCAGCATGGAACCCACCTCCGCCTTCCTTCCTCCTCTTCCTCTTCCTCCTGCTCACCTTCAGGGCCCAGCTAGGTGGCCCCTACGGAGCCCTGCCTCTGCTGGCCTCTGTCCGCTCATTCTTTCTCTGAGCAGGAGTCTGTTACATTCAGCGTGTGGCTTACAGTCATTTGGAAGGAATTTGGCTGCAGGTCTGCAGCTTGAAAGATCGTGCTAGGTGACTGTGGACGGTATTCGTTTCCTACGGCTGCTGTAACGAATACCACGAACGCCGTGTTTCAAACAAGCAGAAATGTATTCGCCCGTCGCTTTGGGGGCGAGAAATCTGAAATGAGGCTTTCAGGACTAACACGAAGGTGTTAGGAGGGCCGGGCCTTCTCGAGGCTCCCAGGAGAATCTGGTCAGTGCCTCTTCCAGCTTCTGGTGGCTGCTGGCACCCCTGGGCTGTGGTCACATCCCTCCAGTCTCTGCTTCGGTGGAGAATCTTCCTTCTTCTGTGGTCCATTCACCCCTTCCCTGCTCTCAGGAGGATACATGTGATTATATTTGGGGCCCACCCAGAGAATCCAGGATCATTTCTCCATCTTTATATCCTTAACATAATCATGTCTGCAAAGTTCCTTTGGCATATAAGGTAACATTCACCAGTTGCTGGGATTAGGGCCTGATATCTTGGGGGTCATTACTCAGCCTACTATAATAGATAATGAACTTTTATTTTTAATTAGCTATGTGTTTCTTTTTACAGTTCACCTCTCTATATATAGTCAATGGTTTCCTATTTAGGGCAGTGACCTGAAGTTCCCTTTCTAAGTCTTTTTTTTTTTTTTTTAAGTAAAACAAGTGTTTTTTTTTTTTACTAAGTTTTTAATTTAAATTTTTTTAGTGTGTACTTATTTTTGAAAGAGAGGGACAGAGTGTGATCAGGGGAGGAGCAGAGAGAGAGAGAGACACACAGAATCTGAAGCAGGCTCCAGGTTACAAGCTGTCAGCACAGAGCCCGACGTGGAGCTCGAACTCACGAACTGTAAGATCATGACCTGAGCCCAAGTCGGATGCTTAACCGAGCCACCCAGGTGCCCCAAAGTTTTAAATTTTAATTCCAGTGTAGTTAACATACAGTGTTATGTTAGTTTCAGCTGTACAATATAGTGATTCAAGAATTCTATACATCATGTTAAGTGTATTCTTTTTAAGTTTTTTTTTTAAGTTTATTTATTTTGAGAGAGAGAGAGAGCAGGGAGGGGCAGAGAGAGAGAGTGAGAATCCCAAGCAGGCTCCACACCATCAGCACAGAGCCCAGCATGGAGCTTAAACCCACGAACCATGAGACCATGACCTGATCCAGAACCAAGAGTTGGGCGTTTAACGGACTAAGCCACCCAGATGCCCCATTAAGTGTATTCTTAGCCCGTATCACCTACTTCCCCCATCCTCTCTCCCACGCCCCCTCTGGTAACCATCAGTTTGTTCTCTATAGTTTCTTGGTTTCTGTTTCTTGGATTCTCTTTCTCTCCTTTTTTCCCCCTCTTTGTCCTCTAGTAAAACAAGTTGTTTTAAGGAAAAATTTAAGTGCATAGTAATGCAGGTGACGCCAAAAGGTGACCAGAATGGGGAATTGGAGCATTGTGGGGCCCCTCCTGTCCCCAGCATCACCAGCATGGGCCTGGGCCCTCCCCCCTCCCACCACCACCATCTCAGCACCACCTAAG
>NW_027531904.1:482774-486879 GCF_008692635.1 Crocuta crocuta
AAGAACTTCCAGGAGTGCGTGGACCAGAAGGTGTACCAGGCTGAGATGGACGAGCTCCCAGCAGCCTTCGCCGATGGCTCCAAGAACGGTGGGGACAAGCACGGGGCCAACAGCCTGAAGATCACGGAGAAGGTGTCAGGCCAGCACGTGGAGATCCAGGCCAAGTACATCGGCACCACCATCGTGGTCCGCCAGGTGGGCCGGTACCTGACTTTCGCCGTCCGCATGCCGGAGGAGGTGGTCAACGCCGTGGAGGACCGGGACAGCCAGGGCCTCTACCTCTGCCTGCGCGGCTGTCCCCTCAACCAGCAGATTGACTTCCAGGCCTTCCCCGCCAACNAATGCACTGAAACAGGCCCAGCTGACTGCTGCCCACGCCCGCCACACGCACACACACTCACGAGCACACTCGCGCACACTAAGCTGAGGGGCTGAGGCATCCGAGAGGCTGGACCCCTCCCTCCCCAGGCAGGGCCTCCTTTCCCCATGGGCCTTAGGACAACCCCGGGGGCTGCTCGGCGGCGGCAGCGGCGGCGGCGTCGCCGTCGTCAGCAGATCGTAACCCTTCAACCGGAAGGTTGTGCCCGCCTGGTGCCTTCCCACCCGCCCACGGCCTCCCTGTGAGCCCAGGCGACTGTGTGCGGCGTGGCCGCGTGGCCGCTGCGCCCCTGCTTCGGTGACCGGCCCCCGCCTGCCAGCCCGCAGCTGACGCCACTCCTGGGCCCAGATGCCCTGCCCTGGCTCCTTCCCTCCCCGCCCCCGTTCTCCACTGTGCTTAGGAGGACACGTCCTCATTTCTAAATGTCTAAACAGAACTCCCCTCCCCCACACCTTGATTTCTGTTCCCTTCTCGACAGCGGGTGGCAAGAGCCTCCTGGAGGGAGGGGGGGCGGGGGCTCGGGCTGCAGGGAGAGGGCAGGGGGCGCAGTGGACGGGGCCAGCTGGCCTGCCCTGGTCTTCTTCGTCCTCCCTGCCTGCTCCGCACCCATGCACCCAGGTCTGCGCACTGGGGAGAGGAGCAGGGCCCGGCGGCCTCTCGGCCCTGAGCGTCCCTGGACGGTCTCCTCCCTCTCGTCCCCTCCCTTAAGCCCATGGCCGTACCCACCAGGGGAGGCTTGCCTCTGAGAGCCCAGGCCGCCCATCCGAGGAGTCCCGAGCCGGTCCCGCCTCTGCTGCTGTTCCGGAGAACCCAGGGGCCGACACCGGGCTGGGCTCCCCTCCCGAGGGTGCGGCGCCCGCGGCCCGGCCCTGGCCGGCCCCTCTGCTGTCCCCCAGGGACCTCTCATACACTGGCCCCGGAGGCGCCCCACCTCCTCCCCAAGAGGTCCCCTCTCCCTGCCCAGCCCCGGGCAGGCGCAGGCGGGCGGAGGCACGGCCCCGGCCCGCCCTGCTGGTCTTAGATGGTCCCGATGTTGGAAGTAAAAAGTGAAGCACTTTATTTTGGTTGTGTTTGATCGCGTTCTGCTTGGAAGTGGGGACCCCTCACTGCGTCCTTGTTCTGCGACCTGTGTAGAGTGTCACCGCGTGTACATATTGTAAATTATTTATTAACGGCTCAATGCAAGTAAAGTTTGGGGTTTTTTTGTTTTGTTACTTCCTTTCGGACTGTGTGATGGAGTTTGCTTTCGGAATAGCCGGGCTCCTTGGGAGGGGGTGGAGCGTGGGGCTCACTGCGGGGCGTCTCCGCGCGGTGTGGGCGTGGCCCGCTCGGTGTGGGCGTGGCCTAGCGATGTGGGCGTGGCCCAGCGCATGCGAGTACGGGGCTGTTGTGGATGCTTGCGGAGGGCAAAGATGTTTAACACAGGCCCCCTACTCATCAAAAATTACTTTTCCTCCTTATGGGGCGTGAGGCGTCCAAGCTTCCTTGCCCGGGTAAGGCTGGAACAGCTTTGGAGACAGATGGCCACGTGGCGGAGGAACATGAAGGGGGTGGGGGGTACGAGGTTGGGTGGGCTCTGCCCCGCCACCCTCCCTGCAGGTCCCCTACTCACATACCCCAGGGACACAGTGATGGCTCCGCAGAGGGGACCAAGGCTTGCTTGAGGGGCCAGGTTCACTGCTGGCCGTCATCACCTTTCATCTCTTAAATCTACCCAGTGAATCAGGAGCAAATTCATGCCCATTTCATAGACAAAGAAGGAGACTCCAGAGAAATGAATTGACTTGCCTACAGTCCTTAGCGAGGGCAGGGCCAAGATGTGTATACACCCGGGTCCATTCTGCCCTGTGTCTGCTCTTAACGCCAAATGTCATGAGGCAAAATAGCACGGTTAAGCCAGGCCACATCCTGGGTTGTCCACTTTCCTAGCCCCGTGACCTTGAGCAAGTCACTCAACTCCTCTGAGCCTCTGTTTCCTCCTTGGTGAGGTGGGGAGTGTCTGTCACACAAGGTGGTTTGGAGATTCAAGGAGTTAACTCCTATAAAAGTACTTAGCACGGGGCCTGGCACAGGGGGGGTGGGGGGTGGGGGTCCAGTGTTGGTATTGCTGTTTTCCCAGAGCAGGAGGGGTTGAGCAAGGCGCTTAAGTGGGAGGAGAGCCAGGAAGGCCACACAGACCCTGGGAGCTTGGGACAGAAGTAAACGGAAAAGCTAGTGAGGGAAGAAATCCACCAAATGAGAATGTAACCAGTCCACACGGGAGAGGAAGGTCAAAGGCAGCAAGGGAGAACATTCTAGAACCCAGCTCTCACACAGGCTCCCAGAGGGAACATGGGACTCCAAGAACCAGACTAGAAGGGACAAAACAAGTCCAAACGTACCTATGCATCTGACCCCACTGCCCAAATTGTCAGTACCCACAGGCCTCTCTGTTCTCTGTAGCAGCCGGGATGGAACGACACAGGGGACGTGCCGCAGAGCCAGCAGAGCCCCTGGCGCTGGGCCAGCGCACAAAAGCCGATTACTGAGAAGCCAGGCAGGACGCACAAGATTGGAAATAAAAACTCCCGTTCGCCATCAGATGAAAATGCGCCGGCACTTGCCAGAAAATATTCTTGGTTTGGAATCTGTACAGGCCCCTAAATTTAACCAGCTGGAATTCTTTCCCAGTACCATGCTAGTAGTTGCCCATGAACATGGAAATTTGCATTTCATCATGAATATGGAACACAGTCTTCAGCTAAAAGATGCCCAAGAAGTGGCTTCGTCTTCCACCGCGGGCTGGGTCTGGAGCAGTGTCCTCCGTGCCAGCCAGGGTGACAGAGGCCAGGCGGCCTGGAGGGAAATGCGTTAGCAGATGGAGGTACATCTCCTCGCTGCATCCCAGCAGGCCGTGTGGCAAGAACTCTTGGGAGATCTTGGGTGGTGAGCCAGAATTTGTAAAGTGAGAAGACCGGAGAGGAAAGGTAAAATGAATGAAATGAGGGTCTGTTCTAATGAAGGGAGTGCATTCTGGGGTGAAAAGAGTTCTGGGGACCCTTGGGCAGAGCTGCGTGGGAGCCAGGCACGAGTGGGGCTCATCAGAGTGGTGCCAGCCAGCCGCGGGGAGCAGGCCCACTTGGCGTCCAGACTGGCTCTGCCTGTCACTAGCTGTGTGGTCTCCCTTGGATTTTTGGAGCCTCAGACTCCTTATTTGTAAAACAGAATTATGAGTACCTACCTCCCAAGGTCATTATAGAAATCCAGCGAGCTCATGCTCATACATTGCCTCGCACATGGGCCCTACCGCAGCCCAGCGAGGCCGCCCAAAACGGCAGTCCTCTCCCCTTGCAGGGCCGGGTGCTCTTTTACTCATTTGACAGTTCTTAAAACTTTTTAAGTTAATTTATTTTGAGAGAGACAGGGAGAGCACGAGTGGGGGAGGGGCAGAGAAGTGGGGGGTGGGGAAGCGAGGATCCCAAGCAGGCTCCATGCTGTCAGCACAGAGCCCTACGGGGGCCTCGAACTCCTGAAACTGCAAGATCGTGACCTGAGCAGAAACCAAAAGTCGGCGGCTCAAGGGACTGAGCCACCCGGGTGCCCCTTCGTTGGACAATCGCTGGCACTGAGGACATTCAGCAGAGCCCGCGCATTCATGCTGGGGAGACGGGTCACTCAATGTCACGTGCTGACAAGCACCCAAAGGAAAGGGAAGCAGGTTCATCTGCAAGAGGAGCACCTGGAGTG
>NW_027531904.1:486976-634891 GCF_008692635.1 Crocuta crocuta
AGCACCTGGCATGAATTTTGGAGATGAACCAGGCAAAGGTCTGGGGAGAGCCGGGTATGCAGAGATATCGGTGAGCGAGTGGGCGGACCGGGGTCCACGTGAGGCTGCAGGGCCATGGGAGGGAGTACCGCGCCAGCGGACCGGAGAGGGGACTTGATGTTTTGTTCCAGGGGCCCAAGGAAGCCGTTTGAGGCCCTGAGCAGGGGCCGAATGTGTCTGACTTGGCTTTTAAAGGGGTCGTTCCAGCCATGGGGAGGTGGGCGAGAGAGAGGGCGCTGGGGGCTCCGGCACAAAGCTAGTCAGAAGTGGGGTGGTGGGGGCGGTGCCCGAGGCGCCAGGAACGAGCCGCTTCGGGGTAGAACACGGAGGAGCTGCAGACCGGGGTTGGCTAGGGGGGAGAACCCGGTGCGGGCGCTGAGCGCCTGGGTACACTGTGGCGCCACTTACTGAGCCACGGGAGCAGCGGGTTTGGGACACATTATTTGGGGACAAAAATTTTACTTTGGGACACATCAGAAACCACTTGCAGCTGGACTGTCTAATTTTTTAATTAAACGATGTGCACTTCCCGGGAGCCAATGTCTGAGGAGTGCGCCGCTCACAGAAGGAGCTTCGGAAGCAGAGGGAAGTTGCTGCGGCTGAACGAGCTGTGGTTGGTGAGGCTGGGAGGGGCGTCTACCAGCTGTCACTTGGTGGCTAGTCCCACGGCCACGCTCCAGCAGAGAATCTCGGGAGCCCCGCGCCTCTGGGTGACCCTGGGCCCCATGCTTGGCAGAGGACAAACTGGGCTCACCAAGATGGGGCTCGACCCCAGATACCAACTAGTGCAGGGATCGAAGTCTGACCCGGATGGGCAGCGTGGTGTTAAAACAGTGAAAGGGAAACTTCAGAGAATAGCAAGGAACCGTGGGAGGGGCAGTATCAACACCCCAGGCTACTGGCTGGTGAGCCTCCGTGGGCTAGAAGGAGGCCCATGGTACTCCTGGCCTTCTCACTTGCTGGCTGTGTGACCCAGAGCCTCAGTACCCACCCCCCATCCTACCCCCACCCCTGTCTGCACTATGAAGGTGGTGGCCGACTCGTAGGATCTTCCTGAGAAGACCTGTGCAGGAAATAACACAATGTAGGAAGCGCTCCCCAAGCAAGCATAGACCCCAACAAGCATCAACTCCCTCCCTGTCCCATCTGGTCTGGTCCTGTCCCGTCCTGTCCCACTGGTCAGGTCGGTCAGGTCTCACGGGTCACACCCCCTTCCCCTGAGCTGGCATCCAGGGGGAAGCCCCTGGCCCTGCCTACCATGCCCCCAGGCTGACCGAGAACCTGGAGAGAGGGCACTCGAAGCAAAGGCCTAGCCTCTAGCCTTACATACCGGTTTCCCACCAGACACTAAGGGTGGATGGGAACCCTAATTTGCTCCATGCATCTGTCCCTTAGGTGTGGTCCCCAAATCACATCTCTTCAGTCTGATTAGCCTTAGTGGTCCAACTCTTAAAATAATTGAAAAGCAGGGCACCTGGGTTGAGTGTCCAACTCTTGCTTTTGACTCAGGTCTCACATTTCGTGAGTTCGAGTCCCACACTAGGCTCTGTGCTGACAGCACATGTTGCTCATGTGCTCACTCCCTCTCTCTCTCTCTCTCAAAAAAAAAAGAAAAGAAAAGAAAAGAAAAGAAAAATGTAAAAGGAAAAGAAAGAATTGAAGACCTCTTTATCCAGCTCCTATTTGGGCCAGAGAAGCTTGGTGTTCTGGCGGGGGGTCAGTGGGAACCCCACACGCCCTAACCAGGAGCCTAAGGACCTCTAATTCCATGGAGGTGCTTGTTGCCCTGGGGAAACGGACCCCACCAGCTGCTTCAGCAATTTCCCTTTAGCTACCTTGCCCATCCTGGGCTTTCTGCACTTTTGACCATTTAATCTTTTCGCACTTGCGACATGGGGAAGTGCCTAGTGCTCTGAAGGAGAGGACCAGAGAGGAACATTCTCAGAAAATTCCAGCAGAACGGACTTGATTAAGAGATGGCAGTAGCAGATATACAAGGCATGGTGTGGTGGGGGTGGGGGCGTTTCTGGGATCAGGGTACACAATCCCAGGCAGCCTAGATCCCGAGGCCAAGGAGGGCACACGACCTAGCCTCAGCTTATCCTTGCCCAGAGGAATGAAGTGATGGCCCACAGACTCTTCCATATTTGAAGCCATTTCTGCTCACCTCCAGCCTCCATCTGGCCAGAGCCAGAACCAGCGCCTTCCCCAGGCCAGATGAGTTCACTTTGTCCAAAGCAGTGGTCAAGCCTACTGATCGTATGACAGGGGTGAGATGTAATTGTTCTCAGCCTCGCTCTCTCTCAGCCATGAAGGAATAATGACAGCACCTCCCTCACATTGTTCTCCCGAAGATGAAATACCTACATACGGACCTGACCTTGAGTCTCGCAATTGCCTTGACATTTTCACAACACCCTGGAAGCTAGATGCCTTTGCCTCGTTTCTAGGTGAACACCCACCCCCATGCCACCCACCTGCTCTTCTCTTGAGGACAGAGAAGGGGCTCAAGGACCCCCAAACAGCGGTGGAGTCAACCCAGGGTTCTGGTCCTGGGTGAGCAGGGAGTGGGGCCAGACCTCTGCCTGGAGGCTGGGTGGGTAGAGGGATTTCAAACCTAGACCCTGAAAAGAAGGATGGGAGAGAGGGTCCCTCAGATCTGAAGTCTGAGAGGCTGAGTCCAAGAAGGAGACCCCAGGGGTCCAGAGAGTTCTCCGTTGGGTCACCACAGTCCAGGGGTGGTCATCAGCTTCCCCAAGTGGGGGACAAGCCTTCCCAGCAATCCCAGACATGATCCAGCTGCTGGAATGGACCCCACTCCCATTAATTTGCATGGAGACTGGAGTCACCCCAGCATGACGGCTACAGGTGTTGGCCACCTGCCAGGCACCCTGCAAAGTGTTTGATCCCAGTAGTGATTCATCACGGTGGAGCCCCCTTCCAGCCTCCTCTCTTCTGGAGTTCAGGTGGCTTGAAGCCCAGGCTTCCTCCTAGGAGGGGGGCTTGGTGAGCAGGGCTCCCGAGTGGCCTTCCGGTCAAGGCTGGGGGGTCTGGACCATCAGAAACCAGCGCCCCTCTCCCCTGGGCATTTCAGGACAACTGCATGTTGACTTAACACACCTTTTCCTTTGCTAACGATTGGGGATGAATCCCTAAGGCAAGTGGCCACAGCGTCGGCCCTCTGGGTGTCCACTCGGTTGGTCTAACACAGCAGCAAAGTCCTTCTTGCCTTCCCTTCTCTCCCTCCCTTCCTTCCTTGCATCTCCTCTGTGTCCCATCATGGTCTGGGTTTGGGGGATCCATTTGTTTACCCCACATAATAGTTAGGGAGGCCCTAGGAGGTGTCAGCCACCATGCCCCGTGTTGGGGATCGAGCAGTGACCCCCGCTGATGAATGTGCCTGCCCGAGCGGGACCGACTTCTTGAGAGAGAGACAGACGGTGCATGAGTTAGTTTGCTGTGAGCAGAGCAGGGAAGGGGGTGCAGAATGGCCATGGGGATGGCACGCTGCTTGTCCCCACTTACTAATCCTCTGTCCCCGAGCCGGTCACACATGGCCTCTGAGCCCGCTCATCTATGGGGGGAAGGTTGGGACTGAGTCCTGGGGAAGGCACTTGGGTGACTGTAGGGGAAGCCATTGAAGGAGGCAGTGACAGGTGGCCCTGAGAGGTGGGAGGAACCTGGGTGGAGTCTGAGCTCCGCCCCTCACTACAAGCGTGATCTGGGGCACATTTTCTAAGGCCTTGGGGCCTCATGATCCTCAACTGAAAGATGGGGATAAATCCTGCCTCCTTGCATTTTCATGAGGACGTGATTCTAAAAATACAATAAAGCAGGGGCGCCAGGGTGGCTCAGTCGGTTAAGCATCTGGCATCGGCTCACGTCATGATCTCACCGTTCATGAGTTCAAGCCCCACATGGGGCTCGCTGCTGTCAGCACAGAGCCCCCTTTGAATCCTCTGTCCCCCTCTCTCTGACCCTCCCCTGCTCGTGGTCTCTCTCTCTCTCTCTCTAAAATAATAAACAGGGGCGCCCAGGTGGCTCAGTTGGTCAAGCATCCGGCTTCGGCTCAGGTCATGATCTCATGGTTCGTAAGTTCAAGCCCCACCTCAAGCTCACTACTGTCAGCACAGAACCCACTTTGAATCCTCTGTCCCCCTCTCTCTCTGCCCCTCCCCTGCTTGTATTCTCTCTCTCTCCCTCCCTCTCTCTCAAAAATAAATATTTAAAAATACCATAAAGCAAAGGGCTTGTAGTGACACCCAGTAGCCATCTGCAGATGGTGGCTTTGGCTCCCACAGGCACATCCCACAGGGCTGCTTCATTTACTCCCAAGTTCAGGTCACGAACAGCTCAGGGGTCAGACCCCTTCCGGGAGCCGGGATTTCTCCAGGCCCTCCATGGCTGGAGATTTTATAATTCAGAAGGCTTGGCATAAATTCTTAATTGTAATAAATTGTAATTACAGCTCCTTTCAACTAGAAGTCCAGACACATTTACCAATTAAGCCCAAACAAAATGCAAACAAACAGCATTAAATTGCAGTGATGAGTGACACTGCTTTGCAGACGTCGAGTGGGCCCTCTTTGTTTCACAAAGGTGGGGTTGTCCAGGCCCTTGTCATTGCTGCCAGGAGGTGACTCTGGACCCCCCCACACCCGTTCTTTTCACTCTTCAGCCCCTGTAAAACTTGCTGCCTGTATCCCCGTCCACCTGCGTAAGTAGCACTGACTGCTTGGTGCCAATATAACCCTAGTCCTGGGTTCCTTTCTTCTTCCCATTCTTCCAGATCATCCAGACTTGCTTAGATTAATTCTTTAAAATGTTCGTCAAGGGGCGCCTGGGTGGCTCAGTTGGTTAAGCGTCCGACTTTTGCTTAGCCCTCTCTTCCTCTCTCTCCGCCCCTCCCCTGCTCTCTCTCTCTCAAAATAAATTTTTAAATGTTCTTCAAAATGAAAACAGAATTTTTTTAATATTTTAATTTTAATATTAAATATTTTTAATATTTAAAATTTAATAATAATAAATTTTATTTATTTTTGAAGGAGAGAGGGACAGTGTGAGTGGGGGAAGGGCAAAGAGAGAGGGAGACAGAATCTGAAGCAGGCTTCAGGCTCTGAGCTGTCAGCACAGAGCCCGACACGGGGCTTGAACTCAAGAACTGTGAGATCATGACCTGAGCCGAAGTCAAATGCTTAACCGACTGAGCCACCCAGGTGCCCCAACAGAAAAAATTTTAATTCTTCCAGATATCTCTAAGAGCTTTCCACCCCATCATACATCTGTAGGCTCCGGGTTTGGGAAACATCAAGCCAGTGCGCCGCCGAGAGGGAATTAGCTAATCTGATTCCTGGGTGCACCTGCTGGCAGAGCAGGCCTTAGCGAGGATTTGAGAGAAGCAATGAGCGCTCTAGGGCAGTGGGGACACAGTGACATGTGGGATGGGCTTCAGAGGAGGCCCACAGCCCCTGTGGTGGGGCCCACTGAAATGTGGGGAGAGGAGCCAGGGAGGCCCACAGAGGCTTCAGCTCCAGGCTCTCGGGNGGGCCACGCTGAAGACCACTAGCCTCTAGGAGTTGGCCATAGAAATGATGGTTGACTAGGATGCCTGGGTGGCTCAGTCGGCTAAGCGACCGACTTCAGCTCAGGTCATGATCTCACGGTTCGTGGGTTCGAGCCCCGCGTCGGGCTCTGTGCTGACAGCTAGCTCAGAGCCTGGAGCCTGCTTCAGATTCTGCGTCTCCCTCTCTCTCTGCCCCTCCCCTACTCACGCTGTCTCTCTCTCTCTCAGAAAAAAATATAATTAAAAAAAAAATGATGGTTGACCTTACATCGATCGTCCTTAGCATGGGCTCCCCCATCAGGTTTGGGTGGTATTATTCTCCCCTGAAGGTTAACTCCCGGCCCGGCTCACCACGGTCCGGGGTGAACCCTGACTTGAAGGTGGATGGGGTCTACGGAGCCTGTGCTCCCAGCTCAGCTGCTCCTACAGTCTCCTCGCTGCGACTGAGGCCCCTCCCGTGTGGGCCCACTCGGCTTCGTACCTGCTGCTGCCACCATCACACTGTCCTGCCTCCTTACCCTTCTGCCTGGTGCAGCGTCCCGGGCCACGGATCCGGGGCCACGGAGCCCGCCGCCCGCCCCAGCAGAGCCGCCCCAGACCCTGAAACACGGAGACAGTACCGCAGTGGCCGGCCGCTGCCTCTACTTACTACCCGCTCTTCGGTTCAGCTCCCTGAAGGTCTGGCTGGCGGCAGGCGGGCGGCTCCAATAGAGGGGGAAGGTCCGAGTGGCCAGCAAGGGCAGGTCATCGAGGGCTTCGGACCCAAGCCACGGGAGCTTGGGGCTACGGTTGAGGGTCACGGGGAGCAGCAGAGGAATGCCTGGGCCTTTTGGCTCAGGACGTCCCTCCGGCGGCCACATGGTGGGGAGAGGGAGGAGACTCTGGACCCGGAAGGGGCAGGAAGGAGCCTGTGCTTCCCTGAACAGCTGCTGGACTTGTCAGTGCATTGGGGCTGGCTGGTGGGGAGAGAGCCCGCCCCGCTGGCTGAGAGGGCTGGGCCAGCACCGCGCCCTGGGCCTCCCGCGTGAGGTGCAGGTGAGGCCGGCTTCCTCCTGCAGCCTCTCCTCCTCCCCATCCCGTCACACTTCCTGCGGGGATGAGGTGGCTCCACGTCTCTGGCTCCAGTGTGGGTTCTGCGGCCAAGGGAGGCGGCCTGCCAGGGTGGAGGAAGCCTCCCGGGTGGGGGGCGGGAGAGGGGGTTCTGTAAATGTAGGTGTTGGCAACCAGGCAGGCTGTTTGTGGAAATCTTTTGCCCCCTGCAGGAAGATTCTAGAACTACATCCACTCGGGACCCTCAGTCAGGAAATGAACGAACTACGGCTCACTTTCCAAATACAGCTCGTGTCCCAGGTCTGGTGGCATGGGGGGGGGTCTCTGAGGGGCCTCGGGATGTTCCAGCGCCGCCCTCCGACACTGGCGACAGCCACCAAGCCATGTCCCTCACCCCACCATGGCCTGGCATTCTCGGTAGTTGAGGCTCAGAGAGCTGGAGATAAGCCCAAGAATGGCAGCTGGTGCAGCCCCAGCTCTGTCCCCTGCCCAGATGCATGGCTTCCCCCCCGCCCCAGGGCTCGGCTACCAGCACCTGTCCCCGCTCCCATGTCCTGGCACTGTTGCTGTAGGTGTGCCTCACCACCTCTCCGTTCGGAGGGCGGGGCCCTCGTCCTGGATCACCGTGGGTGTGTCCCCGCCTTCTAGAACAGGGCCCTGCCCACAGGAGGGGCTCAAGATCTTGGGAGGGACAAACTTTCTCGTGACTGTCCAGTCCTCGTCAGACTGTGAGCTCCCTGGGGCGCCTGGGTGGCTCAGTCGGTTAAGCGTTCGACTTCAGCTCAGGTCATGATCTCNCTCCCCACTAGAGCAAGGCCTCTTCCTGGGCCCCTCTGGTGAGCTGGTTCTGGGCCCGCGGCTGCTGGGGCAGAATGCTGAGCCCGGCCTGCCCGGCCTCCACCATGTCCCCATCATCCCCCCCCCCCCCGCAAGGACTGATGAGCACTGTCTCCCTCTGGGCAGCCTCAAGGGCTTACAAACCTTTGCCGTTGACCCTGTGTGAGCTTCTAGAAGCTGCCTCCCTGGGGTGCAGATGAGGGTGTGGGTGTGGAGGCCGTCTGCTCAACTGCACACAGGGCGGGGCCCTGTGGCGACAACACACTGACCTTCCTGCCAGTCCCTTTAGACCATCGAGACCCCCTCCACCAAAGCCACCATGGTGCACGTGGTCAGCGAGGACTGAGCTTTAGCAAGGACAGCCCCTTTTGGGGCCACAGAAAACATTAAGAAGATGCCGCGCGTGCGAGCACTCCATGAGGCAGCTGGCCCCAAGCAGCAGATAACCCTGATTTCCAGGTGAGAGGGGCAAGCACGGGTCATGTTCCCCCACAAAGCCCGATCACATGGCCACAGGACTGCCTGGGAAACCCCCAGACGTCAGGCCTAGGACGGGGTCCCCCAGCACCACGAGGGCCCAGGTTTCTACGGGATGAAGAGCTTTTATTCTCTCGGGCTCCGTCTCTTCCCCAGTTCACGCAGCGGAACCAACAGCAATAGCGGACACAGGTTGGGAGGCGACGGGCTGAGTGGGATTCCAGCCTCAGAATGTGACGGGCGAGGCGGGGGGTGGGGGGTGCACAGCCACAGTGAAGGCACAGCCTCTGTAGCAAACCTGGTGCTGCTCCTTTAAAGAGCCACAGGTTGGCATCCCGAGTCCAGACTCGTCTGGCAAACCGCGGGGCCCTGTGTTTCAGCAAGTGACCTTTCAGTTGGTGCTAATTGAGGAGGGTTTGCCTTCATGCCAGACACTCGAGGCCCCGCCAGGGAGGAGGGAGGGGGCCTCGCGCCTGCTTCTTCCAGTAAAAGGCGGGCTTCTTGGCAGCAGTCGGTTTAGAAGTCGCGTTGCTATTGTAAATCCTAAGCTGATTATTGCAGTGCTGTTCTTCAAAGTTTCCCAGAGATGTTCCAGCCGAGCTGTGAGTTGCAACACGATTGTGAGTTGTGAGTTGTTTATCGGCAGGAGGAGCCCTCAGCTCTTCTTTGGAGTCTTGGACTCAAGAACTCCGTGCACCAAACACCCCAGCCTCCCCCTCCCGCGCAGCCAGGCTGAGCGAGGCCAGGTCTCCCGGGTGGACAGTCCCGGGAGTTAACGGAGCCAGCCTAGGGGTGTATTGGGTGTCAAGAATTTAGAGGTTCGAGAAGCCTAGAGTTTGGCTCTGAAGCCCCCTAATCACGAGCAAAACGCCTTGGGTCTGGTGACCTTCTCCAGCTCCTACTCAGACGGGATCTCCACCCGCGGGCTGGGCCACCCCTCCTGTCTGGGCCTCGCAGGAGCCGGGCCTGCCCCCCGTGCCAAATTGCTGGAGTTAACATTCGTGTCAGTGTTTCCATTATAAAATGCCTTTTTCCCTCTGCACGAATACATAACCCGACTGTTAAATTCCCCTCGCGGCTGTGGGCTGGCAGACGCGGTGTTTTCACTTCCTCTGGATGGAAGACGGGGTGGGGTACAGGACCCCTGTCTGGATGACACAGGTCTTCAAAATGCACCTTCCAGGTCTCCTGGGCTCCTTCCCCGGCACATCGAGCGTGGGAAGGGGTGGGCCGCTCTGCTCCACCAGGGTCTGCAGCCCGTCCGGGTAATCCCGGGCCAGGCACCATGCCCCCGCTACCCCGGCAGTGGCTACGCAGGGAAAAATCTCAGGAACCTGCGGTTGTGAGGGCCCTGGACCCAACAGCACGCTGGTGCTGGTAGGAAGAACAGCGAGACTTCAAAAGGCTCCATTTCACAAGCTGTCAAACAGGCTGAACGACCTGGCAGCCAGGGGAAGGGGGCCGGGCGGGTGTGCGGTCACACTTCCCGCTGATGCAACGCAACGCGTCCGCCCAATTCTAAAAATCCTTAGTAACACTGTTTAATATACAAGAATCAAAAGTACAGCAGTTTTACAATGTAGGAAAATTTAATACATACTATATAAACAACATTATTTACATCAGAAATCACTAGGACAGTGGCATTTTTCACAAATATAAATTAATTACTGTTTAGTCAACAGGTTTGAAAAGTCCACAATTTTACAATAAAGAAAAACCAACTGTCCCCAAACGAGTGGGGTCAGAAGGACTAAAGCAGCCTGGACCCTTGGCCTGGCTCTCCCCGCCCGACACTGCGGCCTTCAGAAGAGCCCCGAAGACCGCCAGTGCTGGGCCCGGGGCCACCGCTCCTGCTGACGAGTGGATTTTGGTCTGTAGGATTCCTGTGTCCCCATGTGAATTCATAACCGAATCGCAGCGTGCACCGCACGTCCCGATGCAGCTCTCGGGCATCAGGCTAGAGTGTCTGCAGCACAATGTGAGAAGTGTTCTGGCTTCCCGCGGACGGGCTAAAACAAGGACTAGAAGGAGAGGGGGACCAGGGGCCATCAGATGGGGCTCTGCTTCTCTCCGCGTCTCTGAAAGACCTCAGCGAGGCCCCGGGGCTCTCACCGCACCCCTGCCCAGGGCTAGGGGATACCACGCTACCCCTCGTTCACATTCAGACTTCAGGTGACACCAACTCCCCTCTGCCTCGACCCCTGCAGTCTCCAGCCAGTTACTAAATCTTTCGAAGCGAGGCTCCACGGAACACCACCCTCGCAGGCTCGTCGGGCACTTCAGCCCATCTGCAGGGGAGAGAATTCCTACCTGTGCAAATCTGTTTTTGATAAAAGCATACAGTATTCATACTGACTTAGGTCAATGAGGAAATGTCTCCTTTTCCCCTACTCACTCTTCAAACATACTTCAACACCTAAAGTAGATGCTTTTATGGGGATACTGTAATTTTATAATCAATTTAACACTGATCTGGCTAATATTGCCTTTTGCTACATCATATGGCACTGCAAGTCCTGAATGTAAACAAAAGGAAGTTCCTTTTTCTTCATGATGAGACATCTTTGGGACTAACTCACTCTCCTATCAACTTCAAAGAAAAAAACCCTGATGAGTATTGAAACACAGGGCCTCCAGTGACTTTCCTGGTTTCCCAGGGGACACAGCCTAGGCTGGGGCTCATCTCTCCCTCCCTCCCCCCCTCCTTCCACAGGACAGGACAAGTCAGCCTAGCCCTCCTCTTTGGCCGGGACAAGAAAGACACCAGGTAGTGTCAGTACTGTCAGCAAGAAGTTAAGCTGGTGGGGGTCACAGCATGTGCCCGGCGAGGTGGCCGTGGGGCTAGAGGCTCCCAGCATTCCTTTGGGCCATGGTCCGGCTCATGTTTACTGGATACGAGCCCACACTGAACCACCCCAGTCCCGAGAGAAGTAAGTAGGGGGCAAGCCCACCAAGCTCCCAACACAAGCTGTGAGGACCCAGGCTCTCAGGTGGAAGTCCCGGCCGGCCAGCGCCACGAGGCTGTGTGCAGTGACGACCCACAAAGCCGCATCCGCTTCCCCAGGGTGTGCTGACTTGGGAATTTCTCAGTAAAGGCATTAACGGTGCTGCCCAGGTTACTAGCAAGTAAGCGATAACGGTTTATGAAGTCCTCACAGGTCAGTTCAGGGAGTTTAACCCTGTGCACGCCCAATGGAAAGGTGGTCACCAGCTCTGAGCCTGGATGCAACTATGCACAGTGTAGGTTCAAGTCAGTTATTCCATCTAGAAAGGCCTTTGGATAATCCAACAATACTGGCAAGCTATATTTAAAGGGAATAAAACGGAAGGCCCAGTAATCAGTAAAATGAAAGGAGCCTGATTAATTGGTGCAACCGACTCACCTTCCCACCTCGGACTCTGCTCAACCCTCGCAGGACTCCTACTGTCTGCAGCTCAGTCCCCTGTCCTGGAAGGCTTCCCATTTTGGAGAAACTTTACCTTAGGTTTACACCTTATTTGATCTCATTCTAAAGACAACGGGAGTTCAACTCTAATGATCTCCGACTGGGAGTGGGAGCCTGTTTCCCACAGGGACCCCGACTTCATGTGTCCACCCGCCCCACGGTGTCAGGAGACGCGTGTTCTGGTCTACGCAGTCTACTTATTCAAGCTGTGTGAAGGGCACTAAACTAACGAGTGTGGCTGCAAACGCTGACCGGGCTCAACACTGAAGCCCCTCCCCCCACACCTCCCCCGGGAAGTGCACCTGCCACCCACACCCCTGCCTGGGCCCACACCCGCAGCACGTTTCCCCTCCTCTCCAGGCCCTGTCCTCAGAATGCTCGTCCCAGGAATCAGAAACCCACCAGGGATGCCGGGTCCCTGGCCGCACCGATCCCCCCAGCGCCCGCCCCCCAGCCCACTCACAGCCAAGGAAGACCCACGCCAGCTGCAACGCTGCCGCAACTCACAGTACGCACTAGTCAGCCAGACGGGCCGACTCCCCCCGGCACCGGGGCAGAGGAGACCCGCTCAGGAGATCGGACCTCTGAAATGTCCAGCTAGTGTGGGAAAGGTTAGTGTTGTATGATAGGGGCCACCGCGGAAGCTGCTCCCCACCAGCCCCTGCACCACAGGCGTCACGAGGAGGCCCATATGTACGCTTCTCCCAAGAACACACGTGAGGAGTGTACCTGCTCCCCTTCAAGTCCTAGGAGGCGAAACCCACACCCCGCCCCTGTCAGCAGCATCCGTCACATCACAGTGAAGCAGATCAACGCTCGGTCTGGCAGGTCCCGGCAACCTTCACACACACGCTCCTTCCCAGCCCACCGCATGCAGGCCCAGGGCACACAGACCCAGCAACAAAATCCTCGTGACTCTGAGATCCCTTCTTCCTTCACTGGGGAAAAACAGCCCACGAAGCTGGGATGCAAAAGTCACATCTTCCTCCTAGCACCTCTCACAGTGGGAGGCCAGGACCAGGCTGGAATGGGAGGGGGTGTCAAAGTGCAGGATTGGCGACCCAAACCCAAGCTGGACCGAGTGAAAGGCCCCCCGCTCCTTGAGGTGCTCCTTCCACTGGCGAGCTGACAGCAGCGGCATGTCCAGAAACTCCACTCGCTGGTCTAGATAATTGGCTCCTATTGGATCAGACCAAAAATATCCAGGTGCTTAATGACTCTTGCTCTCCCCTTCATTCCCGGCCGTCCTTTATGTTTTCCGAACATTCCAGTTATAATCTGGGTTGTTTTTCTGTTCTAGTGATCTCTCCAAGGGAGACCTGTGATCCAGGGGTGACTTGGAATCATGGGGGGATTTCTGAGAAGGGGGCGAGCGAGGGTCTGAGACGGCAGGGTGCAGGGGGGGCAGGGGTTGTTTATACTCCCCCAGTTTGTCTGTGTGGAAAGAGCGGTAATGGTCCGAAGGTCCCTGGCCGTGGTAGCCCACTGGGGGACGGTGGTCAGACATTCGTCGGAAATCCTGCTGGTGGTAGTTTTGAGGCCGAAATTCATCGGCTCTCCTCCGCTTGGAGTCATGATGGTGCCTGAAACAGAGACACAAGCCTTAGCTGACAGCTCAAACCCACCCCCCTCCTCCTCGCCCACCGGCTCACCCTCCCGCGCTCATACTCAAGGGCCCTTCCAAAGGACTCAGGCTTCACAAATGCTCACACTACTAGGAATCGGAAAAACAAAAAGCAAAAGTAATAACAAAGGGCTATTTTATACTTATTGGCAAAACCCATACTACAATATGACACACACCTCAAGTGTGCAATGAAACAAACACACCCCTGAATCACTGGCGGCTCTATAAAGCTGCACTCCCCTCAGCAAAACCGGCCAGACCTACAAACATTTTCAAATTCTTTGACTTGGCCCAAGAGAAAAAGAGCCACAGAAATTAACTGAAAAGTTATTAGCAACAGCAAAAGCCACAATCAATCCAATCATTCAACAATAAAGCGTTAAATAATTTAATAAATTGACTCCATGTAAAGAATAGTAAAATTTTTACTTAGCCCCACAGTAAACTGCTTGTTATCCTATTAAAAGAAAATCAGTAAACATCAACAACAAAAAGACAACCCAATTCAAAAATAGGGAAGGGACTCAAACAAACATTTCTCCAAAGCTCTACAAATGGCCACTAAGTGCATGAAAAGATACTCAACATCTTTAAAGAACATTAATCATCAGGGAAATGCAAATCAAAACCAAAATGAGCTACTTATCTGATTCACACCCACAAGGATGGCCATGTTTAAAACACACAAAAACACTGACAAACACGTGCACAGTACGTGCTGGCAAAGATGTGGGAAAATTCCAACTCTCATACATTGCTAATAGGAATGTAAACGGTCTCAGCCACTGTGGAAAACAGTTAGGTGGTTTCTAAGAAGCCAAACGTGGAACTCCCATACGACTAACACTTCCCTCCTGCGTATAGAACCAAAAGAACTGAAAACAGATATTCAAACAAATAATTTTATACTCATGTTCATAGCAGCACTATGTACAATGGCCAAAGGAAGAAACAATTCAAATGTCCATCGACGAATGAATGGACGAACAAAATGTGCCATACACATACAATGGAATATTATTCAGCCACAAAAAGAAATGAAGTACTGAGGTGTGCTACAATATGAATGAGACTCCAGCATTATGCTAAGTGTTCAAAAAAGCCAGTCACCAAAGGGCACACCTTGTATGATTTCATTTATACAAGACATCCAAGATAAGTAAATCCATGAAAACAAAACAGACTGAGTATCAGGACCTGCGGAGATAGCAGAATGGGGTGACTGCGTAAGGGTCATGGGGTTTTCTCCAGGATGATGAAAGTGTTTGGAACTTGACACCGGCGGTGGTTGCACAACACTGTGAATATTAAAGGTCATGGAATTGTTCACTTTAAAACAATTAATTCAGTTTATGTGCATTTCCCCTCATTAAACAAAAGAGAGAGCTGGTGTCTTCAGCTTCCAGTCAAGGTGGAATACTGGGAACTAGACTTACCCTCCTACGTGAAACAAGAAGAAAGAGCAAATAAAACGGTTTGAAGACACTAGATGTCTGGTAACAAAGAACAGGGATTCCCTGAGGGATGGAAAACTGAGGAGACAAGGCTTATAACAACCCCACTCACTGCCCTGAGCCAGTGTCCAGCCCCAGCACAGGGAAGGAGAGACATCCTGAGTTGAGAGGTGGGGACAAAACAAGGCAGCTGGACCTCACAGGATGGAATGCAAAAGAGGATTCTGCACACAGAAAGAAGTCCAAAGACCTGCAAAGGGTTCCCCTTGGGCATTTAACTGAACACTATAGAGGGTGTGCATGTGCAGAAACCACCCAAGGCCAGAAGATTAGAGGTACAAGGGTCCTGTTCTCACCGGCCACACCAAAAACCCTCAAGCTTCAAGGGACGTCAGTAGAGTCCAAGGAAGTGTTCTTGCCCTAGTGAGGGGGAACAATTAGACTTGGCCAGAGCATTGCTCCCTTTCTGACCAATAAATCTTAAAAGCAAGACCTGAAAGAATCAAACTGCTTCTAGATAACCTCCTTCTCATAACAGAGCTCCAGAATATTTACAGGAATACAAAACATCCAGCACTCGGTGAGGCATCTAATAAAAAATTACTAGGCATGGAAAAAACAGGAAAATAAGACCATAATGAGGAGATAAGTTAATCACTTGAAACTGATCCAAATGGTAGAATCAGCCAACAAGGATATAAAAACTGGGTGGTGGTGGTTGTTTTAACATTTAAAAGAAGAGCTATCACCTTTGATGGGGCACCTGGGTGGCTTAGTCGGTTAAGTGTCCGACTTTCGCTTAGGTCATGATCTCGCGGTTCGTGGGTTCGAGCCCCACATCGGGCTCTGTGCTGACTGCCAGCTCAGAGCCTGGAGCCTGTTTCAGAGTCTGTATCTCCCTCTCTCTCTGACCCTCCCCTGCTCACGCTGTCTCTCTCTCTCCCCTAAAAATAAATAAAAATATTTAAAAAAATAAATAAAAAATAAAAGAAGAGCTATCACCTTTAAGAGCTGCTGCTCTTATTTTTATTTGTTTTCAAGAGAACAGGTGGGGGAGGGGCAGAGAGAGAATCTTAAGCAGGCTCCACACTGAGCACGGAGTCAAACATGGGGGTTGATCCCATGACCTGAGCCGAAATCCAGAGTCAGACACTCAACCGACTGAGTCACTTGGATGCCCTAAAAACNACAACTTCTAGAAATAAAATTATAATGTATGAAATGCAAAATATACTGTATGGGGCCCAAGGCAGGTTAGACATTGAAAATCTTAGTGAACTTGTAGACAGAGCAACAGAAACTATCCGACTGAGATAGAAAGAAAACAAAATTTAAAATATAAGCAGAGCATCCATGAGCTGTGAGAGCAATCAGCGCAAACAGCCTAATACAGGCATAGCCAGAATCTCCAAAGGAGACGACAGGGAGGGAGGGAAGAAACAAAACTGAAGAAATAGTGGTAGAAAAAAAATCTTCCTAAGTTGATAGTAAAGACAAACCCGCCACAGACCCAAGAAGTTCAACACTTCCCAAGCAAAACAAACATGAGGAAACACACAACACGATGCAGCACTGTAATCAAATTGCTGAAAACCAGTAATGAAGGGGAAGAAAAGACATGTTTCATAAAGAGGAACAAAGATAAAGAAGAGAAACAAAGCAAGCAGACAGAAGAGGAACATCTTTAAAGTACGGAAAGTGTTAATGTGGGAATTTATACCCAGCAAAGTATCTTCCATAAATGAAAGCAAACTAAGGACTCTCTCAGGCGTATAATGCTGAAGGAATTTGTCACCAGCAGACCCATACTAAAACAAAAGCCCTTGGGCAGATAAAGAGTGATACTGAATAGGAATATAGGTCTACACGAAGAAACGTAGGGCCAGTGCCCGCTGGGGCCGCATAGGGAGATACAGAAGGGCGGGGTAAGAGTTTGGTTCAAACCTCCTCTAAAGGAGACAGCTGCTACTTGGCTATATAACGCGTCAGCAGACCCTCCAAAAAGGAAAAGGGAGATGCTGAATAGGAAATTTTCCAGATTTAAGTTTAAATTCAAGTCCGAGCAAAGTGTGTCATCAGCCTAAGAAAAGCCAAAGCTGCTGTGAGGTTAAAATACAGTCCAGTCTTATTCTAGGAATAATACAGAAAACTTTAGCCCTTCCTACACTTGGTAACTCTCCCAAGTTACAATTGTGGGTCATAATGGCAGTGTATAGTTGTAGACAGGGTACAACTTCAAAAGGCTTTCACCCCTCAACTGTGGGCTGGTGGCAGGCAAGGACCACGGGCCAGGACCCATGTCAGGATCCCTGCTACCTAGTGTATCTGAGTACCTCACAGCAAGCTCAATAATTTTGATTGTGGACTCTAAGTGTCAAGGCTACCACTTCTTCACATTTCCTCAGAAGATGACAGAAAACTTTTCCTGTATAAGTAGAAGGATGAAACTGCAAATGACTCCCTATGTCCCAGAGAACACAACCTAAGACCTATAATCTGGCATTCAATGCCTCCTTATTATCCAACGTGTCCTGTCCATCTTCTGGACTTTCCTCTCTGGATCCCCACCCTTTGCCTGGGCCTGTGATACCTATTCCATTTCTGTTTAGTAGACTCTTCAAGGCCCAAATCAACAATCAGCAACCTCCTCTCTGCCTCAGCCCTCAGGAAAAACTCAAAAACCTCTACTTTCAACCATCCACTTAGCATACTGTGTCAGCTGTCTACACCGTGATTCCTCCCCAACACGCTGAGGATGCCATGATGGCAAAAATGTTGGTTCAGACTAGGGACCATGACTGGCACAGGATGAGATGTTCAGTCAACATTTAATAAGTACATTAATGTGTACATCACTCGTCTCTTCCCCTCAAGCAGTGAAGCGCCTGGCAGAGGTCAGCACCTGGTGTCTCAGGACCTTCTGCCTACCTGTCATAATAATCTCTGTGTCCCCTGTGGTCTCGGTCGCTGCTGTACTGGTCGTAAGGTCTCTTTCTGGACAGGTTGTTGGGTCTGTAGCTCCCAGAGCGGTGGGCATCCATGTGTCGCCGGTCCCCATAATGGTGGTCCTTGTACCAGTGCTGCTCATACTGGTGGTGCCGGTCACTACCCCACGGAGGATTGCTGTTGCCACCACCATAGTTGAACTTTCTTTCCCTCTGCCAGTCTCCTCGATCTGCAGGAAAAGAAAGAACAGTTTCATGGTTTCAAAAAATGGCTGAATTTCACATCCACTGGTTTAAACTCAAAAGCTGACACATTATATAAATAGACATTAAATTTCTTCCTTCCTAGCTTTTTTGCTGCTGGTAAACATACCAGTAATGAGTCCCAGCCTTCTCTCCTTCAACTTTTAAGGCAAAAGAAAACTCACTGCCTTTCTCCTTGTGAAATCGTAAAAATTATTGCTTTTTATTTTCGATGCCTCTTTACCTTCCAATCTGGGGCAGACCCTTAAAATGAGATTTCACTCAAAAAAACAAAACTAAACATTAATTCAGAAAATAGCACTGCTGGGGGCGCCTGGGTGGCTTAGTCGGTTAAACGTCCGACTTTCGCTTAGGTCATGGTCTCGTGGTTCGTGGGTTCAGGCCCCGCGTCGGGCTCTGTGCTGACTGCCAGCNAATAGCACTGCTGAATTTCAGAGCCATAAGGTAGTATCTTCTGTTTACACATCTCAAGTTTATTTACCTGCTGCTACCGGAAACAGTGCCTGGTCTCTGAAAGTATTTCCAGACTATTCATACTGATTTTACTATTCTTTCCTAGCTCACACCAAGGGGATAATAAACCACCTCCTGTAAAAGGTGAATCTTCTAACTTTGGATTTGGTTCAACATGCTAACTCTCAAGAATAGGGCCAAACTGAAATCTGTTTCAGCTTTTAAAGCCTCACTTTTCCCTGAGGAGAAGAATCACACCTATTCAGAAAAGGTAGTGAACACATAAAAGTCCAGGAATGGAGGCTATATTGAGTTTAAGTGTGACCCCCCCGCCCCCAAATAGATGTCCACTCAGAGTCTCTAAGTGTGACTTTACTGGGAAACAGGGTCTTTCTATATGTAATTAAGGATTCTGAGATGAAATCATCTTGGATTTAGGTTAGGCCCTAAATCCAATGACAGATACCTTCTAAGAGAAAGGCAGAGGGAGTTCTGAGACAAAGAGACACCAGAGATGGAGGCAGATATGGGAAAAATGCAGCCAAAGTCAAGTAGCACCAAGGGCTGCTGGTGGCCACTACAAGCCAGGAGAGAGGCAGGGATTGGATCCTCCCCCACATCTCCCAGAGAGAGACAACCTAACTGACACTTAGTGCAGACCTGCAGCCTCCAGAAGTGTGGAAGAATACATTTTCCAGTTTGTGGTAGCCTTAGGAAACAGGGACATAGTAACCAGAGGGAACTATGTGGCCTCATGGGAAACCCATCTTCTATCTACAACTGTATTAGCACCAAAAATAAGCCACCAAGTAGATGCCCCTCTACTCATGCTGCTGGTCTTCTAAGTATTTTTTTATAGAGCCAAAGAATAATACCATGAAGGAACCTGACAGCTTAGGAACTGATAACACAGTCAGCCAGTGGCTTAAATTCCCTGCTGCTCTGGTTGTGGATCAGGCCAGAGGACCAAGAAGTAAAAAATTTTAACTATTCAACCTAAAAACTTAACAGACAACAACAAAAAGAGACACCTTCACAACATGAAAACAAATCACTCGAAGGTGGCTTCAAATGGAAAGTAATATTTCAAACAGGGTGTCAGTGTCTGCGGTATCATGGAGAGGCTTACAAGTCAAGCCAATTCATTTATTTCCAGAGGAACCGAACAGTGCTTCTTTCTTGATCCCGCTATGAGGTAGGTCACTGGTTAGGAGTACTGAGCTATTAAGGAGATGGGTGAAGAATCCAAGACTTAAATAAAAACCTACAGTGAGCTAAGAAGAGTTCTTTCAAAGGATCAGAATATAAAATCAGTGGCATCACACAAAAAACACAAAACCAGCCTGATGCAGGAAAAAATCAGTACAAATAATACAATTATATCTATGACTATGGATATAGTTCCCAATCATCTTGTACAGTCATTACCTTTTCCCCTGAATCAAATGGTGATCAATGGTGATCCGAATTATCTGAACTACTTAGATGCTTAAGATCAGAAGACCTGGAACTTGTGCTTCCAGGTAGTCCAGGGTAGCTTGCAGCACAACTACACTCTGCCAAGAACAGTAAGAAAAGCCAGATAAACAAAAACTATCTGTTTGAGGACATCAAAGGGTAGCCAGAGCAATCAGGACTAGACTAGAAGGAGTAAGTCTCCGAAGAGCAGAAAACTTCAGAGAGGTAAGAGGTGACCTCTGTAGCCACTGAGGAGGTTTGTGACTCCAAGCACAGGCGACGGGCTGAATATTTAAGCTTTTACCAGCACAAGCTGGGCCTTTGGTGGTCTTTCTAGGCTAGAGGGACACAGCAGACTTGAGGGGCTCAAACACACAGCCAGTCTTCCCTTAAGATATGTGCTGAATCTGCAGGGAGCAGAAGGCTGAAGACCCGAGCCCCAGAAGAGCAGAGCAGTCTGGGGCAGCTGCACAGTGCTGACAAAACCAAGATTTGAGTCTTAGGCCTGCAGGAGGTAAGGGGCAGAAAATGCTCCGGGCCCTCCGCTGAGCACTCTGAAGAGCTAAGCCCCAGGAACAAGGGGGCCCAGAGGCAGACTAGACCAGAATGATGGCCTTACACTCCATGTGCCCTGGGGAAGGAAAGAAGGAATCCTTTCTGGGAAAGCAATGTCATCTGGAGCTTACATAATTTTTTTTCTAGTAGGCTCCACACCCTGCAAGTGTGGGGCTTGAACTCATGACCCTGAGATCAGACCTGAGCTAAGATCAAGAGCTGGATGCTTAGCTGACTGAGCCACCCAGGTGCTCCTGGAGCTTCCACAATTTTTAAAACATAGGTTCCCCCATTTAATCAAAAATAACTAGGCACGCCAAAGACAGGACTGTATGACTGAAAACCAAGAGAAATAAAACATACAACAGAAAATGATTCACAAGAATTCAGATACTGCAGTTAGCAGGCAAAGATTTTTAAATAACTGTAATTCGTATGTTAAAAAAGAGAGGAAAAGATGGAGAAAATTAAGTTTTCTAAAAGCTCGAAAATTTTACCAGGAGAATGAAATACATTTTTCAAAAGAAATCAAATGGAAATCCTAAAACTGAAGTTTAGAAAGAAATGTACCACTTCATTAAGATTATTATGGAATATGTGACTCTTTGCAAAATCCTATGCTAGGACTCCTATATATACTATATACTTTTTAGGTTGGATTCTATATGTTTTCCCTTTCTTACTACCTGTATCTTTAAATTCATGCTCACCATAACCAGTGAAGGAACAGAAGATGGAGGACTTACTAACTTCCTTCAGTCAACCCTGCATTCCCAGCATCCTGAGGTAACGGGTTCTGTGTGTATTTTCACATCTTTCTCTATGCTTATCCATACACAGTATTGTTTTGAATAAGCATTCAAAACAGTATTCAAATATACAATACAGAAAACAGTTTGGTGGTTCCTCAAAAAATTAAATCAGAATTACTGTATAACCCAGCAATTCCACTGGTAGGTATATACCCAAAAAAACTGAAAATAAGTACTCAAAAAGTAACTTACACACAGATTTTCACAGTGGTACTATTCACAATAGCCAAAAAGTAGAAACAACCCAATGTCTATCAACAGATGAATGGATCACAGACTGTGGTGTGCATCCACACAATGCAAAGTTATTCAGCCACAGAAAGGAATGAGGTACTGACACCAGTTACAACATAGATAGGCCTTCAAAACCACACTGAGATACCTCACACCTGTCACACTGGCTAACGGTAACAACTCAGGAAACAACAGATTTTGTCGAGGATGTAGAGAAAGGGAAACCCTAGTGTACTACTGGTGGGAATGCAAACTGGTACAGCCACTCTGCAAAAGTGTGGAGGTTCCTCAAAAGCTTAAAAATAGAACTACCCTATGACCCAGTAATTGCACTACTAGGAATTTATCCAAAGGATACAGGTACGCTGATTCGAAGGGGCACGTTCACCCCAATGTTTATAGCAGGGCTATCCACAACAAATTATGCAAAGAGCCCATATGTCCAACTACTGATGAATGGATAAAGAAGATGTGGCATATATATATATATACATACACACACAGTGGAATACTACTCAACGATGAAAAAGGATGAAATCTTGCCATCTGCAACAACATGGATGAAACTGGAGGGTTTTATGCTAAGTGAAATTAGTCAGAGAAAGATACATATCATATGATTTCACTCATATATGGAATTTGAGAAACTTAACAGATGACCACAGAAGTGAAAGAAACAGAAGATAAAAACAAAGACGGAGGCAAACCAGATAAAAACAGAGAACAAACTGTGGATTGATGGGGGTGGGGGGCTATGGGACATGGGGAAAATGGGTGATTGAGGAGGTTCCTTGTTGGGATGAGCACTGGGTGTCATATGTAAGAGATGAATCACAGGAATCTACTCCTAAAGACCGGAGCACACTGTGTTAGCTAACTTGAGAATAAGTTTTTTTTAAAAATTATGTTAAGAATAATGAACTGTTAAAAAAAAAATATATATATATACACACACACACACACATACACACCTTGAAAACAGAACCCAGACACACAGTATGACTTCATTAATATGCAGTGTCCCAAATACATGAATCCAGACATATAGGATACAGACTGGGGACTGTGGGGGCTAATGGATGTGGGATTTCCATTTGAAGTAATGGAACTGTTTTGTAACTAAGACAGAAGTCATAGTTGCACAACACTGTGAATGTACGAAATGCTAATGAATTGGGTATTTAAAATGGTAAAAGTTTAAGATACAAAACAGGTGAATGTAAGGGAAGGGAAGCAAAAATAATATAAAAACAAGGAAGGCGACAAAACATAAGACACTCAAATACAGAGAACAAACTGAGGGTTGCTGGAGGGTCTGTGGCTGGGAGGATGGGCTAAGTGGGGGAGGGGCATTAAGGAAGACACTTGTTGGGATGAGCACTGGGTGTTATATGTAGGGGATGAATCACTGGGATCCACTCCTGAAGTCACTGTTGCATTATATGCTGACGTGGATGTAAATTTATAAACAAACAAAAAAATAAAACAATAGAACTTAAATGTTAAAAACAGAAAAGTGAATAAATGAATTTTAAAAAAATAAAAAAATAAAATGGTAAAGTTTATGTGATTCTCACCTCAATAAATTTAAACAGACACACAGAGTTTGTTGTTGCTGACCTATAAAGCCAAGTCATTCTTTTTAATAATTGATAATGATAGAGTACAACCATCCTATTACTTATCTAATGATTCTCCTACTATTGGATATTCAAGCTATTTCCAGCTTTTTGCCATTCTACGACTGAATGCCATCCTTATTCATATAGAAGAGGGGCTTATGAGTTAAGATACTTGAGATTAATTCCTGGAAAGACTAGCAATTCACACTCTTAGCAATTTGTGTATATTTCACCCTTTCAATTTTTGTTGACCTGAATGGCAAAAAAAAAAAAAAAAAAAAAAATTTGGTTAGCTTACCAAAATTACCATCACTTTAATTTACATTTCCCTAATAGCAGTACTGGCCATCTTGTCACACTGGCCATTTGAATTTCCTCTTCTGTATGAATTCCCAATTCCTAACCTTTGCCCATTTTTCTATTTGGTTATTCTTTTGTTACCTATTTACAAGGGCTCTTTCAGTTTTAACCGTGTGACTGTCCTATATAATGTAAATTGTTTCTCTCAGTCTGTCATTTGTTTTGTTTATGGTGGTGGCCATGTTCTTCTTAGAGCTAGAGCCTTTTGGATCTTTACTTCATGCTCTGCGTCACTGAGACAAAAGAAGACAGTAAAGTGTTGAAGGAGAATAAAGTGCAAAGGTCTAGCTATCTTTGGAAAATAAATGATTCTTTTGGCATCTCTTTTTAAAACTCCACTTAATGACCTACCTGCATTACTAAAGTGTCTCTTGTTAGGGTGATTATAGTTATCTCTTGGGTGTCCGTGCATCTGTGGGCCATGGGAGGCAGGCAAGTGAGGCTTCTGAGGGTGAAGGTTGTGCGGGGCGTGAGACTGAGACATCAGGGAGTCCCGGCTGGAGCCTGAGGCCTCTGGTCGAAATGGCTTCTTACCACCAATCACATCATCTTTCTTCTTTTGCTCCTGAGAATAAAAGGAAACCAAAGAATCTTAAGATTCCAGGCTGAATTCCCAAGAACAGTACAGAGGTCACCGCCTCTAAGTATTCCCCTCTTGCCCCCTCTTAGGTTCCAAACTGCCATCTTCTACATTCTTATAAACCATGTTCATAAATTCCCCTGAGCTCCCCACCCCTGCTGCTCTGATAAGAAAGTCACGTTCCACCGGCAAGTCCCTGTGAGACTGTGTGCATGGGCTGTCAGCCTTCTCAGAGATTCATCCTGGACCATGTATACGTAGGAACACAACTTTCCTAGACTAACTAGAGCAAACAACCTCTGACTAGCCCAGTGGGAACTAGTTCCTATGCCAAACTCATCAGGCTAAACATCTCAATGTTTACTTTTTTACCACACAAGTAAAATGTGATAGAAAAATACCAGAAAATATAATAAGAAAAGAAAATAAAGTGCCCTAGTATCTTACTACCAAAGAAATTAATGTCTGTGATTTGCTCCATAACTTTCTAAGCTTCTGTTTGTGTGTGTTATTTTTTTCTTAACAACAAAAATATATTTGGTATTCTTCTTACACTTAATATATTATGCGAATCTTCTCATGTGAACACTTACTTGCACTATTTTATTATACGGCTGAACAACATTCCCCACCATGAATATATCGTGATCTATTTAATCTGTTTTTTATTGTTGGACATTCAAGTCATTTCCACAACATGTTTAAATCCTTAGTTACCTCATTACATTCTCAAAAGCAGAATTGTTTTTATCTTTTGACACATGTGACTGAACCGTCCCCCAGAAGACTGTGACAGTATACACCCCCAGCAGCAGGACCAGTACATTTGTTCACTATACTAACTGCTGACACTTAAGACTAACGTGGCCCCTCTACCATCGTGTGTTCAGCTACAAACTGTCATCCTAACTTTCACTCCCACTAAACAGGGTCTTTCCCACTATTTCATTCCCTCCTCAGTCTTATCCTGACTATCCTCACAGACTTTTATATTGCTTAAAATTTACATTAACAGTCAACGATACCAGTATATTATTTCTGTATATTACTACTATATCATACTCTTCTAAATTATAAACTACTTGAGCATACTATTCTACAGTCCAACACATTGCTAAGCAAGTTTAGTTCATGCAACAAATACTTTCGAGCACCTTCTCCGTGCCCAGCACCTTTCCAGGCACTGAGGCTATAGCAGAGGATGGGAAGCATATCTCTGCCTCCACAGAGGTGACAGGTTAGAGGAGGAGGTGTTAAATGTCCAGAGACTGGCCCTATATGGCTGATCTGGTAGGGCTGATATGGCAGGTCAGCAGATCTGTAAACGGGCACGCCTGCAGAAGGAACACTGCCCCTGCAGAATCAGTGAAGTCATTTATGTGCCCATCCCCCCACGCCAAAGAAGGGAGGGAACTTCTGGGCACCTTCTCATGTTGGCTCCTTTATGTGAGGATGTTATGTACAAAAGCAGGAAGGGACACCCAGTGTACATGACCCAGAAAAGAACGGAACAAGTACTTTCTGGCCAGTGACTTATCAGGAGCCACGTTTATAAGCTACCACAAGAGTAGAGAATAAATGATTCTGGACATAAGAATGCAGAGTAGGGGTGCCTGGGTGGCTCAGCTGGTTAAGCCTCCGACAGCTCAGTCTGTGAGTTTGAGCCCTGTGTCGGTCTCTTTCCTAACAGCTCAGAGCCTGGAGTCTGCTTCAGATTCTGTGTCTACTTCTCTTTCTGCCCCTCCCCCACTCACACTCTGTCTCTCTCTTGAAAATAAACAATCATTAAAAAAAAAAGAAAGAAAAGAATGCAGGTAACAACACCTTTTCAGAATTTTAATAGTCTGGTTCTAATACATTGGCTATTTTAGCCATCGTGTCTCACTCTCACTTTTGCTACCGGTGTAGCGTGCCACGAAACCACAGGGCGAACACGGCAGAGGGGCACACAGTGCAGGCAGGGCTGTGGTGCACCTGCACCTCCATCTGTAAGGGGAGGACAGAGAACTAGGGACCCTCTAGCACCACAAGTATCATTCCATGACATTCTTCCCAGGGAAAAACTGTAACTAAGGAATTTTTCTGTGGAACTGGCTTTTACCTGTTGGTATTGAATTAGGATTAAATTTATATTTTACCTCCTCTTCTTGAGATCTTTTCTTATGAGCCATCTTGTACAACTTATGCAATTTTCGGGCATCAAATTCTGTAAACTTGGAAACAAAAATCCATAGGTTCCTAAAAAAAATAATAGTTCTAGTAAATTATAGGATTTTAAAAATAACTTTTTATTCTCTTTATTGTGCTGGCAAGCTACTAAATTCTGGTATGGATATTCTCCAAGTGTAGAAATTAAGTAACAGAATATTCTTTCAGGTCTGTGTTTCATTAACACTCCTTTAGACACCAGTGTCCATAGAGTTTGACCGAGAGGTCTGGAGACGAAGGCTCCATCTCCGGGCTAAAACCTCCCATTTCACTGGCACTCAGGAAAGCCCGGGAGTCTTTCCCAGGTTCCGCACTTACTGGATTCTGCCACCCAACCCGTCATTACCATTTTCAGGTGGAGACCTCCATACACTGGGGCATCTCCAAGCTCCTGCCCCTTTTCCTCCCAGATGTCACCACAAGGCCTATAGTTTCTTCCCTGAACACTCCCAAGAGGCGCCTCCCCTGCAATTCCACTGCACCCGCCCCAGCAAGGCATTACAGTCAACAGGAGAGTGCTGGACAAAACAGGTGTCTAGAACAAGGAGGCAGGGGTACCGGCAGTGAGCTGGAAAAGGAGTCTCCCCTCCCTCCACACACTGCAGCGAAGAGGTTCACCACGTCACGCCACCCCCCAGAGACCACTGCTCCCTCAGTAGTAAACCTGCTGCATCATGGGCAAAGCCATTCCCCTTCCCTTCCTTTTTAAGACCCTCTATAATGAGCTTTAAACTCTAAAAACCTCCCGGGTCCCTTCACTGTCCCACTTTGAAGCCTTCGCCGAAGCTGAAAACTCTTGTCATCTAAGCAAGTGCCCCCTGCTCAAGCCCACGCGCCCGCCTCTCAGAAGAGTTTCCTCCCAGCCTGCTCTTCTGCAGGCCCTTCCTCCTTCTCGAACACCCACCACATGTGGTCTCACAATCACCACTTCATGAAGGGCAGTCTCTCCAGAGTGGGCAAGGACCTTCTCATGAACTACTGCTAGCCAGGGCCACAGTACCCGGCACAAGTAAACACAGACAGGCCCCAGGTCACAAGAGGAAGTCTAGCTTCCTACATACTACAGACTATGTAGTAGGATGACCTTCTGTTATCTTCCAACAGAGATTAAGTTGGGTAGAAATACAGCCTAGGGGCTAGCTAGGTATAGAAAGAAGTTGGTTAACAGTGTAAAGGGTAATAAAACTATTATTATGAAGCTTAATATTTTTTAATGGGTATGAAGCATGCTACAGATAGCACCATGGCAAAGTTTTCTTGAATCCTTTTTTCACTCAAAACCAATCCACTGAGATTGGTTATACCTAGGTTATATCTAGGTTATACCTAGATAATTACAGTAACCATGAAGTATAGGAGTTCAAAATGACTGTGGATTATGGACAGAGACTCCGTGTTACAATGATCTTTGAGAAAGACACTAGAGTTGTTTTCCTAAAATATACTAAGTGAATATATAAATGAAGATATATGAGCCATGATATGCCTTAAAAACTAAAGTTTAAAAAAAAAAAAAAAAGGGGGGCGCCTGGGTGGCTTAGTCGGTTAAGCGTCCGACTTTCGCTTAGGTCATGATCTCGCGGTTCGTGGGTTCGAGCCCCGCCGTCGGGCTCTGGGCTGACTGCCGGCTCAGAGCCTGGAGCCTGTTTCAGTCTGTGACTCCCTCTCTCTCTGACCCTCCCCTGCTCACGCTGTCTCTCTCTCTCTCCTAGAAATAAACATTAAAAAAAAAAAACAAAAAAAAAAACAAAAAACAAAAAACTAAAGTTTTAGTTTAAACTGTATTAATACAAATGACTACTACAGTTCTTTAATTATCAGAGAGAATAATGAAATCATAGTTCTGGTGATTTCAACCTTTGTTTCACCTTATGTGTTAGCAGAGAACTGATCAAATACTTATATCTGACTAGCAACCTGAGGTGGGTGAAGTAGTGAGACCAGATGATTTTTATCCCTTCCAGGTTTACAGACCAAGTCTTTGTTCTGAGAATAGGCCAGCCTCCTGCTGTTCTGTTGTAAAATAATGACATCATCCTACCTATTCCAAAGACTGGTCTCAGTGGAATGACCTATTGCAGGAAAATGAAATTGAAGCCTGCGGGTAAGTTGCCAATAGATGGTTTTTATTGGGGGAAAGATTTTCATTAGGCAGCTATGTCACCCTTTATAAAACAAGAACAGAACCCACACACACACTGTCAAATCAAACAGGGCAACATGAGGCCAAGGCCACTCACCTCCTCCACAGCTTGATGTGCTCCTGGTCTGAGTAGGCTTTAAGGCACTCGGCTATTCTGTCTCCGATTTTCAGCAGGCAATTTCGGGTATGCTCCAGCTGTTCCTGCACGTTGAGCCCCTTGTCTGGTTTGTCCAACTGTTTCAGTGCCTTTTTCACAGGCCTCATCCTCTCTTTGCACTGGAACAGGCCAACAGAGTAGAGACATAAAACACTTGCAGCAAAGACATCTTGTCTTTGGTTCCTGTGCCCTAAATTCCCAGAGGAAACCCGGCCCGCCCTCACACCATGTTACCCCAGGGGAAGAATGAGATGGAGCCAGTGCAACAAGTGTTAAGTCAGGAAAACTTGAGGTGCAGGTCCCGACAGCATCTCTTATAGAGTGAGGATTTCTACACTCTTCCTTTATTATATATAGCTCAAAACGTTTCTGTTTCCTCACCGGCAAGAGGGGCATGATAATGCCTCATAAGGCCATTATGAAGATCCAATAAGAAGCAAAATTACACACCGAACATAGAAACTTCTCACCACCATCTAAACTATCTAAAACTGCAAGATAAAATATTTACAAGTCCTTCAGGCTTATAAGAAACTATGTGGAAAACTTCCAGATAAAGATGGTGGGCTGAACAAAAGAATCACTTTCCCCCTGCCCAACTCCACTGACACAACAGTAAAGGGAGGTGTCTTAAAAACAAATAAGCCCACAAAGACAAGAAAATGAGAGAGAAATAAGAGTAACAAAATATTGGCAGTAAGGGAAAGCACTCAACAGACCTAACAGGAGAACCAATTGGTCTATACTGCAAAATTCCCCCCAAAGGCTCGATAGGCACCTCTCTAAGTAGGAGAGGGTGAAAACTAGGGACTGGATTTCTCAGTAATGCTTTCAAGTAAGAGATATCCAGAGTCACAAGAGATGCCCAAATCTCCCAACTCTGCCCAGCAAAAGATGCAGAGGTTATTCTCTGGAGAGTATGAAGGACAGGTCTTGGACCTGGGCTACTTGGGCACAGCCTGGAGGCAAGGCTGCCGCACCAAAACAGGAGCGTATGGACATATGCACACCAGATGAGCCACTGCCTGGCCATTTGCCTCCCAGACTCCAGAATGAAGGGAGCCAGGCCTTCACCCTCCATACTCAGGAGATGGAAGGATTCTTCTCCACAAAATCTGACCATCTAAGAGGTGGAACTACCCACTGGAAGCCTCCCAGGCAGCAGCCCAGCCACATCACCCACGGTGAACACTCAAACTCAATCAGGCTCCACCCACGTGCTCAGAGCCTCCAGTCAGATGGCTAGTCCCCTACTCCTAAATATGTGTGCAGACAATGATAGCCAAGCCATCTGAAAAAATACCGAACATGAGTGATGGAAAACAAATTCAACAGAAACATAAAAACATTCAAGAGAACCATGAGGGAGTAGTGGAGGGGGGAGAGCTTGGAAATAAAACATGACAAGAGAAGTAAAAAGCCTGAAAGAAAAAATGTGAGGTGCATCCAAGTGGCTCAGTCGGTTAAGCGTCCAACTCTTGATTTTGGCTCAGGTCATGATCTTATGATAGTGGGACCAAGCCCAGCACTAGGCTCCATGCTGAATGTGGAGCCTGCTTAAGATTCTTTCTCTCCCTTCCTCTGCCTCTCCTCCCCACTTGTGCTCTCTCTCAAAAAAAAAGAAAAGAAAAGAAAAAGAAAAGAATGTGAGATAAAGTAGAGGGGATCTCCTAGAAAGTAGAATCTAAAAAGCAGAAATGGAAAATAAAAGATAGTAATATTAGGGTCCATCCCCAGAGTCCAGTATCCAAAAACAAAGTTCCATAAAGTTTAAACCAAGAATCAAGAGGAAGTACCACAAAATAATTCAAGAAAACTTCTCAGACCCATACAGCATGGTTGTCAACTATCACTAGGTACTTGGCGCAACAAACTACTAAGGCACGAGATCATGACATTTCAGAACAATGAAAACCCCCCAAATGTCTATCACTCTGTGGTAATTCCATCTGTTTACTTTTCAGAGTCATACCTCAATTTTAACAAAAGGACACAAACTAGAAAGGGGTGCCACAACCTGGAAGATACCTAGAACGACTGTTATGAGTAACAAATTAGTATTGTGAATATATAAAGGATGCTACTGAAAAGGCAAGAATAAACAAGTTACCCCAAAATAGGCAAAGGACATGAACAGGCAATTCACTAGAAACATGAATGCCTAACAGATACGAAAACAAATGTTCAACTATGCCACATCAATAATAGCTCATACCTCTCTGACTGGCAAAAATTAAGAAGTCAGAAAAAAAACAAGTGTTTCTAAGACTGGGAAGCGACTGGAACTCAAGTTCATCGTGAAAAGGAGTATATAAATCTCCACAATTGCTCTGAAGAGTAATTCAACAGTACCTAGGAAAGTGGTGGACATGCATGCATGCCTTACGGAAGACCCAGAACTAGAGAAACATTTACATGTGTAAATGAAAATATTTACAACAATTCTGCTGCTACTTTTAGTAGTAAACATACGGAAAACATCAAGGTTCATCTACAGAAGAAACAATGAGCTGCAGAAGTCCTGATACAGAATAATACCAAAAAACTTTTTTTTCAATTTTTTTTTTTTTTTTTTTTTTTTAAGTAACCTCTATGCCCAATGTGGGACTTGAACCCTGGACCACAAGATCAAGAACCACAGGCTGCACCAACTAAGCCAGCCAGGCACCCCGAAGCAGTTTAAATTACTAACATGTATACACCTCAAAAACAGAGATGCTGCAGGAGGAAAATCAAGTTACATGATACACACAGCATGGCATTTATATCAAGTCTTTCCAGGCATTCATGCCCAATTGTCTGTGTCAAACCTTCGTCCTATCTTAACTGTGTTGACAAAGGACAACTTATGTGACTCCCTGTATCTTTTGTTTTTCAAATATGTGCTTTTTTACTTTTTTAAAAATTTTGGGGAAGTTTTATTCATCTGGGTGGGGAGGGAGAGGCGNTGTGTTATTTTTGTAATAAGTGGAGATAATTACCTACCTCATAAGATTGCTGTGGAGAAAAAGACATAAATGCACACAAACAGTGCCTGGCTGTTTATATGACCCCTCACGGTCTTTATACACAAACAAAAGTCCTAAAACTCTCAAACCAAGCACAAGAATGACTGATAACTGGACCTAAAATCACCCTTACTTCTGGGGAGGTAGGAAAGGAGAGGTGTGGGTTTAGAGTGAGAAACAACACGGCCTTCAATTTTACCGAGTCTTAGAAACTCACATTTGACAAGGCTTCATGGTACCTGTATCAATGTCTCTCATATTCCTTACATTTTTCCAAAACTTTTTAAGGATTTCATAATCCTTAACACGATTAAAAGAGCCAATAAGTAAAAGCATTCTGAAAACAAAAATGGTACACAGAAGCACTAGTTGGGGTTTTCTCTCATAAAAACCGGGCTAAGGACAAAGCAGGACACAGATCAGATGGCTGGCTGTACAGTGGATTTATTCCTTTATAGACAGTTTACTCATTTACTAATGTACCTCTTACTTTAGAAATACTTTTCCAGATACACTTCCGACACCTAAGTGTACTTGACATAAGAAACAGTACTTGCCGTCAGAGAATTCAGAACAGTAACAGAGGATTAAGAAAAATGAGAGAAGGACGAAGAAAAATAAATGTGCGTGTCAAGATTTTGGGGAGCAGAGACAGGAGTAACGAGGAAAAGACCACCTAACAGGATGAGCTCAGTATCCTATCCTCTGCTGCCACACAGCAGGAGGACTTAAGAGATCTGGAAGACCAGGTTCTCTTTGAGACTGAATTAACTGCTGCAGCGAGCTGTAGTTTATGGAAGGGTGGGCAGAGGAGGGGACTCCTGCAGCACGCAGCCCAGTGAAGAACATGCAGGTCCGGTGAGGGGCTAAGCTCCTTAAGGACACACTGGCCTGTTTCCAATTCCACATGAGACCTGGGCCACGACTCAGCCCCTAGCAACAGGTACGGGAGCACGGAAGATACACCATGCTCAACACTGCTCCAGTACACTCAGCCGGGACACCGGCCATATCTCGTGTTGTACTGTCCTCTAGCTCTCACCATACGAGCCACAGTGGCCTGCTGTGACCCCTCTCGTTGCACCACAGACACTCCTGCCACACGGCCTTCGCACATGCTGCTGCCTTGCCTGGGCACGTTCTTCCTCCCCTCGTCTCCTGTGACCTCCTCCTCTTCTTTCAGAACCCAATTCGAACATCATCTCCTTTACATGTCTTCCCAACAGCCCCTGCCTGGGTCCAACTCCCTTCTCACCGGATCTTCAGAGCACCTGCTGTCCCTCCCGCACGTCCCCATCACAGGCACACAACCACGATCCGTGTGCCTATCTAACTATGTCCCCCCCTCAAATGTGGAGTCTGCAGCGACAGAAACGGTTGTCTTTGCAACACTGCAGGTAACTCCAGGGGCTGGCACACAGAAGGTACTGAGGAAATGTTAGCTCAGTCAACACTTCAGTTGCCCAGATGTCTCTAAGGGCCCCTTTAGCCTTTCTGACTGGGAGCACAAGATATGAAATCGATCCCCCAAACTTATTTCTCACCAGAGAGTAAGAAAATCTCTTCCTGTCAAGCTTGTTCAGAGCAAAAGGTCTTTAGACAGTAGGAGCAATGTGTTCCAAAGTCACATACTAATGCTCACGCCCACTGCAGCTGTGCGGCTGATCTGAGGAAGACAGAGCCACAGCAAGCACTGTGGCCACACACACCAGCACCCCTCAATTTCAAGACTTACTATGCTGAATGTCTCCTGGTCCAGATCATCGTCCTCATCCTCTCCAATGGGGACAGGCTCACTTCCTGCTGTAATATGGACAGGACCCTGAGATCGCTTTGATTTACTTGAAGATTTGGCATCACCACCTTTAGGCTTTTAAAAAAGAGTTACAAGGAATCATTGTCATTTGTGCAATCCTGCCTTGCGAGCTGGACCTCTTACCTACGTCACATCACGCCATTGGGTAAGTGTGATGGGCGCAGTTTACAGAAGGCGCAAAATAAAGTCTTCAGAAACATCATATAATCAAATCTACACAATTAATGAATGGCTTAATCATACATCATTCCCATTTCTGTCTCCAAATACACCCAATTATAACTTCAGCTTCAGAACGATGTTATTTTGGCTTCTATCCCCTCATCCAATAAATGCACAAAAACATCATTAACAGGTTAAGATTATAAATTGCCAGAGCTCTTGTAAAGTATCACAAAGCAACTTTTATTAAGAGCTTATGAACATACACTTTGATCAAGGAATCTGTATTAACTTCAGTACTGTAAATGACTGAAATGCACATGAATTCACATGGATAAATCTCATTTATCTGTGAAAGGGTGCAGGATGGAGATACATATGTATACACTGACTTCACGTATGAACATTTAAAAACTTAGTATTATGCTTTGTTTATGATTCTTTAACACAGTGAAAGTGTAAAAACACAAATAGGAAGGTTTCAAACCCTGAGAGGAGAAAACAAGGAGGCAGAGTAATGAAATCAGAGAGGAACAGAGTGGCTTTCAACAGTGTCAGTAAGGTGTGCGCAGAACACAAAATACACCAGCCAAACAAAAGGCACTTGGAATAAACATGAAAAAATGTTGACAACAGCTATACACGGGTGGTGGATGAGTGGTAAATTGTTCCCCGTGCTTTTATTTTGGAAATGTTTCACTTAAAAAAATAAAAAAACAACCATCTTTCTGTGGGAGCACAGATACAAAGGTATCTGGCACAGGTATTCCTAACATAAAAAATTTCAAAGTGATTTCAATACGGGAAGTTTAAATTGCTTCTAAGATATATAACCAAATAGAATCTTCTTTATTCAAAGTGATTTTAACACTTATTCACTTGGAATGTTGTTTCTGATGTACTACTGAAGTGCGGAGAAAGGGCTACCCAGAGTCGGATTTGGTCTTCATTTTGTACTTGTACTTAAACATATAAGACAAGTTCCAAAGGGACTCATCAAGAAATCTACTATAGGGGCACCTGGGTGGCTCAGTCAGTTAAGCATCCAACTTCGGCTCAGGTCATGATCTCACGGTCGTGGGGTCGAGGCCCGCGTCGGGCTCTGTGCTGACAGCCAGCTCAGAGCCTAGAGCCTGTTTCAGATTCTGTGTCTCCCTCTCTCTCTGACCCTCCCCTGCTTGCTCATGCGCTCTCTGTGTCAGAAATAAATAAAATATAAATTAAAAAAAAAAGAAATCTACTATAGAGATCACCGGATGGTGGAATTATAGTAGCTATTTGTTTATATGTTTTAATGACTAAGGGTGAATTGCAAAATAATTTCATTAGAAGTCAGTATAAAGCAACACTACCAGAATTTTGTGGTTGGAATTAACTTCTTAATACTCCCAAAGTGAAGGTTATATAATAGCAAGGTTTTTCATCCTGCTCTAAAAACATCCTTTCCACTCTAAAAACCTCTCTTGATATATTTGGTTCAGGTCCTAGATGTGTCAAATATTCAAATTCATCTATGGATTCTTCTCCCATGAACATATGAACATATTTCAAGTCATTACTTGTGAATGCAGATTCTCTCACCTGTCCTAGTTCATTCAAAACTTCCCCTCTGAAATATGAGAGATCAACCGAAGGCCTTCCATATTGGAAAACAAAACAAAAAAAAAAACCCAAAACTGCACATTCCCCTCTCTGTAAGAGGAGGTGCAGGCATCCCCAAGGGCCCCATCCTTCCTTCTTGAATGTGCCCATAAAGAGACGATGGTTTCCGGACCCTCAAACCCCATTCTAAATCCTAGAACAAATTTCAAAGGCTGTGGGTATCTCAGTAGGTAGAAGGACACGGATACCTTCTCTTTCTTATCTTTTGACTTCTTCCTTTCCTTGTCCCCTTCTTTGTCTTTCCTAGAACTCATTTGTTTCTCCTTGTTCTCCTTGTTCTCCTTCTTCTTCTGTTTCTTTTTCATTGGACTTTTTTCTAAGCCATCATCCTAGAAAACAAACAGGACTATGAGCTTTAGCCACAAACTTTGTATCTACTCATCTGCTTTTAAGAGAGGAGCAACTGTCCACAATGGCTCATCACTACATCTACACTTAGAAGCTTGTTTTCATGCTTAAAGCCTTAATGCACGCACTCACACGACTCTATCAAGTTGCTGGTAATAACCAGTTAGGCCTGGAACAGCAGACCTCTTCACTCACGTCTAATTCTCACAGCAGCTCTTCAACCATAGGCATTATCATCCTCGTTTCACAGATGGAAAAAACTGAGGACCAGAGATGTTATATACCCATCTCCTAGTAACTGTCAAGGTTGCTAATTTTTTCATTCACGTACACATGACAAATCCATGCTACTTGCTGTACCCACTGCTGATCCTCTTGGAGCTAATCTCAAAGTACCAACACACCCAAAGGGGAATGACATAAAACCAGAAAGTTGTTACTCCCTGAAAGAACACACCAAATGTTACCACTTTTTCACTTTGCTCAGGCCAGAGGTCACAAGCTGGCAGACCCTGGGCCAAACCTGACCCACAGAAGCGTTCTATTGGCCCACGATGCACTGAACAGCAGAGCTGCGGCCCCTCTGCATCAGGCACCAGGCTCCTGGTGAGCACAGCTCCCACTACTTCTAACCTTTCTCACCACAAGGCTGGATGTCATGTGCCATTTATTGCTGCACCTTGCACAGGTCCCTTCATTTACTTCCACTATCTAGGACTCTACAATGGCTGACTTAAATGAACTGACTGATTCCTCTCTCATAAGCAAAGACATACAGATTCTATTTTCACTTTATTGACTCTTCATATAAACCGAACACACTTTGAATGGTCTTATACCAATTGGCAAAATACACATAGCCTAAAAGCGAACCGTCAACTGAAATCCAGCCATGTACCTTTACTTCTCCCTCTTCCGATGGGTTGTCTGAGTGTCTAGGAGATGAAAACTCAACCCCATGCTCATCTTTCGGCCTGGGCTCTTTGTTTTCCTTCTTTACTCGAGGCTTCCGCTTCTTTAATTTGGCCTGGAAAGAGGAAATGATGTTAAAACCACAAATTAAGTACCTCAAAAAGCACGACCAGGTAACATTAGGACTCTTTGGAGCAGGAGCAGACATGATCCAAAGAAGAAAATTCAAAGGCAATTCAAAGCATGCAACCAATTCTAGCTGGAGGGGGCGTAGAGGGGGGATGAGGAGAACAGTCACATAGGCCCTATACAGGTCCCTACACTACATAAAAGCATCTACATCCTTGAACCTATGGATTCCAGTGTTTGGAATTCACATTAAAGACAGAATACAAAAGAAGGAAAAACACCTTTATGCACAAAGACACCAATAAATTTGAGACTTAACAGTTAACATTTAAAAATCTAGAAATACACTCTATCTAAAAATTAAGGAAAAGGTTAAAATATTGTTGATCTATTCTAACCTGGTACAGAAATCTACAAGAAGTATAAACATGATCTAATGTGTCCCTCCAGAACCTAACATACACTTCATACTCACCATGCTCTCTGGAGAATGGCACTACTTATGACACTATTATATGAAAAAGGACCAGGAATGAAATGATAGAGACTTTTAAAATAAAATTTGTTTATGATACAGGGAAATTAATGCAAACGGCAGAGCTCTCAGAGGGCTAAGAACAAGTACCCATGAAGGCTGCTAGTATGTAACCTCTCTCCTCACTGTGTTTCTCATCCTTCTAGCTCTGAATTTGAAATGAAAAACTGGGAAAATAAAAGGAGATAAGGTTTAGATGAGTTCATTGGCAACTTCGCTGGTATTCTGCGCTGAGTAGGTAAGGCAGTTACACCTGAAGCTGAAGGCCAGTTTCTGAATTAGCTGTGGAGTCTAACTATCCATTAGACCTGTGGGACCCATCATTCAAGCAGCTCAGAGTTAGCTACACCAGGCAAACCTGGTGGTATTCATACAATAACTGAACTACGTTCCAAAGTTGAGGAAGCAGCATAAAGAAACCGCAAAAGCATTGTCTGGAAGTGGGGCTGGGAGAGGTGAGGACTATTTTGAGGCAAAACTGGAGGACAGTGGGCTTGTAAGAAAGGTGCCAAGATGTTTAGGCCAATTATTGAATGAACTTTTCTATTACTGCCAACAAAACATCATTAACGGACCCTCCAAAGCGACACGTGACTACAGAACATACCTCCTGGAGAGGGCAGGCATCCCTTCTCCTACCTAACTCTGGAGGGTCGGAGCCTCGGCCCCCTGAAGGATGCCTGGCCGGCAGCCCCACTCACCTCTTCCCCGCCCGTCACGGCCCCCTTCTTCTCCAGACTCTTCCTGAGCAGCTTCAGCAAGTAGTCCGCCCGGGTCTGCAGCTGCTTCCCCTGAGGCTTTTTGTCTGTCTCCACAGGCAGAATCTTCAACAGGAAAGGAAGAGAAGCACCCGCCACCACCCATGTCCCGGTTAGTGGATCAGGATACACAGAAACAACAAAGAACTGAGCAGTCCTTTCCCTCCCCAACCACCCGAAATACAGAGAAAGCCTCAGATCCTATCTCATGTCCGTGGCTCCCGGTCACTGAAAATCCCTCATGAGCCGTTCTCGTTTTACAAAATGGGATGGAGAAATCCAGCTCTCCCACTGGCTCCTACCTGTGCTGTTAACAGGGTAGAACAACTCAGGTAGGAGGGGCTTGTTGGCTTCATCTGCTAGAGCATCCCAGCCGTCGTGGATTTCCTCCTTCCAGGAGCAGGGAATCCCTGGAGCTAGGTTAAAGCTTCGTTTTAGATTGAAAATGCTTCTTAGAGCATTGCCGGAGAGCACTGAGCTATGCCAGGACGTGGTCCGTCCCTGCTACCATGGTGGGGCCTCTCGGGCCAGACTGGATTTGGTCTCAGTGCTTATGGCAGGGTGCTGTCACCCTCTCAGAACGCCACACGTGGGATGAGCATTATTTGACGTGCCAGGAAAAGCCCTGCCAGGAGCGCATCCTGCTAAAGTTTAAGCCGCTCAGCTTTCCCTGCTTACAGCTCTGAGCACGGCCTCACTGTCTGGTAGCCTGACTACAACGGGTAGGGTGGGAGGCTCGATTATGTGGGAGACGTACAGCCAAGGTTTAATCCCATTACAAAAAATACCAAGGTGTGGCTCACTCTTTGTGTGCAGAACAGAAATATGATTGCTTCAAATACAGTTTCAAACAAGGGCCAACAATTAAGGCCGAGGAATCCCTGCACTGTTAATAATCTTACCCTGGTATTTGTTGCAATGACATTTGATGTACAAAAATTAGAATTTTAAGATTTCTCCTGTGATTTCCCCAAAATTTCACCTGGTTATTATCTTCATCTATGTAATAGTGCCCCAGTCCACTAAAGACGGTAATATTCCCCAAAACAAAGAAATCCCAGGAATTTACTACTGTACTAATTTCCAATTTGATTCCCCAACCCCCCAGAAAATAGTTGAAAGTAAGTTATCAATACAAAAATATTATTCAACAAATCTTCTGGAAATCTCCAGCATCACAGACTTACTTACTTTGTCAGTTAACTTTAGCTCTGGATCTGTTTTAATTAATTCCCAGTTTCCATAGCCATGCTCATAAATTCCCAGGAGAAGACGCGAATCATCCTCCACCCCCCACTCGACATCGAAATGTGCAGCTTTCACTCGACAGGTTAAACAGTATCTAGAGGGATTTCAAAAACAGGAGGACATGAGAGGAGGGCCCTTTCAAATACGGAAACGAACAGAAATGAACACGGACAAAGTATCCTGATGCATTACAAAGGACAGTGAAAACAGGACCTGACAACACATGACTGAACCTCAAATCCACTTTCTTACAACACAACCACAAGTGTGCACAGGACAGACTCACTTTTTTTTTTCTTCAGGGTCCACGGGGATAGATTTATGCAGCATCTCAAACTCTTCCTCGTGTTGTATAATGGATTTCACATTAACTTGAACACCAGATATTTTGATTGTTGGGCCTCTCTTTTTCCCTGGTCCTTTCCCTAAAGAACACCAGTTTCACATGAGTTAAGTGAGAATTTGCTGGAATTCCACAGAAAACACAGCAGCAAACCCTGAACTCTTATTCACTGGAAATAGATCTGTGGCTTATTGTTAGTTCAAAGATGTAATCTAAAGTCAAGAGTTTCTCAATGTTTATAGAGTAACCTCTAAACAATTCGGTTTTTTAAGAGTTAGGATTTTTTTAATCCACTGGTATTTTAATTTTCCTGTTTTATACTTTGGTTCTAAAATTAAAAGTAAAAAAGAAAATCTGGAAGGATTAATAGTAATGCTGACGATTTTTGTGTTCTAACTACCCTATTAACAGAATTCAAGAAAAGTCGATTTTTTTAAGTTTATTTATTTATTTTGAGAGAGAGACAGACAGAGAGAATGTGAGCATGGGAGGGCAAGAAAGAGAAAGAGAGAGAATCCCAAACTCAAAACTGTGAGACCATAACCTGAGCTGAAATCAAGAGTTGGATGTTCAACCGACTCAGCCACCCAGGCACCACAAGAAAACTCAAGTGTTACACAGACGATCTTCTCCATGAAAAAAGTAGATCAAGTTAATACCAACTGAAATTATGAACATAAGGTGTCATGGAAAGACTTCTTTAGCCCTAGTGCCAGAATAAAATAATCCTAGAATTAAAGATGAAACCCAATCGACTCTAGCCAGAGTCCAGCACTAGATGATGATGCTTATCTATGAAAGGAAAAATGGCTCAGAGCCTGAGAAAAGATTTCTCTTTTTTTAACATTCAAGTTGATAGAATGATGCTATAATTACAAACCATTATTTAGATACTCTTCTGTAACCCACTAGAAGTCACTTGCAAATGCTCTTCCCAACACAGAAGAGAGCTAGAACAGAATGTGTGAACGTAGGAAAGGTACTTCTCTAAACTCAGAATTCTGGGATTTAATTCCCAAATCTGCACATAGTACCCCTTCCTCCCTTTCCTTTCCTCACTCTCACTTCTAGTTATTAACCTGAGTTATCAGTTTCTCCATCTGTAAAACAAAAGGATTACAACAGAAATATGGGCAAAGGATAAAGAGACAACTCACAGAGAAGGAAATACAAATGATTCCTAAACATTTGAAAAATACTCAAACTAATGCACAAGGAACATGCAAATTAAACATATAAGCATACCATTTCTGACCTATCATGTTGACAAATTCAAGAATTTGAAAACATTATGTTGGTGAGACCAATAGGAGACCAACACCCTCATCCAGTGCTTGGTGGGAGAGCATGGTACAAAATGGAATGCATACAAAATTATCTGCCACCACACTGTGAAGCAGAAGATTATATTATATAGCTGAATGTCCCTTAACATATGGTATATCCATAATGGATTATGCAAGTCTTAAAAAAATAAAAATCAGGCAATGGGAAAAAGATGAATCATTTTTAATGGTGTTGAGATATATAGTAACCAAACAGAAAAATAAATACATAAAATTGGATACACCAGGAAAAAGTCCAAGAGGGTCAGAGATATAAAAGTAAATGAAATCATACAAGAAAAGGAAAAAGTTACAGTGAGTTCCTTTTTTTATTATCCTGGGAGTAGAAGAAATGTTTTCAAGTGACTCACAATCTAAATACAATAAGGTAAGAAGAGTGATACATTTGATTATATAAAAAAATCTGCTAAAGTTTTCTTAAACTGCCGTAAGCAAAGTAAAAAAACAGATTACAAACTATAGGGGAAAACTAAGAACTTTCATCAGAAAAAGACATCCTAAAAGTTAAGACCAATAGCTCAAAAGAAAACAAAGTAGAAAATGGGCGGTTCACAAATGGCTCTTAGAAAAACCTTACTCATTAAAAGAAAAACAAGATACCATTTCTCATCTATCATCTTGGCAAAAACCCAACCATTTGACAATATCCTGTTTGTGAGGCCTGTGAACAGCACCAATATCCATTGCTGGCGGCAGGATACATGGTACCAGACAGCTGGAGGAGAATTTGGCAAATTCCAACCAAGTCCTATTTCCCCAGGACCCAGCAATCCCCCTTCCAGAAACCAATCCAAGAGATGCACTGGCAGAGATACGAAACAGCAGATTCATTAGACTATGAATTCACTGTGGCTTTCTTTAAAACAGCCAAAGACTAAAAACAACGCAAATACTCACTGCTCAGGAACAATGAAGTCTGAACTAACATTTACTACGTGGTGGAGCACTGCAATTGCAAAAGGGAAGGAAGGAGTGATCTCTACAAGTGAAAATATGTAGGAACACAACACACGGCACACTACCTTCTATACCGAAGGGGAAATACACACACACTAAAATTCTTACAGAGAATCGGTAGAAAAATAAACCTAAAGTATTATTAGAAACACTGACCTATGGAGGAGAAGAAAGCAGGACTGAGGGCTGGGATGAAAGTAAGATTCTCCAAATGAATCTTGTGTTTCAGAGTTTTGGAACTCACAATCATGTAAATGTTTGAGAGTTAAGTCAAAATGAGAAAAGCAATCCCTACAAGTTGAAAATAAATGAAACTTAAAGGCGTTGCACCATTAAGTGGGTGAGCTAACCACAGAGAGAAAAGAACTTCAAATAATTTTAAAACACAGTATTTTGACTGCACAGAGCTAGTGGGATATAATCTAAAGACCATCCCCCCCCCCCAAAAAAAGCAAAGAAATAAAACTTTACTTTGAGGTTTGAGGAATAAGACTCATATTTAGAAATGTGTCCAATGTAGGATAAGACAAATACATAATTATGTTAGCTTTTTCAGGAACACAAATTTTCCGCCTAAGGAAAGACTTATCAATAATCTTACATCTGAATGAGAAATGTCATCCTGAACCCGAGTTCATGGCAGTTCATGGCAAATACAGGGAGAGGGAACAAGTTACCCAATAGCAGGAGGAAGCAATTAACCAGATCCAGAATGAGAACATGAATCAAAAAAGAAGGATGTGGGAGGCAGGCGATTGTTACAACGAAATCTCACCAAAATATACTGAGAGATGGAAATAGCAAGGTACAGAACAGTGTGCTTGCTGCATTTTTGTGCTGTAAGGGGGAAAAAAGTCATCTATTCATTTTTTGTAATATGTATTTTCTTATTTCTGGAAAGATACAAGAAATAGGGATACCAGTTTTTCAATTTTGAACCATGTAGAAGTAAAACTGATTCACAACAATTACAGTGAAAAAAGAAAACACTGTAAACTTAAAGTTTACTTTTGGGTGTCTTCTGAGCACTATAAAAACACATACTGGGATCACTCTTTAAACCACTTTAAGTTTCTTTCACAAAAAAGGAAAAGACATCTAAAGAAACTTTTGACTCTAATGAAGATACTTAAAAATTTTTTTAATGTTTATTTATTTTTGAGAGAGAGAGAGAGAGCGTGCGTGCGCACATGAGCGAGTAGGGAAGGAGCAGAGAGAGAGGGAGACACAGAATCCAAAGCAGGCTCCAGGCTCTGGGCTGTCAGCACAGAGCCCTACACAGGGCTCAAACTCATGAACCATGAGATCACGACCTGAGCCGAAGTTGGACGCTTAACTGACCAACCAGGCGCCCCATCTAACTGAAGACATTTTAAAATTTCACTAGTTTCAATAATATCCTTAAACAAATCTAAAGCACAAATACCTCTTCGCTCATCTTGGCTAACACTGCAAGGCAGACACCATGCTAATAAGCACTTTACAGGTATGGGATGACACGGTAATCATCTGTGGCTGGCACCCTTACTCCCAGCAAATGAGACCCGTTGAGAGGGTATAACTTGTCAGGCATAATTATAACAAATTCTAGTGGCACAAAAATCTCACTGTAACAATAATGTTTACAATATTCATCTCATATTTTATTTATTCTAATTCTCTAAATCCTTTAAGTTTGCCACACCACAACTCATGTCTGCATATCCCAGATACTGAGAGATGCTTGTTGTTGACAACGTCCTCATTTGCAGCCGAAATACAGATGTGTCCACTCAGCTCTGCCCACTCAGAACTTTTACAGCATTAACACGAATCTAAGGTTTCTGGAGCAACATCAGAAGAAACCACTCACACTGTTCATTACTCTCCACCTTCTACAAATCAACTTCATTTGTAAGTCGAGCTCTGGGATCTCACAACGTTGAGCTCACAGAAAGGCAGGTCAGAATACACACCTCAAAGGATTAGGGATGCATGGGATAGAAGTCTGTTCTTCCAAAAACAGCCCCTTAGCAGAATTCCCTTCCCAAATGCCGGGTCCAGGAGAACCACGGGTCGGGGCTCGCAGACTTACCCTCGCTGGCATTTTCTTTCAGCTGTTCTTCATACTCCTGCATTGCTGATACACAGCTGTTGTGAATCAGCTCACCCAGGCGTTTCAGATCCGCTACAGACTTATCTACCAGCTCTGCATCACGGGCTATGCACTCCAGCCTGAGGAAGGACAGACATGGGGACACATCAATGCCCTGTGCCCACTGTTCTAATGTCACATGAGATACCACCTGGTCTCCTACATGTTTGCTCCTGCGAAGACATCTTTCTCTCCTTTCCCTCACTGGTCATGCCAAGGCTCCAACCAAAAGCCCTCCAACAGTGACCCAGGGCTAATGTATTCATTTTGCATCATTAAGAACTGTGCCTTGGAGTAGTCCACAAAACAAAGTAATTTAAAAAAACACAGGGAAAAGGAGTCGGCTTCCTTTACTAACTAGATGAGCTGTCTGACAATGGTATCAGGTCAAGTGATAAATCTGCATGCTGCTTTATGCTCACAATCCTTTCTCCAGCCCTTCTCCCCATTCATTACAATATTCCCAGAAGCAAAGTACAGTTACTGCTCCAATATGTTTCACTAATCTCACATGAAGCACGCAAATACGCCAACATCTAAAAATCAGTCTGCCGAAAGGAGCCAGATACACTTTTCCAGACCCTGGTGGTTTTTATGGTAATGAGCTCAAAGACCAGCATTCTGTCCTGCAGGATCAGCAACAATCCTGGGAAGGTGCACCTGACTCTCTCGGTTTCACTGTTGCTACTGCTACACATCATTGCTTGCTCTCCAAATGGACAGGACAAAACAAAACACACAGGCTTGTGATGTTCTTCTATTCCAGAAGTTTATCAGGAGTAAAAGAAAGATATCTGGTATTCCCTTCAAATCAGTACTATTATTTATAGGATATATTGCTAATTCTGGACAAAGTACTAAACTAGCTTGAAATGGTCTTTTGTTGAAATCCAACTTGTGAGTTCATTTTCAGAATGCTTGTAAAATAGTAAAATAGTAAGGACAGCCAACCCTTTAGTAAGTTAAAATTGGCAAGGTATTAAGCTATTTGCATTTAATCCTCATGACACCCTAATTAAGAAGTAGAAGACTACAAAATCACAAATTTACATTACTAAATAAGAACTAGGATGCAAATAGTTACATGTATTCTTTCAAATGGAATTACGTGAACATTTCTTCTGGAAATGATTTCTTTGTATTACAGTTTTGAATATACTTGCTTCATCTTCCATTCCAGCAAAATCTCTGTACAGATAGACGGTCATCTTTGTCATCCCTCCCCAAAAAGCCATGTACAATCACACAACACACATGTACGTGTAAAAGAATGTTTCTAGGAAAATGTTCTTAGCATTAGTATTAAATGGAGAGTACCACCCCACCCCAAAAAACCTTACTACATAATAAAAAACAGGTGGATAAGGAGCTTACCGTTCAAGAGGGAGACCAAACTTCTTATATGCCTTGATGAACCTAAGAGGATCAATAAAACAGATTTAAAAAGAGACTTTTAGCTCTGCTGATGCAAAGACAACGCATCCTGTGATAAAATACGTCACACACACTGTCAAAACAGACTGAATCCAATCCTGGCAAGTGCCACTAACTAAAAGAGTGCTGAATGACTCTGAAACTTGTCAACTGAAAATAATGAGTGCTAAAAATGTCAAAGCAAAAATCAATCTTACTTTCGTGACTGAGCAAGAAATTGAAGGGACATAACAGAGAACAGTGACCTAACTCTAATAATATCCTTTGTAAAAGGTACAAGTTTGTGGAGTTCAATATGGAATAAATGATTCAACCACCACAACTCTTGTGATAAGACCCCAATATGGTTAACCACTCTATTCAGTCCAATACTGTTACTATCGATTCCACACAGTAATGTTTTTTATTATTTTCCGGTTGATAACACAACTGTAAGATTTTTAAGACTGCCTCAAATACTTCTGGGAACAAGGCAAAGTAAAATAAATACAGGATTTAAAAGTTCTTAGGCAAAACTATTTTGCAAACTCTACTGACTCCTCCTGCCCAACCTTGTCTGCAAACAAAAATCCAATCGATCCTTCCACAAATCTCTACCCTAAACTGTATTCGAGGTCAGCTCACACGTCATCTGTTCCCCTCCTGACAGCTAACCACTAGCACTGTCACTAGAAAGCAGGATCTCATGATACATCATAGTCCTCACCGTCATCTGTCACATCACTAAAATCATCTGGTTAGGAAAGAGTGTAAGATGAGATACAACGGCAGCGGGGGTGGGGGCAATAAATGGGCTTCGAGAACGCAGTGACCAAAGAAAACAGGCATGGGAATGAGGAAGACAAGAGCTGAGAAACAATACTACTGGAACAGCATGGGTACAAGGATTAGGAAAGTATTACACATGGGAAAATGAACATGAAGATTATCCCTCAACTCTACAATTCTCCTTAATTTCTACTGTAATATTTTACGTATGAAATAACATGATGTTTGGGAATTACTTCAAAATAGTACTCTGAGGGAGAAGCATTTCTGGAATGGCAGAGTAACATCCTCTGAAAATCTGCTCCTCCGTAAAAGCAATAAGAACACTGGCAAAATATTGTCAAGATCACTCGGTTACAACTCTGGAAATTAACCAAAGGCTTGCAACTGTCTAAGGAACATTTGCTCAAGAAAATGGCTGGATCTCAGAAGAACTGAAAGTTCTCTGGCATTTTTACTTGCATGGGTCTATTCCCATGCTCCTCTCTCCAACCTCTGTGACAGCTTTGAAAACCACTACCTTTGCAACTACAATGCTGTCCAAAGCAGTGGCATGGCAGCCACTGGCGGAGACAGAACAGGTATGGAAATACCCCAAAACTCTTTTCCACAAGAATAGACAGCACCCCGAGGAACTCCACCCTCAGGCTTGCTTTACTTGACCTAACTGTCTGTGAAGAGCATTGTCCACGGTTCAGTGGCGAAAACAACTGGAGGCAAAGGTTTAAGACCACAACTGCTTAAGGCATCATTCCCAGTTTGGGATATCAACAGGATGACCAAAAGGAAAAACTGATGGGAATGTCTATAGGGTACTTTGAAACACTGACATATTCCTGAGAATCCATAAACTCACACGTGTGCAGGGCTATTGCATGCAAGAACTGAGAAGTTGTTAATCTCTCACCTCCAGCTGGCCCATGGCTCTGTACAAGCAAGAACTGAAAAAGGCAGAATTGTACACTGGCTGCCAGAGCACTGAAAACAGGCCCTCAATCTACACACAGAGCTCTCCCGTGAAGGCTGGTAGACTTACTGGCTCAAGGCATTTGAAGAAATCTGTCCAATCATTAGCTAATGGCTAAGCTAAATAAGCAAAGACTTCAACATTTGAACATGACAAAAAATACAGACTTCACAGAACTAGTCCGGGAAACTTACTAAATGAACAAAAAGTAAACAGCAAACACAACCAACTCTGGCTGTCAAGGGAAATCTGATTTCCAGACTTGCCACATTATACTACTTACAATGTCCAGTTTTTAACAACAACAAAAAAAAATGTGGAAAACACAAAGAAACAAAAAAGGAGAGCCTATGTGCAAAAAAAAAAAAAGCAGTCAATGAAAATTGTCCGAGGAAGTCCAGAAGTAGGAAAAGTTGGACTTCCAAAACAAACAAGAAATTTGGCCATTCTGAAATAAATAAAAATAGAGAATCTGTTGCTACCAGACTAGCCTTAAAAGAAATACTAAAGAGTCCTCATGCAGAAATGAAAGGACACTAAACAGTAACTCAAATCCACACAAAGACCTAAGAGCCTCACAAAGAGCAACTAGATAAATAAACAGAACAAGAGCATAAATATATTTTTAATTGTAACACTTTTCTCCTCCCATCTGATTTTATTCATTCATTCATTCATTCGTTCGTTCTTAAGTTTTATTTGAGAGAGAGAGCAACCATGAGTGGGAGATGGTCAGAGAGATAGAGGGAGAGAATCTCAAGTGGGTGCAGAACCTGACATAACCTTATGGCTCATGAGATTATGACCTGAGCTGGAATCAAGAAATGGACACTTATCTGGGGCACCAGGGTGGTTCAGTCAATTAAGCACCTGGCTCAGGTCATGATCTCACGGTTTGTGGGTTCAGGCCCCATATTGGGCTTTGTGCTGACAGTTTGGAGCCTGGACCCTGCTTCACATTCTGTGTCTCCCTCTCTCTCTGCCCCTCCCTGGCTCTCACTGTCTCTCTCTCTCTCTCTTAAATATAAATAAACATTTAAAAAAATTAAAAAAAAGAAAGAATCAGACGCTTATCCAACTGAGCCACTCAGGTGCACACCCCACCAGCTGATTCTTTAAAATAACTGCATAAAGCAATGATTATAAAACTGTGTTAATGGGTTTATAACATGTAAAAATATAACTTGTTTGACAATAACAGCACAGAAGAGGGATAAGGAATGAAGCTATATTGGAGTAAAACTTTAAGACAGCATTGGAATTAAGTTGATGATAACCCAAACAAAACCGTTTCAAGTTAAAGTACTAATTATAATCTCCAAGGCAACCACTAAGAAAATAACTCTGAAAATACAGTAAAAGAAACTATCTAGGAAAATTATAAGAAATACAAAGAAATAGGGAATTAAAATGATATACTAAAAAACACCTATATAACACAAAAGTTGGTAGTCCTAGGAATAAGGAAAAAAAAAGTCGTAAGACATAAACAAACAGCAAAATGCAGACATAAATTCTATCTTCTCAATAACATGAAATGCAAATACAATTAAAGACTCCAATCAAAAGGAAGAAATTGAAAGAATAGATTTTTTTTAAAAATGAAAGAACTATATACTGTCTATAAGAGACACAGCTATGGGCGCCTGGATGGCTTAGTCGGTTAAGCGTCCGACTTTTGCTTAGGTCATGATCTCGCGGTTCGTGGGTTCGAGCCCCGCGTCGGGCTCTGTGCTGATTGCCAGCTCAGGGCCTGGAGCCTGTTTCAGAGTCTGTGACTCCCTCTGTCTCTGACCCTCCCCTGCTCACGCTGTCTCTCTCTCTCTCTCCTAGAAATAAATAAAACATAAAAAAAAAAAAGAGAGACACAGCTAGATTCAAAGACATCATACCGAAGTAAAAATGATAGAAAAAGATAATGTGCATACAATATCAAAAAGGAGCTGAAGTGGCAACACTAGTATCACATTTTTATTTTATTTATTTATGAGAAAGAAAGAGAGAGAGAGAGCGTGTGCGCGTGCAAGTTGGGGAGGGGCAGAGAAGGAGGGAGAGAGAGAGAGACTCTAAGCAAGCTCCGTTTGATCAGCAGAGAGGACAAGCAGCTCACACTCACAAACCCACAAGATCATGACCTGAGCTGAAACCAGAGCCAGACGCTTAACCAACTGAGCCACCTAGTCGCTCCTAGAATCAGGTTTTTAAAAATAAACTTAAGGAAAAAAATTATTATAAGAGACAAAAAATAAAAAGAGAGACAGAGAACATCTTATGATAAAAGGACTAATTCATGCAGATCAGTAAGGAAATGAAAGACTCACACAACATGGAAACAAACAGGCGTAACAAACTTCTGTAGAACATTGTGTCCAACGACAGCAGAATACATTCTTTTACTTAAAATTTATTTATTTACTATTTTTGAAAAAGAGAGCATGAGCAGGGGAGGGGAAGAAGGGGGAGACAGAGGATCTGAAGCAAACTCTGTACTGACAGCAGAGAGCACCAAGCAGGGCTCAAACTCACAAACCCTGAGATCATGACCTGAGCCAAAGCTGCATGCTTAACCGACTGAGCCCCCCAGGCGACCCCCATTCTTTTCAAAATAATACTGAAGGTGGGACACAAGAGGACGTGAGGCAGACACAGAAGACCACCTACAAATTCCAAACAGTGATGAGGATAACAACGGAAGTATGAGAGAACATATACTCTCTTCTACCAATGTTTGCATATATTTACACCGTTCCATAATAAACAGAAAGAAGGGATAGTTATAACAATTGGGGGAAAATAAAGACCTCACAGTTTAAATATTAACTTGGAAAGACTAGTTGATATAATTATCTTCTTACTATTTTCTTCAGCCTAAAATAAAAAACATCATGAAAAGTGGGAAAAGCATTTTTGGAGGGCAGATGTGTGTGAATTACATTAGCAACAAATGTGCGGGTAAGTGTGGACACAGATCACCAGCGAGACAGGATGCAGAAACAGTATGCCGGGCTGCAGCAACCGAGAGTCAGATGCGTAACCGCCTGAGCCACCCAGGCGCCCCTGTATGCCTACTCTTAAATAAAAACAAAAAAAATGAAAGGCTCAGCCCAAGTTTACCTCCAATAATCTCTTTTCTCTTGGCTGGACATCCCTTGTGAAAATTCTCAGAGGAGAAAAATAAAAAGAGCTGAGCAGCCAACAAGAGAGCGCTCAAACGAGGAAACCCTGGAGAGGGAAGAACCATCCTGGAGATTCAGGGAAGGGTTCCATCTCCTGCCTTCCTTGTAGGGGTCAGCCTCCGCCCGCCCGATCTTAAATGCCAGGAATCCCAGCAGCCCACGGCTCACAGCACACCCTCCAAACACACTCGAGCGAGAGGCAGCAGAGCCTCCACCAACCTTCGGATCTCTGCATCGGTAAATCCCTCGACAAGGTCCTTCCGAACGCTTCGCGGGCGCCCCCTGCGCTTTGGCTTCTTGTCATCATCAGAGTCATCGGTCTCGCTCTCGGAGGCAGAGGATCTCTGGGCCTGTCTCTTAGACTCAGTGTCAGAGTCACTGTCATTTGTCTGAGCCTGAAAAGGCAAAGTCACATTGTAGCAAGCGCCAGACACAAGAGCTCAAAAGACCAAAGCCAGCCCATCTTAATTCTTTAGTACCCAGAACTTTTCATCCTATCAAACACATCAATTTTCCTTTAAGAAAATAAGGAGACAGATGTCATGTCATGAAGGAAGATCTGCTTGGGATATTCACATATCCAGAAATGGTACGTGAACTGGAATAAAACTATTTGAACTGTAGGTTCTTGTTTACTTCCTCTTATTTGGGTTTCCATGAAGATTTAAAGGAGTCAATAGGCACAACAGCACGACCATGCCTGGCACACAATTAGTGCTCAATCAATTATTATTACTAATACTGATTTGCTATGATCTTAGGCAAATCTACTATGTCCAACAAACTGGCTAATAAAACTTACTCTAGGGGCGCCTGGGTGGCTCAGTCAACCGGTTAAGTGTCTGACTTTGGCTCAGGTCATGATCTCACAGTTCGTGGGTTCAAGCCCCACGTCGGGCTCTATGCTGACAGCTAGATCAGAGCCTGGAGCCTGTTTCAGATTCTCTGTCTCCCTCTCTCTCTGACCCTGCCCTGTTCATGCTGTCTTTCTCTCTCTCTCTCTCTCTCTCTCTCTCTCAGAAATTAAAAAAAAACAAAAACATAAACAAAACTTATTCTACCTACATCAATGTTGTTGTAACAATTAAATTAGATGGAGCTTGTAATGGTGCTTTACAAGCTGTGAAGTATGTATTTGTTCTTTGTTTACAATTATATAATCTCTTACGAAGTATTTATACCAAGTACCATGAACACTTAAAGGCAAAAAGAGGGTGGCCCTAAAAGTCAAAGGCACAGTCAATTAGAAACACATTGTTAGGATTACTGGTTCTAATCTCAACAGGAAAATGCAGATTTCTGCCAAACTGCAATCCCATCCATCCATCTCACAAAGAACCGGTTCATAAAGATCAATGTCAAACTGGCGCACTCACGAGCAACGCACAGCGCTCTTCCTCTGGGGTTTGTTATAAGAGATGCCTCCCTTGTCAAGACAAGGTAAAGCCTCTTTCCTTGAATAATCAGTACTTCCACAGTAATTTAATAATTAGTACTTTGCAGAATAAAAAGTAATTTCCTATCTTGATCTCACTTGATCACCTTTTTAGTGGAACTCCGAATTCGAGGCAGCATATAAATTTCTTCAAGCTCCTTCTGACGCTCTTCCTCCTCGACTTTTTTCCTCTGTTCCTCTGGAATGATCTCATCCCAGTCCTTGTGAGGCCGCTCTTCTAGCTCTTCTTCATCTTCCATTGTTGCAAAGTTGGCAACCTTAAAACAAATGGACAACTCATTGTCTGACTGACATTTCCCTATTTCCCAAACACCATCTGCTAAACCACCAACTCACCCAGCATTTTTAATCTAAATAAGATGCTGTAATTTCAGAACTCCTGTGATATTACGTAATCAGATAATTAATAATCTGCTAATCTCTCCCTTATCCTCCCCAACTCATCTTGCCAAACCCTCAAGTTCATCAGAAATATTACTAATAGGGAAACAGATATAAAGATATAAATTGTCTTAGAAGTTTTATGCAAAGATCTGTTGTTAAATCATACACATTTTCTAATAAATATGATACTAATTCAAAAATTTAGAGTTATTTACATTGCTGAATACTTAATACCAATCCATTATGAACTTACAGTTCTGAAATTTAAATTGCTACTAAATAGTGCTCATTGGAATAATGCATAATTCAAAGCAGTAGCAATTAATACCCAACTAGCTGCCTTATTCATTTTTATCAGAAGTATAGAAACTAAAAATATGTAACGATTTCATATACTCATAAGTGCCCTTTCCTCTCAGAAATGAAAATGAGAACACAAAACACAAAAAAATTCAAACAAACCTGTTCCATTTACGAATGTTCCATTTACGACATATCAAATATTTACTATCTGGCATCAATTTGTACATATGTACATGCATATGTATAAATATACATGTATATGTATATATGTATGCCAGAAAGAAAACATCTAAGTATATGCATTTCAAAGACTCAGACTGTGGCTACACACAGACACATCTACCAGCTCTGGCCAGCCTCTGAGCAGTGCTGGGCAAGCCCTGCACACAGGCTCCTCATCCTTTTACTCATTCCCATCTAGTCTTTAAGGCAATAATCAAGTACATGTTAAATTCATATAAAAAAGGATTTGTGGGTAAAACATAGTCAATTTAGTTGAAGCACTCCAGAAATAAAAAAAAAGTCCCTAGTATATATAGACAGACTCTTACTGTTAATCAAATCACTTAACCAAGTACTGAAATCTATCAGCCAAAAGGGCTTTAGAAAGGCAAGAGTCACCAATAATGTGCTGACCACTTCTGATTAACTTATTAATATACAGAAATTGTTATGCCTAAATAATCCCATATTCTGACCAAAACATCATAATGAAGATTACTTCTCTATAAAAGGGAAGAGTAAGCCATAGAAGTGGAGTCCATTACAAACAGTAATTATTCACCTTGAACCTCAAACACACTTACTCTGATCCTACATATTTTTGGTTTATTCATTTCCTTCTGTGTTCTTCCTCTGAGACAACTTCTACCTGTGGCCAACCTTGGACCTCATCACACAATAGTGCCCCTTTCCAAACACTTCACCCATCTTTCTCACAATCCTAAAGACTGTACTGCACTTAAACATCACTGGAACCTTTATGTCTCCCCTGCTTCTCTAACCTGTATGGAACCAGCCCATAGCCAATCCTTTCAACCATGTTCTCACTTGAATTTGAAACCTTTGCCACATGGATGATCCTCAGTATCCCAAGCCAATCTCCCACCTTGCGACCACTGAATGAACCAATCCTTCTGAACTCAAGTATTGCTGGAGGAAGTCATATGACCCTACTGACTGGCTCCAACGTGAAGTCCTATCTTCTAAATTCAGCTCATTCCCTTCAGTTCCTCCCATTAACTCTTGGCCCCATCCATGGCTGACCCAAATCATTTCTACTTTCTTTACTTACTGGTAATAACAGTCACCAAGGAAGGAATCCCACATCTTCTCTCCCTCCTATTCCCTGAAGTATACTTTTTCTTTTGAAGGCCAACTCCACCACCCGTGTTTTTGATTATATCCCTTCCACTCTCTTCTAAGGCAATGTGCTATCAAATTTTCCTTCTTTCCTTAGAACTTCCAATATCTCTCTATTCTCAAGCACCTTCCTCAACCTAGTAACATAACATCTTTCAAAACCCTTGCCTTCCCGGACTCCTCTGTCCTCACAAATCACCTTCACTGTACCCTTTATAAGCTTTTAAATTAAGTCTATATTCAATGCTGCCACCTCATGTTCATCTCGTGCTCAGCTTCTGCACTCAGACCTGATCTCATTTAATTTTGTTGTATCAGATACCACTCCATATTGTTCTTGAGAAAAAAAACCCCACCAAGTCATCAAGAGCATTCTGTCACCTTCTGTTTCATACCTTTGACCTCTTTTGTCATCTGATTCTATTAATGTCTCTCCCACAACCCCCTCCACATTTTCCAGAGCTCCACACTATCTCCTTCTCCACCTATCTCACCAACGCATATTCTTAGCCCCCTTCACCAGCTTTTCTTCATCCACTGACTCTGGGCAGGACAGACCACGTAAGTGACCACCTCCACACAGAAAACTGAATCTATACTCACAGCACACTTGGAACTCAGGAGAAGAAAGAGAGTCAACTGAGGTAAACATAGAGCGCCTTGCACACAGAAGTACTAATAGTTATTAATAGTTAATAAATCAATGCAGAGGACTCCCTCCCACAATAATTTTCATACCTTAAACTGTGACAGAAGCTCATCTGTCGCACTTGTTGACACTTCATTCTCTCTAGTTTCAGCCAAGCGTAAAATTTCATCTATGTCCATTTCCTAAAGAGACATCAACAATACAATACGGTAAAGGGGCAACAGTGATCAGCATGGACTGCAGATGTTTGGTGCAAATAAATCAGCTCTCCTTTCTCATACTGCATTTACCTTTACAGTACTCAGGTTTATATCTTTTACCTCTAATGTCTCAAACTATTATTTGTACAAATGACAAGATAAACATAGGAAATTACAGGAAATAAAACTGGAATTAAAAAGAGTAAAGACAGAATCCTAAAATACTTTTCTTATTTTTCCTATTTTATTTAGTGACAGCTTTGAGCTCTATAAAAAAAAGAAACTATATCCTTCAAGTAATTATTATTCTTTATAAAAGCCTCTAACACAGACACAAAATCTGCTTCCAGAAAAATTCAGACTCCCACAGATGCTTGTCAAAAAAGTTTTTTCCTCATTGTTAATTACCTGAGGCTCTGACTCCTCCCCTTCAAGTTCTTTGAAGAGATCCTCTGCTCCAAATTTCAAAATAGCTGTCAACTCTTCCTTATTAAAAGGATTTGAGCTGTAGAAGTAAAATGTAGTTGTAATCTCTTAGGTATGTCAAATAACCTCTATGGAATTCTACTATAAAATAGCTACCCTTCATAAAGGAGTCAAATTACTGGTGAAAGTATAAATTCTGCCCCAAGAAAAATGATCTTTCAAAGATTTCATTTTTCTTACCCCAGGCTAAGTCTGTGTTGGTAGAGCTCACCTAGCAGCAGACTAGGAGATGAATTATTTTCCTGACGGCTCATCCATTACAGGGTTAAGCAAGAAACATAATTACAACATGAAAGAAGAGAGGTTTTGGGTTGTTTTTTTTTCCTCTTTGTCCTTTGACTCAAAGTTATCGTTTACCTAGAATTTTCAACCTTCTCATCTTTGGTCCAAAATAAAAGAACCAAGCTTTTTCCATTTAGGTTCCTCTTGAGTGGAAAATGATCTGAAAATATTCTTTTTAGGGAAGGGCTCATTTGACTTCTACTTGTGACAGAGCCTGCAGGGCAGCCTCAGAAGACAGTTAGCAATTTGGTCAAAATGGAATAAACTCAATCAGAGAAATAACTGTGCTCCTAAATAAAGTCAACTGAAATTGGACTATCTTCCTTCTAGACCTTTTAACAATCTCCACACATTTTTCACCAATGGTAAACAGCGGCCAACTCCGCTGAGTTGACAGTAAGAACCTGTCAGATTCTTACTACTAAAATTTAAGGAGATTGTGCACTGGGATGAAAGTATGATGGAGGGGCACGCGGCTGCCACTGCTGCTATGTCAAATGTCACATGTGGTGCCAAAAAGCAAAAGGCAAGAGAGATGGGCAAGACAGAGGGAGAGCACAAGAGCACAGGGCTGAGAGGGAAAAAGGAAATTTAAAAAATGAAAATGACATCTTGTGGTCTTGAATTGGCCTTTTCTAGGTAAGTAATAGATAACATCAGTTGTAGAGAATCCTATTAGAAAGATGAATTCTATCAAATGTTGATGTAAAATCAGTGTGGCTCTGACCACCTCCTCTGTCTTTCTGACACTTACTTGGACCTTCCTGAGTTGTTTTCTAGAACCGTCCGTCCAGTGGTATCCATGCGCTGAATTACCAGATGGTCCAACACCATCTTCTTTTTGGCCCGTTCAATGATCTCCTCCTCCACAGTCCCCTTTGTAACCAAGCGATAAATATTTACCTACAGAAAAAGGAAATGTTATGTTTATACCAGAACTCACTCTCTCTCTCTCTCTCTCTCTCTCTCTCACACACACACACACACACACACACACAAATTACCTCTGTCTAAAGCCAAAATGAAGAATTAAGAAAGATTTATTATCTCTACCAGAAATGACTATAAGCCATCCATCCAAACAGGTGGCTTAAGGAGATGTACTATTTTTACTGTGACCGGTTAAAATCTTAACTAAAACTGCCTCTAAAGAACTGTTATTGGGGCGCCTGGGCGGCTCAGTTGGTTAAGCGTCTGACTTCAGCTCAGGTCATGATTTCACGGTTCATGGGTTCGAGTCACGCATCAGGCTCTGTGCTGACAGCAAGCTCAGAGCCTGGAGCCTGCTTCGGATTCTGTTTCTCCCTCTCTCTCTGACCCTCCCCTGCTTGCTAGCTCTCTCTCTCTCTCAGATTCTGTGTCTCCCTCTCTCTGTGACCCTCCCCTGCTCACGCTCTCTCTCTGAAATAAATAAAACGTTAAAAAAAAAGAACTGTTATTATAGCCTATTCTAATGATAAAAATCTTGCTAAAGAATAACCAGTTTCACTGATGAAAAATTTCACCAAAAGTGAACGTTGGCCAAATATAAACTTGACGCATTACCCAATACTAGTGCAGAGTAGTGCATGAAGTCTCAAACACAAAAAAAACAAAAACAAGCATGTACTTTTCCAACATAGCTCAGAGTGAACATTAGATTATTTAACAACTTACCCATATTAAAATAGAGAAAAATTTCAGTTCTAAATCTGTTCATCATATCTCTTTCCTGGGGTAAATCTGAAAGCCACTCGTGATGTACTTTTCAAACACCAAAAGAGAATAGTTGCCTAAGAAGTTCATCTTAGCCCCAAAGATACCTTAGATACCTTCTCTGTACTAATTAACAGGCAGGCATCTACCCTCAAGGAAATGAAAGCAAAACAGGAAAAAAAGCATTTTGCAAACATCCTGGAAGGGCTAACACTCCCCCCGCCATTCTGCCCCCCGCGAACCATCTCCAGACGGTGTCTCTCCACTAACCTGCTTCTTCTGACCAATTCTGTGAGCTCGGGCTTGTGCCTGCAAGTCGTTCTGGGGGTTCCAGTCAGAGTCAAAGATGACGACCGTGTCTGCCGAAGCCAGGTTGATTCCCAGGCCACCAGCCCTTGTCGAGAGCAGGAAACAGAAGTCCTGTACACAATGCAATACACTACTTTATGCAGTGGCCTTCTCAGAAACAGTTTCATAGTCCAATAAGCCCTTATACCTGGAAACCCCTGCAGGTGTGAAGAAAAGTGAGATATGATGGACACACTTTATGGAGGTGACAAGAATGTCAGGGACTTGATGGTGAATTTTCGTTTCATTAAGCAGAAAGAGTCAGTGCGGTACACTAAGGAGTAAAGTCGATTCTGATAAGGCAACCAGAACCAAAGGATTAGTGTTCTCTCCTGGCTAAAACTAGTGTTACGAGCAGTTAACAAAACCCAGAGAACTTTGTTAACAAGGGCATAATTCCAGCAAGTTGCCTAGACACTCATTTTCTGGGGAAAGGTGAACTATGTCACGGAAGGCATCGGTGTAAGCAAGGAGACTTTACTGTTAGGGGGTGAGGAACACAGCGACACTGCACCGACAGACGGTGTGTGTCACAACTGGCAAGCAGCACACGACCCCCAGTCAGCACAGCACACACGCAGGGACAACCAGAGCATGTGTGGCTGAAGAGGCACGTGCAGGACAAGACTCAGGTGCTGACATGCGTGTTTCCACAGCAAGAAGAGCCTGAGCAGGCACAGATACCTGCCTGCACCTGAGAGCTCAGAAAATATGAGTCAGGAGGCAGAGAATAAATCACAGAAGTCAGAAGAAAAGAAAGCCAACCAGGTTTCTATTTTTAGGGCATTTGATCATGTATGTCAAAGACTGACACCTTTTTGGCACACAAGTGACACTAAAAAACTGGTAGTTCTGAGTTACATTTTGATAAATGGGTGTATTAATATACAAAGACACAACGAAAAGCTCTCCACAGTCTAATTAAATGACCCTCACCAGCATTCAGCCATAAAAATAAAAATGGAGATGGCGGTCTCAGAAGAACTTTAAACAATCCCAATAAAGACTAATCAACAGCTGTGCGGAGGCACACACTTTATGATGCTTGGTATAAATAATAAGCGACACACCACACTCTGATTTACAGAAACCAAATAAAATCCAGGGTCTGAATTAATCATAGAAAACAATGTTCTCTATCAAAGATAATATGAATAATATGTTATTTGTGTCTACTATCACACTGAAGAGTGAAACTCAACAAAATTCAGTGCTGCTAGGGGTGACATGAAGTGGAAATATTCATATACAAGGAGTATGAATATAAAGGGTTTTGGAAAGTGTAGCAAAGTATATCAGAAACCTTTTTAAAATGCTCATACACTCTTGACTAAACATCCAAAAACATCAAAGTAAGTGATTAGGTTTAATCATTAGGTTTCATAAATAATGGTATAAGCATGAGAAAATACTAAAAATTAATTGTTCTTAATCTTTAATGACATGGGAAAAATGCTCACAGTAGAATTTTGAATGAAAAGTGACAACTATATACAAAAGGATCCCAATTAGGTAAACATACAGAGAAATAATCAGTGACATCCATTATGAATGGAAACACACCCAAATATGTAGTAGATAACCTGTATTCTATATACAGCCATGGGGTAAAGAATTATTAAAGAAAAGAAACACAACTTTAGCTTTTCTCTGAGAAAGAGTAACATGAAACATTCATACTACCTTTTTTTTTTATTGTTGATTTATTTGAGAGAGAAGGTACAAGCAGGGAAGGGGCAGAGAGAGAGGGAGAGAAAATCCCAAGTAGGCTCCAGGCTGTCAGCACACAGCCCAATGTAGGGTTCGATCTCATGAACGATGAGATCATTACCTGAGCCAAAATCAAGAGTCAGATGATTGACTCAGCCACCCAGGCAACCCTCATACTATTTTTTTTTTATAAGAGCAGGGGACACAAAACCAATTTCAATAAATACTAAATAATAAAAATAGCTTTTAGGGAGTCCTTGCTATGTGTCAGGCAATGAGGCTAGTGTTTGCTGTGTGGAGATTACTGCATTTAATCCACTAACAGTTTGGGCTAAAGAAGCCAAAATACAATAGTCTTAACTAGGACTATGATATGCAATTATTTTTTTTTTTCATAGTTTATTTATTTTTGAGACAGAGAGAGACAGAGCATGAGTGGGAGAGGGGCAGAGAGAGGGAGACACAGAATCTGAAGCAGGTTCCAGGCTCTGAGCTGTCAGCAAAGAGCCCGACGTGGGGCTTGAACCCACGAATTGCGAGATCATGACCTGAGCTGAAGTCGGACGCCTAACTGGCTGAGCCACCCAGGCGCCCCTATGACATGCAATTCTAGAGGCAGAAGACATACCATTTTGGAGGAACAGACACTAAGAATTTTTAAAGCTCTTTAGAAAACAGAATGTTGTTAACAAAAATTTAAACAGAAAAAAAAGACCTAAGAGAACTTTTTATAGCTTTGGTTTTTTTGTTTTCTTTTTTAAATTTTTTTTTTAAATTTCTTAGAGAGAGAGAGAGAGAGAGCGAGCGAGCAAGCGAGCAGGGGAGGGTCAGAGAGAGAAAGATAGAGAATCTGAAACAGGCTCCAGGCTCTGACCTGGCTGCCAGCACAGAGCCCGACACGGGGCTCGAACCCACAAACCGTGAGATCATGACTTGAGCTGAAGTCAGACGCTTAACCGACTAAGCCAGCCAGGTGCTCCCTAAGAGAACTCTTTAAAACTCCAAAGTCATGTTTTATTTCTTGTTCTTGGTGATAGTTACATGGATGTTTTCACTTTGTAAACATCCATGAAACTTTATACTTAAAATGTGTGTACTTTTATTATTTATTTATTTATTAAGAGAGCGAGAGCGCACTGCCAGCATGGAGTCCAATGCAGAATTCAAACTCACAAATCATAAGACTATGACTTGAGCTAAAGTCAGATGCTTAACCAACCAGGCACGGCAAAATGTGTGTACTTTTTTATATGCATGACGCTTCAATTTAAAATACCTGACTTGAAAAAAATCAAAAGCAAGCAGAACGTTTAGTCTGTTCTATCTACACAAAGTAGTGGCCCAGGCTTCAGAAGCACTCATGCTCTCTCCGAAACACTACTTCCTCTTCTGTCTCCGCTGCTGCCTTTATCTGCACACGGGGCTGCACTGTTATCTCCACTAAACCTCTTCTCCCTGACTTCTCTCAAATCCCACAGCATTTAACAGTTTGATAGGCACAAACTACACTATTACCATGGTTTCTAACTTCCTAAACAGCCCTTCTATGTGTGCCTTAAAACCAAAATACTTAAGAATGCAAATCAAGCTGGACAACAGAATTTAAGCCATATTGTACCAGCAATCCAACAAATATGAGACCTGGTAAATGTACTTTTCAAGACTGAGTCACCAAAAAAGTACAGATCAGAACCTTCTGATGTAACATACATGTCAAAATTAATCCTACAGGCCAGCCTTCCCTAACCCTTGCCCTGCCGCTCTCCCAGGCCCAGAAATTTGCTATCTGGAAGCAACTAGAGAACGCTCAGTTCATATTAGAACTACTGTCAGTAATCCAGACCAGGGAAGATAAACAAGCATGCATCTGCTTTTCTGGAATAACAAACAACAAAATTAATAGGCATCTTTTATATTAGTGATTTCTCTTTCCATTCTCAAAACAGGAGAATTTCAGAGTGAATTGATTCTGAAATGAAATCTATTAAGCCAGAAAGGCTTTCCTCTGGACACAAAGCCCAAGCTGCCGAAATAACAAAGCCATGCATGGTATACCTCAGACCCATCTGCATTGAAGTGGTCCAGTGCCTGTTTTCGGATTTCTCCCTTGATGGAACCATCCAGACGCTGTAAAAATAAACCACAGGAAAATCATAAGGTAGGAAGATCAGCTACACTCGGAACAGAACACCAGACTCGCAACCTTTATCACTCCAACATCACCCGCTCAGTAAAAATAACCGGAACGCACTGGCAATGTGCTGTTAGGGGACTGTGCTTCGGCGGCACATCCTACTGCCCAAGCTCTCCAGTTACAGACTCAAGGTCAGAAACTTTGGATTCAAAGGGCTATCTAGGTTGATCCAAGGATCAGAATGGCTGCTAGGGCCTATAGGAGAAAGATGGCAATACTCAAAGTGTATTCAGAAGCTATATTTCTTCTTTCAGAAGCTGTGTGTCTGTGGGTACTGAAGAGATTACACCATACCACTGGTCACCTAATGACTAGCTCATACAGAAAATGACCCTTTTGGCTAATGCGACCACGAGGTGCACAGTTATTAAGTGCTACACAAACCAAAATATTATTTACACAATTCTGTCTGGAAACATTTTGCCATAACATTAATATTGTTAAAATTAAGTTGATCATATAACTCAGCTTTTCCAAAAATTAAACTCTGAAGTCAGAGCAAAATGTTTAAGCAGCCAAACCAAGAGAGCCTCTGGCATTAACTAGTTCTTTTATTAGAGTACATGTCAGTTCTAGATCCCAATGTCACCACAGAAAACCGGATGTCAAAAAAATACTTGAGAATCGTCACCTGTCATCTGTACACATAGAGCATTTATTTCTTACTCTTTAAAATCATGTTCATGTCTTCCCCTCACAATCACCACTTGAGATGAACAAAGCACCTCATTTCACAAACTGACCCAAGAGATGATGTCAATTGGCCAGCGATGGGCAAGTGGCTGGGGACATAGTCCGTGGAAGGACCTACACCACCCCAGCTCAGAGCTCTGCTGACCAGACCCAGAGCCATGGGAACACATGTCAAATCACACGTGGGAACCCTCTTTCTCCTTTCTGACTTACCAACTCTGCTCAAAGCCTTAGCCCAAAGGTATGTTTAAATGGCAAGTTCGGAGCCTATATTCGAAATCAGAAAACCCAAATGCTCTCCTTTAAAATTCCAATAAATAGAAAACAGCAGACATGCCAGACCCAAGTGGACTCTAGTCTAACATTCCCTTCGGAGAAAAGAAATGCATTTTTATTTTACTTGATATCAAATGATGAGCTTGACCTGAAAGCTCACAGAGATCAGACACACTGAGAGGTAACTGTCCATACTCAGCGTGCTGATCTTTGAAATAGTTACTACAGTATTAAACCATATTCTAAGACAGCTGCTGAAAGACCACACAAGGTATTGTGGATATGATAACACCTTTCAGGGCACTTTGAAAGACAATCTGTTAGTGAATTTAAAGCTTGGCCTTCTTAGGAAACAATCACTAGCTCCAAGTTTCTTCAATACCAGCCTAATAACACAGGTTGGAGAGTCCATCCACTGAAAGTTAAAGAAAGAATATTTTCCAGAAAATCTTAAAAATCAAAGCACTTAAAGGTTATGGCAAAAGTCAAGATAAATAGCACACACTTCCATAAATATATCAGAGAGAAGTTTCACACAGTCTAATACCTAAAAAAATATTGTGCGGAAGAAACTCATTTCCCTCTTGTTTTGCTCCTTATCTGGTAGGAGAGAACTGAGTGAAGACAAAAATCCACAGTAACAATCCCACAGAGAAGAGGGGGCCACCTGCTTCAGGGCCCAGCAAGCTTTTCACATACGCTGCTCCTCTGAGTCCCAGCCTCACAACCAGGGTCGGCTTCCTCTGCAATGAACACACAGAACTATAACCTCTTTCTTTCCTCCCAAGAATTGGACTTATGTAATTAGGTCCTCACTCCTTCCTCCTACTATTACCCCAGACAGGGAGCCATAAGAAACCATCTGACACACTTTTCTCTTGCCTGCTTTTCCTCTACTACCCCCCTCCTTACTGCCAAAACAGAATGACCTCACATGATCATTTTCATTCCAGGGTAACTTAAAGATATGGAAGTAACATAAAGACCCTCCTAGAACCTTAATCTCAATTTGTTTCCAGCTGGAAAACTTGTTTCCCAACTTGAGGATAATTTAACAAGCAAATCACATAAGCCAGAGGAACAGAGGCAGGCAGGGGCTCTAATTCCTGAACATGCTTACCTGGAAAGGATAGTGCTTGATAGTCAGGTACTCAGCCAGGATGTCCAACATTCTGACCATCTGGGAGAAGATAAGGACTCTATTCCCCCTTTCTCGAAGTCTTGTCAACAGTTTATCTAATAGAATCAGCTTCCCACTGCTCCTGATCAGGGACTGGAGATTTAAAAAGACATTCCAATCATCACACTCCAACCCATACTTCAATTTGCCCTCAATCATGAAAAGTTCTTATTTTTATTTTTAATTTTTTTTAACATTTATTTTTGAGAGACAGAAATTGAGCAGGGGAGGGGCAAACAGCAAGGGAGACACAGACTCTGAAGCAGGCTCCAGGCTCTGAGCTGTCAGCATAGAACCCATGAACTGTGAGCTCATTACCTGACACAAAGTTGGATGCTTAACCAACTGAGCCACCCAGGCACCCTGAAGAGTTCCTATTTTTAAAATCATCTTTAGGGGCATCTGAGCAGCTCAATCAGTTTAACATCCAACTCTTGATTTTGGCTCAGGTCACGATCTCATGGTTTGTGGGACTGAGCTCTGAGTTGGGCTCAGTGCTGACAGCATAGAGCACGCTTTCTATCCTCTCTTTTTACCTCTCTCTCTCCCTGCCCTGCCCCTGCTCTCACAGGATTTTTCTTTCTCTTGCTCAAAATAAATAAAATTTAAACTCATCTTTAAGCTTACTGAAACTCCCTGTAGTCTGGCTGACAAGTAACTCCCAGAAAGGCTCTTCACCTAATTTATCTGCAATATTATACTTTCCATACTTGTCCTATTTAACTTTCCTCATCTGTTTTTAAAGTTTCTTTTGATGCTCTGTGAAGAGTCATCAGAGGAAGAAAGAAAAGACTTTGATAAAAAGCACCTATGGACACCGAAGCGCTTGAAGACTTAATTATGAACAAGGTGGCCACACACCAGGAGAACCTCCTGCCCATTCTCTCGCTCGCTGTCTTCAGGGGGTTTAATCAGGTAGCAGTGGTTGCAGCATTTTTTCAATTCCATCACAATGTTCAGGAAACCAGACGTGCTGCCTCGTGTTCCCTTGGCAAGAGCCTTGTAATTCCTGGTCAGAATCCATCTGCAAATTAAAATAATGACATCACTCAATTCAAAGAAAGAGAGACTCAGAGGCATCGGAAGATAATAAGAGAGAGTGGAGTTACTGTTTTTAAAGATAAAAACAAAAAAGACCTAGGACCATTAGAAAGCATGGAGGGATATTTTATTTTACATCCCCTGCCACCCAATGAGGACCACACACAGCTTTAGCCTGGTTCAGAGTGTTAACTACTGGGTAAATACGTTCTACTGGGCATTTCAACCTGACCGAACACAGAAAAATTAAAAAGAAGTAACAGTGAAATATATGCACATATACACACATATATGAAACAAGGATGGTCACCAAAGCATTCTTTATCACAACATAAAAACAGAAATAAGTTGTCTAATTCGATAAGTACCTGAACCAAGTTTCAAACGATCTAGGGGCAGAAATGGGGGGTGCAAATGAAGACATAGGAGAACTGAAGCTGGCCGTAAGTGGGTAATGGAAACTGGGTTGACTCAGGGTACATGAATACCTCCTATTCTATTTATGTACACAGCAGAGATTTCCCAGAATAAAAAGATTTTTAAAAGTCAAGGTAGTGTTAGGCAAAAGAGTCAGATAGTAATTTTTTACAATTAAAATTCCATTTCTATTTGGTTGCATTAAAAACAAGCAGGGCGGGGGCACCTGGGTGGATGAGTCAGTTAAACGTTCGACTTCAGCTCAGGTCATGATCTCACGGGCCATGAGTTTGAACCCCACGTGGGGCTCTGTGCTGACAACTCAGAGCCTGCAGCCTGCTTCAGATTCTATGTCTCCCTCTCTCTCTGCCCCTCCCCCACTCACACTCTCTTTTTTCAAAAATAAAACATTTAAAAAAATGTTTTAATAAAAAAACAAAACAAACAAAAAAGCATAGATTATTATTACAGAGATTACCAGACCTTTAACCTTAGAACACTATATTTTCATGGTACATAATTAGTTACAATTATTCCAGATTCAACTTTAAATCATCAAAACTAAAGCCCATGACAAGCACATTATTATATACTACCCCCTGTCCCAAACCCAGCATTTTACCTTAAAATCAATGTAACCTAAACCAAGTCCATACCTGGCAGGGCCACTTGGGGTGCCAGAAAGGAGAGCAATTTACCCTGTCAGCACAGAGGGGAGCACCTTTCCTTCTGAACTTGCACAGCCCCCTGCATCTGCCTCAGTTACTAAACAACACTGTTTTATGTTTTAGCCACTTGTCTCTACTCTGTCTTCCCTACCAAGCAACACTTTGGGTAGGAACGTGTTCCTCTCATCGTCGTACTCCCAGAACCTAGCACAATGCCTGCCACATTGTAGAATCTTAACAACTGATTGAATGAACAGCAGAAAAGAAATACATGAATGAGTGAAATATGCCTGTTTATTGGAGGAGGATCAGCACTAAGATTTAACCTACACTTCAGACCACCCACATAATGAAAAGTGCTATGCCAATTCTCACTCAAATAAGAAAGGACAATAAAACTTCCTCTTTCTAACCGTGAACATACTGCTTCTCAAATCTGTGTTGATGCATCACTGTAAAAAGCAGTCAACTGTCTATCTTGTGGCTTGTTCATACTGACGTTAATCCCACTGAGGCCTGACCCAGCCCGTAACTTACTTGTAATACTGTTTCTGAAGAGCAGACATCTCCACCCTGAGGATCTGTTCCACTTTGGCAGGAAGGGACTTCTCCACATCCTTTTTGACCCTACGGAGGAGGAAGGGCTCCAGCACCTTATGGAGACTCTGATAGCCGTTTTCCCTTCCTTTCCCGTGGTCCTCTTCAAAATCTTCCCAGAATTCAAACCTGAAAATAAAACAGGACAGCGTTCATCACAGAAGCAACCAAAAAAAGAAAAAAAAACAGCATTTTTTCGAGCTGATATTTCAATTAACTAAATGGAAAAAAAAAGTCTGTGAACAAACACCAAACAAATAAAGGCTCTTCCCTCTAAGGAAAGATAAATTTTATCAGTCACTAGCTCAGGAATACAAGAGAGGGGAAAACAATAAGGAAAGGGAAAACCCACTGAATCAATCCAATGTGTCTACACTGGATATACTGGGTTCCAAATCTTAGACTGGATCTAGAGTTCACAAGACACTTCTATATGACATGCAATGAGTATCTAAGTATACGTAAGTTACTGTTATGAAATGTTCAGCAGGAAAACTAATAAGCTATCTTTTAATAAGCTGCAATTTCTTGGGAAAACAAATTCAAAGGTAAGAGAATCATTAGTGGCAATATTATAGCTGTCACTGCTCAAAGGTAAAAGTCAGTTACATAATTTCCATCAATAATCTTCATTGTTCATAGATTAAAAAGGTATTGGATTTATAATGACAGTAAACAAGACTATGGCCCCTAAATAAAAACAGTGATACAAGTGGTACCAATTTAATTATATTAGAACTTAGGGACACAAATTCTATTAATAATAAATTCCAAAATTTAGGGGTGCCTGGGTGACTCAGTCAGTTAAGTGTCCAACTTGGGCTCAGGTCATGATCTCATGGTTCAGGAGTTTGAGTCCCATATCAGGTTGTCTGCTCTCAGCTCAGAGCTTGCTTTGGAACCTCTGTCCCCCTCTCTCTCTCTGCCCCTCTCCCACTCTCTCTCAAAAATAAACACTAAAAAAACTTTTTTAATAAGTTAAATTTGTCACCATAATAATTCTGCCTCAACTCTCTAGAGGAAAGCTCCTCGTGTTTCAATCTTAATTCAATCATCTTGGATTACTAAAGGGTCTGTGGCAGAAGTCCAGAATAGGACACTGTGAACAGATTTCTTTCAAAAATAAGCCAAGAAATGAAGGAAATTTATTTCATGAGGACTGAAAGACGTGCATTGTCTTTCCACCAGAAAGACAATGATGTGCTTGGAGGAGCTAGCTGGGTTCCGTGTGCAGAATGAAGTTCAGTAGAGGAAAGCATGCCACTGGCCGAGCCTAGCACCAGGAGCTCAGTCAGTCACTGCTGCATGGTGTGCCCTCTGACACCAGGGAGCCCTCCTCTGCTGAGGCCAGTCACGTCCCGGAATAAAGAATAGCTCAACATTTTCTGGAACTCTGTTAAGACTCAAAAATAACTGCTCTCTGATAAGATGGAAAGTCAGAGAGCAAATGCCAGCACTGCTTGTGTGTACCACCAACAGAGTGTGCTGCCATTTCTTTCTTTTTTTTTTTTTTTAATGTTTTTATTTATTTCTAGGAGAGAGACAGCGTGAGCAGGGGAGGGTCAGAGAGAGAGAGAGTCACAGACTGAAACAGGCTCCAGGCTCTGAGCTGGCAGTCAGCACAGAGCCCGACGCGGGGCCCGAACCCACGAACCACGAGATCATGACCTAAGCGAAAGTCGGACGCTTAACTGACTAAGCCACCCAGGTGCCCCGTGTGCTGCCATTTCTAAATGGCCACACGTTTCATCAGGGACTCCAAGGTGGGTCAACATCTACCTCAGTAACACCTCGGAATGAACAAAACAGCCATCCTCAGGGAAGTGGGCAAAAAGATCTTTTGGGGTAGAAATCTAAAAGCTTCACTAAAGCTTAAAACCTAAGTTGTATTTTGTCACATTGCTGTGAAAATACTCCAAGAACAAAAATAAATGCAGAATTAAAAGCAGGAAGAGGACTAAAAGGAACACTGCCAACTGAACTACCTCAATGCTAGGGATGGCACATCCCACACAAAATGTAGGAAGCAACTGGAAATCAGGAACCATCACAATATCAAGCTATTTTCTGAATGGCTGGGAGACAATTTTAAGAGAACATTTCAATTTACTTAACGTTCATTATCATTAACTAAAACTAGTCTAAAAACTTAAATATAAACCTTATATAAGGTACTTATATAAGAGTAACTTCCCTTACTGTTTTAGGCAACAAATATTTTCACCTGCTTAGTGTATTCTTACTAAGAAAAGAATTTCTTTATATACATATACTGAATGGTTTATGAATTGTCTATGGCTGCTTTCCCTCTCAACAGCAGAAATGAGTAGCTGTAACAGAGACCATAATGCCTACAAGCTGGAAATGTTTCTTATTGGGTCCCTTTAGGAAAAAGTTTGCTGTTCCCTAAGGTAGAAAACTGTCAACTTAACATACCACATACATAAAAGGTATAGAGTTATAGTGGTAACTTCATAATAACACCATGCCACAGCCTAAAGATAATATTAGATATATCTCTATTATCAACTTGTGTACATATGTCTCTCATGAAAATGGGAACAATTTTGATTACTTAGATTTTCCAGACTTTGGAATTTTAGAAAAACTGAGGTTCACTCTATTGAGTAATAACAAAGAAGAAAATTAAAGGAATGAAAATACTATGCTAGAATTCATGTGATAAATATGCAAAGGGAAAGATACAAAAAAATTCGTATTGGCTTAGAAAGCAAAAGTAGAAGCAAAAATGAAATAAAATGTCTTATACCAAGAGGTTACATCTCTGAAATCTGCTCTATTGAGTTATTTTGTGGAGTCGGTATACAGTACACTTTGCAAGTGATTATAAACTCAATTCTTCAGGCTTGCTTTATCTTTTTGTACCTTTAATACCAAGCACCATGCTTCGCAAAACAGTACTTACAAAGTAAATAACTGGTACATATTTCTAATAAGGGTAGTGATCAGATTTATAAAAAGGGTGGTAGTCTGGTTAGAGCCACCATGCAGGAAAGATGACTGGACAGACCATGAGCTAAGGAAATAGGTATCAGTTGGTTAGAAAGAGAACTTCTGGATTTAAAAAATAGTAATAGTCTATCAACGGAAATAACCAGGAAAACTAAAAGACAACTGACAGAATGGGAGAAGATATTTGCAATGACATATCAGATAAAAGATTAGTATCCAGAATCTATAAAGAACTTCTCAAACTCAACACCCAAAAAACAAATACTCCAGTGAGGAAATGGGCAAAAGACATGAATAGACACTTCTCCAAAGAAGACATCCAGATGGCTAACAACCATGAAAAAATGCTCAACATCACTCAATACAAATCAAAACCATAAGGAGATACCACCTCACCATCTATCACAATGGCTAAAATTAACAACTCAAGAAACAACAGGGAGGGGGGGTGTGATGGGCATGGTGGAGGACACTTGTTGGGATGAACACTGGGTGTTATATGGAATCCAACTTGACAATAAACTGTGAAAGAAAAATAAAATAAAATAACAGCTATTATTGAAAACTAAAAAAAAAAAAAAAAGAAAAGAAACAACAGTAGGCAAGGATGTGGACAAAGAGGAACTCTTTAGCACTGCTGGTGGGAATGCAAACTGGTTCAGTCCCTCTGGAAAACAGTATGGAGGTTCCTCAAAAAATTAAAAATAGTGGTGCCTGGGTGGCTCTGTCAGTTGAGCATCCAACTTTGGCTAAAGTCATGATCTCAAGGTTCGTGAGTTTTAGCCCCGCATAGGGCTCTATACTGACAGGTGGGAGCCTGCTTCAGATTCTTTGTCACCTTCTCTCTCTGCTCCTGCCCTGCTCACACTGTCTCTCTCTCTCTCTCTAAAAAACAAGTAAAAACTTAAAAACAAAATAAAAATAGAACGATCCTGACCCAGCAATTATACTACTAGGTATTTATCCAAGGGACAAAGGTGTGCTGTTTTGAAGGGGCACATGCACCCCAAAGTTTATAGCAGCACTATCAGCAATAGCCAAAGTATGGAAAGAGCCCAAAAGTCCATCAATGAATCAATCGATAAAGAAGATATGGTGTGTACATACATACACACAAAATGGAGTATTACTCAGCAATCAAAAAGAATGAAATCTTGCCATTTGCAACTACATGGATGGAACTAGAGGGTATTATGCTATGTAAAATTAGTCAGAAAGACAAGTATCATATGACTTCACTTATATGAGGAATTTAGGATACAAAACAGATGAATATAAGGGAACGGAAGCAAAAATAATATAAAAACAGGGAGGGGAACAAAACATAAGATACTCTTAAATACAGAGAACAAACAGAGTTGCTGGAGAGGTAGTACAAGAGGGGATGGGCTAAATGGGTAAGTGGCATTAAGGAAGACACTTCTTGGGATGAGTACTGGGTGTTACACATAGGGGATGAATCACTGGAATCTACAGCTGAAATCATTGTTGTACTATATGCTTACTAACTTGGATGTAAATTAAAAAATTAATTCTTTTTAAAAAACACAGTAATAGCCTGTCGAGGAAGTGATGGTTCAAAAGTTATCCAACCAAATTGAATTCCCCTCTGTACAATAATTTTTCTTCAGTGGATCATTTCTTTGAAAGGACCAAGTGGTTCTGCAGCACCACCTGGAATCTAAGGAACTACCACTAAGGAAGGGGAAAATACTCCATAGGATTTGAGTCACCTGCATAGCAAGGTAAGGCAGAAACAAAGGTAAATCTTAATCCCTTAACTAATGGAATTACATGGATCTTTGTTGAAAAGCAATCTTTTAAAAAATGTTTGAGGGTCACCTGGATGGTTCAGTCAGTTGAGTGTCCTACTATCAGTTCAGGTCATGATCTCACAGTTCATGAGTTAAAGCCCCATATCAGGCTTGCTGATGTCAGCACAGAGCTCACTTCAGATCCTCTTTCCTTGTTCTCTCCCTGTCTCTCGGCCCAAATGCTCAGTCTGTCTCTCCCTCTCAAAAATAAACATGTAAAAAAATATATATATATACATATATATATATATAAAAAATAAAAAACTGTTTGAAAACAATGTTTTAATACAAGCTTTCAAAGAGAAAAAGCTCTCTTACATACACGCACTGCAACTCTAACTCCATCATTCCATAAGTAATTCAACTGGCCACAAGGAACACTTTGGATGAACTATCAGAATGATCATGTCTACTAGGAATGCCACAGTTGCTAAACAGCAAAAAATTATGACCAATTAGGAGCCAAAATCCCTACCATCCACTCCAATAGTCAAGTACAAAAGAGCAAATCTATCTAACCATTCATTGGTGGCAACTACGCACCACATTCTTTTTTCAGGTGACAAGCACAGATGTCCCATGGTACCTCAAGACTCCTACTATCATATGCTTTTATCTCATCTCAATGGTACTATGAAGGATGTACTTCTTCTCTTAGAATTTGAAGCCCAAAGATATTGACCTTGGTCAAAGAACACCTGAAACTGACCTCAGCCCATCCAGCTTATTAATTGTGTGATAAGTGACACATTTTCATCATCTAAGTCAGCATTCTGAAGCTAAACACTTCCAGTGTATCAAAAAGACCTAATATGAAAAATATAAAGTAATACACAGGAAAACACTCTATTTCAGAAAACAAAGGTTAATATTAACAAATAACTGACAATTTGACTATTTCTACACTTTTCTACATTATCTGTTTTACAGCACTTGTACCTTTGAAAAGCATGCTGGATAAAAACCTTCTGCTAATACATGAACAGGGTACTCATTACAGAAGGTACAACAGACTGTTCAGGTAGAGAAGAGGGCAGTTGCCTCCATCCTCAGGCCACTATCAACTCACAGATTTCTGTGGAAGGGACAGACGACCCAGGCAAGTGAGCAGCAAGGAGATGGGAGACGTAGGGTGCGGTGTGACAGGAAAATAACCTTCTAACATCGTGTTGCTTGACTGGTGGTAATTCCCATGTTCCCCAATTCCTGGGGGACACCGGGAATGTATGGAGACATTTTTGATTGTTACCACTGAGAAAAAGCAGCTACTAGCATGTGGGGGGTAGTGGCCAGCAATGCTGTTCAAAAGCCTGTAATGCAAAGGACAGCCCCTAAAAAAGGAATTATCCAGGGGCGCCTGGGTGGCTCAACAGTTAAGCATCCAGCTTTGGCTCAGGTCATGATCTCACGGTTTGTGAGTTCAAGCCCCACATCAAGCTCCGTACTGACAGCTCAGAGCCTGGAGGCTGCTTTGGATTCTGTGTCTCCCTCTCTCTCTGCCCCGCTCCCCTGCTTGCACTCTGTCTCTATCAAAAAATAAACACACACAAAAAAATTTTTTTAAATAAAAGGAATTATCCAGCTCAGAATGTTAATAAGTGCTGAGGCTGAGAAACTCTGCTCTGTGAGAGGGCAGAGAAAGGAGGGGTGCGGAGGGGGCTCCACTCCCATAAGCACACCATAGTGAGGGTGCCTGCAAAAATAGGGAAATCATTTCAGCCTATTCTACTAACACGATAATAAGGGCAGCACAGTCAGAGTGGTCAAGTTTCTCTATTCATCTTCTAAAGAGTCTTAAACTATCATTGAAAACTCAGGGGCGCCTGGGTGGCTCGGTCAGTTAGGTGCCCAACTTCAGCACAGATCATGATCTCACAGTTCGTGGGTTGAGCCCCGCGTTGGGCTCTGTGCTGACAGCTAGCTCAGAGTCTGTAGCCTGCTTCAGATTCTGTGTCTCCCTCTCTCTCTGATCCTCCTTTGCTCACGCTGCCTCTCTCTCTCTCTCTCTCTCTCTCAGAAGTAAAACATTAAAAAAAAAAGAAAGAAAAATCAAAGTGAAAAAAGGACGGCCACCAACAAATGAAAATAGAGTAAATATGAAAGACTATGTTTTTCTCTTTTCTTATTTCTTTAAAAGAGAAGCCTGAATAAAACAATAATTTCATCACTGTATTCTTGGGTTTACAACACAAGTAAGGAAGTGAAAATGAAGCCATCCTTGAGAAAACTTGTTATATTTTACCACAATTAAGTTAGTATTAATCTGAAGACGACTGGAATCAGATGCATACTAAAAACCCTAATAACCAGTAAGAAAAAAGCTTTAAAAAAATCAGTTAACAGAAGAACTAAAATGGCACACTATAAAATACTTAATTGAAATAAAAAAAGGAGTAAAGGAGAAAAAATAGACATAAATCCAACCATATCAATAATTACATTAAATGTGAATGAACTAAACCCTTCAATCAAAAGGCAGAGATTGTCAGACTCAATTAAAAAAGGAAGATCTACAATGTGTCTACAAGAGACACATTTTTAAACTCATAAAAAGCAATTGAAGTAAAAGGATGGAAAACAGTACAACATGCAGTTACCAGAAAACAAAGAACTGTCATATCACACAAAATAGAACTAAGGAACAAGAAATATTACTAGAGATAAAGAGGGGGAGGGATTTCATGATAAAAAGATCAACACATCAGGAACACAGAACAATTACAAGTGTGTACATATCTAACACCTGAACCCCTCAAAATACATGAAGGAAAAACTCACAGAACCGAAAGTAGTAGATCATGCAACAACTACTGGTAAATATTAAAATGGTTTGCTGTCAATAACAGAATGAGACATGATGTCAGGAAAGGTATGTAAAACTTGAATATTCTTTTCAAGTGCACGAAGTACATTCTCTAAAATAGAAAACATACTAACCACATAAAAGTAACAGTAAATTCATTTAAAACATGTTCTCAAAAACAAAATTAAATTAGGAATCATTTGAGAAATACCTAAATATTTCAAATTAACCAACACAAAAAAAATGGACCAAAGCTAAAAAACACAAAAGAAATTAGAAAGTATGCGAAACTGAATTAATGCCAAAACACACAATGTCAATATACAAGGGATGTGGCTAAAGCAGTGCACGGAGGGGAACCTATACCTTTAAACACCCATATTAGAAAAAGAAAAAAAGTCTTAAATCAATAATCTAAGCTTCTACCTTAAGAAATAGAAAATTAGGAAATTAAATAAATGGAAAAACAAGACAATAATTGATGAGACTATAAATACATGAAACTGAAAACAAAACAGAGTGGGGTGCATTCCTCACTCAGTAGATAGAGCATACAACTCTTGAACTCAGGATTGTGAATTCAAAGCTCCACACTGAGCTGAGCATGGAGCTTAAATAAACAAACAATTAAAAAGAAAACAAAACAGAAGGGGAAAAAGTCAAAAGTTGGTTTCTTTGAAAACATCCCCCAAATTGTTAAATCTTTATCTAAAATGACCACAGGGGGGAAAAAATTACCACAATAAAAAATTACTTCAATCACTATTTATCCTTCAAAAATTAAAAGGATTATGAGGAAATACTATAATGTTATGCCAAGAATTCAGACAAATTAAATAAAATGGACAAAGAAAGACACAGATTAACAAAATTAAGTGAAGAAACAAAAAACCTAAACAGATCTATCCGGTAACTGAATTACTCATTAAAAATTTTCCCACAAAAAAAGCTAGGGCCCACATCACTATACTGGTGAATCCTACCAAATATTTTAAAAATAAGTAACACCAATCCTAATAAATTCTTTCATAAGATAAAGGAAGAAATAACACTTTCCAATTCATTATATTATCCTGATACCGAAGCCAAGCAGACAACACACACACACACACACGCAGCACACACACGCACACACCCTTTAGAGACCAATTTCCCTCAAAAACACAGATGCAAAAATCTAGCAACACATAAAAAAGATTAAACAGCAGGATGAAGATTCATCATAGAAATGAAAGGTTGGCTTAACATCTATCCAAAAACTAATTAACGTAATATACCATTATCAGCAGAATAAAGAACAAAAACCACAGTCATCTCCAGAGTGACGGGGGTGGGGGGGGGCAGGTGACAAAATCCAACAATCATTATAAAAACTCTCAAAAACTAGGAATAAAAGAAAACTTCCTCAACTCAATAAGGAGTATTACCAAAAATTCTATAGCTAACATCCTATTTCCAATTCTATTCAACACCGAGGTTTAGAGGACAAGAAATAAAGACATCTGTCCACATTGCAAAAAGGAAGTATAACTTCTTTTACATGGAGATGTAATCCTCTATCTAGAAAATACTAAAATATAACCACAACCAACCCCGTTGAAATAATTTTTGTAAGTTCAAAGAATACAAAATTGATATAAAAACTCAGTTACTCTTTATGTTGGCTCAGGCCATGGCCCCATGGCTCCTGAGTTCAAGTCCCACATTGGGCTCTGAGCTAACAGCTCATCCCACCTGGAATTCTCTCTCTCTCCCCCTCCCTCTCTCTGCCCCACCCCAGTTTCTATCTCTCAAAAATAAACACTTTTTAAAAAGGGTTGATTCTCCTTAAATTTCTATTTTTTCAAGTTTATTCATTTATTTTGAGAAAGTGCGAGTGGGGGAGGGGCAGAGAACAAGGGAGAGAGAGAACCCCAAGCAAGCTCTATGCCATCAGCATGGAGCTCAATGTGGGGTTCAATCCACGAACCACAGATAATGACCCCAGTAGAAGTCTTAACTGACCGAGCCACCCAGAAGCTCAACTTTTTTTTTAAACGAGTAACAACTTCTTAACAATTATGAGTCTTCCATTCCATACTCTATTTTTCAAGATATTAAGGCCTTTTAAATTTCTTTCATCAATGTTCACAGGTTTCAGTGTATAAGTGTTGCATATATTCTGTTAAGAATTTCATCTGTAAGAAGTTCATGTATTTTTACACTATTTAAAATGATATTTTTAAAACTTAACTTCTAACTCCTAGGTGTACACCCAAGAGAATTAAAAACATGCATTCACACAAAAATTTGTGTACAAGTATTCATAGCAGCATTATTCATAATGACCAAAAAGTGGAAACACTCAAATATCCACCAACCTATGAATGAATACACAAATGTGGCATATCTATACAATGCAGTGGTAAAAAAAAAAGAATTAAGTGCTGATGTACATTACAACATGATGAACCATGAAAGCACTATGCTAAGTGAAAGAAGTCAGACACAAAAAGGCCATACATAGTATATGATCCCATTGACATGAAATGTCCAGATTAGACAAATCCACAGATAGAAAGCAGATTTGCAGTTGTCAAATGTTAGAAGAAGGAATGGGGAGTGTTTGATGAGGACTCCGAGAGATTTTGCAGGAGTGATACAAATGTTCTAGAATAAGATAGTGGTGATGGCTGCAAAATTTTATGAAAATACTAAAATCCACAGAATTGTAAACTTTAAAATGGTGAATTTTGTTTGTGAATTATGTCTCAATCTTTAAAAATCCCATTTTCCAATTTTTTATTCTTCTATACACAAATATAATATTTTATTCATTGACCTTGTATCCTGTGATCTTGCTAAGTTCGATCATTAGTTCTACTTTTTTCAGTAAATTCCTTAGGATTTTCTACGACATAATCATGACATTCACAGAGAGACTTATGTTTTTTCAATTTATATTTTCTTCACCTTACCGCACTGGCTAAACCTCTAATAAACGTTAAACGAAATGGTGTATGAAAGAGACACTAAAAGAAAATGTGGCAAATGTTAACATTCATGAAATTTTTTTAAATATTTTTATTTATTTCTAGCAGAGAGAGAGAGAGAGAGAGAGAGAGAGAGACAGAGACAGAGACAGACAGCATGAACAGGGGAGGGTCAGAGAGAGAGGGAGACACAGACTCTGAAATAGGCTCCAGGCTCTGAGCTGGCAGTCAGCACAGAGCCCGGGGCAGGGCTCGAACCCACGAAATGCAAGATCATGACCTAAGGGAAAGTCGGATGCTTAACCGACTAAGCCACCCAGGCGCCCCGTCATTCATGAAATGTTAATGAATGATTGAAAAAGGTATTCTTTGGGGGTGCTTGGGTGGCTCAGTTGGCTAAGCGTCCGACTTCGGCTCAGGTCACGATCTCACGGTCTCTGAGATCAATCCCCCCATCAGGCTCTGTGCTGACAGCTCACAGCCTGGAACCTGCCTCCAATTCTGTGTCTCCCTCTCTCTCTCTCTGCCCTTTCCCCCACTCATGCTCGGTCTCTCTCTGTCTCAAAAATAAAAACACTTAAAAAAATTTAACAAAAAAAATTATAAAAAGGTATTCTTTGTACTATTCATTAACTTTCTGTCAAAAATAAAAAGTTTAAAAATCAAAAACCAGGGTGCCTGGGTGGCTCAGTCGGTTGAATGTTCAATTCTTGGTTTCTGCTTAGTCATGATCTCATGGTTTGTGAGTTCAAGCCCCATATCAGGCTCTACGCTGACAGTGCATAAGACCCCACTTGACATTCTCTCTCCCCCTCTCTCCCTCTCAAAAACAAACTTAAAAAACAATTTTAAAAAAATCAAAAACAAAACTCAGTTACTCTATTACAATCTGAAAATTAGATTAAAAACACAACTCCATTCAAAATTAAAATAAAAATAAGTAGGAGTAAACTTAATAAAAGAAGTACAAGACTTACACACTGAAAACTAAACACTGCTGAGAAAAATGAAAGATCTAAACAGAGGAAACTTTCTGTAATGATAGCTTAGAAGGCTCAATATTGTTAAGATGATAATTCTCTCCAAACTGAGATCTACATTCAACACAATGTCTATCAAAATTCTAGCCGATTTTTTTTCTTTTCGGAAATCAATAAGCTGATCCTAAAATGCCTATGGGAATACAAAAGATCTAGAGTAGTCAAAATAATTTTGAAAAAGAAGAACAAAACTGGAATTTAATATTTCACCATTTTAAAAATTAGTATAAAGCCACAGGAATCAAGACAGTATGGCATCAGCATAAGGACACAAATACATATCAACCAATCAGAACCGAGAATCCAGACACAGACCCTTACATTTATGATCTCAACTGATCTTCAACAAAAGTACCACGGCAATTCAATAAAGAAAGGATATTCTTTTCAACAAATGGCACTGTCAGAACTTCCAAAATCCCAATGAAAAAAAAAAAAAAAGACCTTAGGCCCTCACACTTGACACTATACACAAAAAGTAATGCAGAATGGAACAGAGACCTAACCATAAGAACTAAAACTCTTAGAAGAAAATAAAGACAGACTTTCTGACCTTAGCTTAGGCAATCAGGTCTTATTTTATATGACATTAAAGCACAATCCATTAAAGAAAACTGAGGGGTGCCTGGGTGGCTTAGTTGGTAGAGCTCCCAATTCTTGATTTCAGCTCAGGTCATGATCTCGCAGTTTGTGGGTGTGAGCTTTGCATTGGGCTCTGCGCTAAGTGTGAAGCCTGCCTGGTCTCTCTCCTCTCTCTACCCCTTCCCTCTTGCTTTCTTTCTAAATATGTAAATAAACACTTAAAAAATTGATATACTTTATCAAATTTAAAAACTTTTTTCAGGGGCACCTAGGTGGCTCAGTCAGTTAAACATCTGACTTCGGCTCAAGTCATGATCTCGAGGTTGGTGGGTTCAAGCCCTGTATCGGGCTCCGTGCTGGCAGCTCGGAGCCTGGAGCCTGCTTCCGATTCTATGTCTCCCTCTCTCTCTGCCCTTCCCCTGCTTGCGCTCTGCCTCTCTCTGTCTTTCCAAAATAAATAAATGCTTAAAAAATTTTTTTAATTTAAATAAATAAAAATAAAAACTTTTTGCTCTGCAAAACACAACATTAAGAAAATAGATAAGCCACAGATTGGGACAAAATACTTGCATATCATATATTAATTAAGCACCTGAATCTAGAATACAAAAGAAAGAGACGGAGGAATTAAATGCCTCTTCAACTCATGTGACAACCTACTTGAAACACAGACAAGAGATTTGAACAGATATTTCACCAAAGATCTACAAATGGCTAATGAACACACGAAAAGATGTTCAACACCTTTAGTCATTAAAGAGATGCAAGTAAAAGCCACCCTGAGATACCACTACACTCCCATCAGAATGACTAGACTGATAATACACCAAGTACTGGTGATGGTATAGAGAAAATTCAACTGGTAGGAATGGCAGATGGAAAGTAAACACTTACTTTCCAAATAATCCAGCAATTTCACTAAGTATCCAACCAAGATAAATAAAAACAAACATCCACACATAGACACAATAGCCCCAAACTGAACCAACTCAAATGTCCATCAACTGGTGATACATGTAATGGAGTATTATTCTTTTTTAAGAAGTAACTCTCTATGACATAGGTGCATTTCAAAAACATGCTAAATAAAACAATGCAAAAACAAAAAATTACTTACTAGGATTCCATTTATATGACACTTCTAGAAAAGTTAAATCTATGAAAGCTGATTAGTGATTGCTTATGGCTAGAAGTAAAATCAGGGATTAACTACAGACAAGAGGGAACTTTCTGGGTGAAGAAACTATTCTAGAACTAGATTATGGTGATGGTTGCACAGCTCCAGAAAGTTACTGAGAAAATGAATTGTATCCTTACAATCGTGTATTTTATAATATGTAAATTATAGCTCAATAGTGTGTTTACAAAGAAGTTAACAACACACGTGGGAAGAGACCACTCAGTGTTTTCATTATGTTATCTGAAATGCCGTGCTTAGTTTATGCCACATGGTAGGCACTCAAATCTTTTATGAGTTATGAAAAAATTGTGGAGCATTTCCCTGTCAATTTGACAACTCCTGATTGCTTATTGCATGCCAGATACTACACCAGGCAATGTAGACCATCGAAGAATCAAGTAAAGAAGCTCCCTGCTGCTTCTGAATGCATAAATGTAATGACATGAGACGAATGAGGAAGGAAGGAAAGCAGGGAAGTACCACGTAGAAAATAAAACAGGGTAGGATGGTAAGCAAGTCTGACAGGCTACTATAGGTTAGGCTGTCTGAGAAGAATCTGTAAAGAGGTGGTCATAAAGACTCCGGCTAAAATGTTACTGGTCACGTGAAGATGAGAAGAAAAGACCATCCCAGACATAAAGAGTGGCAGTGGCTTGGCAGGTTAAAGGGATGGAAAGCTGGCAGAACAGCTGGCCATTCTGGGATGAGATGGGAGGAGTGAGAGCACCATCAAGGGGCCATACTGAGTGGGGTCTTCCAAGGTAGGGTAACAGATTCAGATTTCATTTCAGGCATCATTGAATAAAGTTTCAGGAAACGTGCATACCATCTCTCCCATAAAAATCTTTTCAATAAAGACATCCATGATTCTTTAGGAAGTTACAAATCAGAGTAACACCTAATGCTGATTGCTGGTTATCAAAGGTTTGGGTTTAAGATACTAACACGTGTCAGACTGAGTATCTTGTATACTTCATTTCCTGTATACTTCATTTCAATTACTGATTACCTTATAACAACAGTGAGAATGTCTGACATTTCCTGTTTACCAATTATTTCCCCAAAGCATTAACAGATTCAAATGTCTGGTAGATAATAGGCTTTCCTTCTTGACATGCTGAATTCTGTGCCTCTTAACATTTATTATGGAACATTTTACTAATTTTATTCTGCAGCAGTTTAATGTTTTGCTGTCCCCAAATCATGCCATCTGTTTTCCCTAAGATCTATTTTTAAAAAGTTAAAAGCATTGGCATTTCAGACATTCTAGCATCTTTCGAAATACACAGGAAGGAGCTTACTTCTCCGGCATAATAAAGTGCAGCAAGGACCAGAGCTCTTTGAGGGAATTCTGCAGAGGGGTCCCCGTAATCAGGAGCCTATGGTGGGACTTGAAATCAATCAGAGTTTTATACAATAAAGAGTCATCATTCTTCAACCGATGGGCTTCATCCACTCCCAGAAAGGCCCAGTTAATACTGCCCAGCACAGTCTAAAGTAAAAACAAAACAGAACGAGCCACCAGGTCAGAAGGAAACCCAAAGTACTTTCAAGTGTTAATTATCTCTGAACAAATACCATCACAAAGGTATACATAGAAACATTTATTCTTCTTGGACTTAAAATTATATTTGGACTCTTCTGTTTATTCTGTATTTTGTCCAACTAGTGTCTACTCCAAAGAGCACACCACCATCCAAAAGGTCTTAGGGGAGAGGGGGAATCTCTTATGCCAGGTACTGCTGCATGCTCCACAGCAAGAACACAGAAATTGGTATGCTGGGCAAAAACAATACGAAAACAAAAACCATGATTTTGCAGTCTCTCCTTAATTAAGATTTCTTCTCTGCCTATTCTCCACCCCAACCCTGAAACACAGAAACACCAAAAGCCACCAAATTGAATTTCTTTACACTTATCACCAGTGGGACCACCTGCCACACACGTCTTAGTAATCGTAGAAAGAGACGATGTATAAAGAACTTCATTTTTCTGTCCTCCTCACAGAGACCACTGACATCACCTGTTGGGGAGAACTTTCTTAACGATGATACGATGAGAAATGCCTGAGATGGCACTCAAGCCCAGGTTCTGACGGCTGACTACAATCTCAGGTTAAGTTACTGGCTTCAATACTCTTTCGTCCTATATATTTCAATTGGACTAAGCAATCTAAAGTCCCCTTTAACTTTAAGGTTCTGATTTTTATTTTTAACCTCAATATTCTTTGTGGATTTTCGTTTGTTCACTTGTTTGCTTTTCTTAACTAAATAAAGAAAAGTAACATGGCAAGCAGGAAGCACAGACCCCACCATTTGGACAAGTCACACTACAAAATTACATACCTTATCTTTTAAGAGGATCTCATATGTTGTTATAAGTGCATTGAACTTCAGCCTTTTAGTCTGAGAATGAATCCATTCATATTCCCGAATCTAGAAGAGACATCGGTAATTAAGATACAATTTCTACTTTTACCTTCCTATGTCACCAGCAGTCTCGTGACAGATGCAACAGAAACATGCCAAATACAAAATAAACCTCATTAGAATTTAATGAATATTTTATACATTCTAAACTGACTAAAGCAACAAACTCTAGAGCAGGAAGAGAATTAAATGCCACCGAGCAGTAGAAACTTTACTGCAAGAACTCAAAACCCGTCACTTCCCTCTGCCCCCGTCCCAATACATCTGACAAAAAAATACATTCCGTCTGCAATGAAACCCTGGGGACTTGAACTTATCTAGCGATCTCCCAGAATGTGAATTTTCTTAAGGGATATTTTATTATTCCTTGCTCTTTGGTAGGGCAATGCTTTTATTAACAAGTAAAACAAATCCCAACCTCTGGCTTGGTCAGAAATTTCATCAATCTAGAGCAGAAAGATGTGGCCGCCAAGAAAAAGGAAAGGGAAGGTTAAAGGACGAAAGTGTAACTTAATATGAATGAAAATAATGTCTAGGTAAACACAAAAACTAATGGCCCCTCGTACTGCAGTGTGACCAGATGCCCAGCAGGCACGATAGGCCATAACAAGGCTCCTGCAGCTTAGTTGTCAAATTGGGGACCAGAGAACAGGACAAGGAGTGCGTGCAGGTGATCACCACCAAGTGGGAAGAACAAAGAAAAGGAGTATGGGAGTCCCCACAGAAAACTTCCCTGTCTCCACAATATTCAGAGTTCACTTTGTCTTCACCTTTGAGTGCAGTGCTTGAAGCCATTCTGCATCATCTAGGAAGTTTTTTTCTTGTACAATGGTTAACAAATAGATTAGCAAAGCTAAAAACTGCTATATGCTTACAAACTCAAAATTAGAGCAGTGAAATCTGTAAATCTGTCAGAGTTCAGGTTAGACAATTTGAATGAAAATAAGTTTCAATCAGCTTAATATATAACATATCTCCCAAAAGTTTGAGAATTCCTGATGACTTGCTCTCTGGATAAGCAATTATCTCAGAAACAGTTTTCTCTAACACACAGTGATGAAAGAGCAAAGGTCTGGGGCCAGATACATGTCGATCCCAAGCCCAGCTCTGCTGCTGTGTGGCTGGCCTGGGGACAAGTGTTAGACTCTCGGAGTCCTTTTCTTCATTAGTCGGTTAGAAAGAATACCATCTACTACCATGAGGACTATCATCAGGATTACAGGTAAAACACCTGTAAAGAGCACCCAGCACAGACAGGCCCTCGCACACACCTGGATGCTTTTGAAAAAGTTAGTTGTCGTTATCAAGAAAAGATCTGCTAAACAGAGATCAACTCAAGCTTCTGTGTTCTAAGATCCTTATGCTCAAGTTAAGGTTGAAAACAGACAATTAATTCTCATTTCTATAGCCCCAGCAGGGTCCACTGTCCTTCCTCTTTATTCCTACCTTACTGAGTTATGCAACCTCACCATTTCAAAAGGCTGGGAAACAAACTCTAAGAACTTGATCATTTTTAGTAGTATCTCTGCTCACACAGCAAAAATAATATTAACATTCCACAAGCTATTATCTCCACCTTATAATCCATTATAAATAAAGTAGTCTTGGAAATACGAGACAGAAAGAAGAAAAACTTAATACTGCAATCCAACTAAAATAGATTCCCATTCACATACTTCTGTTGCTTTTCTTTAATACAGTAAGTGTATTTTAAAGAATATCTGAGTTGCAGTTTTGTGATACATATATCTCCCAACAGTGGGGGCACAGTACAGTGTCAGAATCATAATCTTACTAAAGACTATAATGGCTTTAGGTCAATTTCCAAAATACATTTATAACACAGATTCTATCCCAATTCTTTTTGTTTACACACCGTATTTCTGCTCATCAGGTCACCTATGTAAACCACTACGTTAATCTCTGGTGCCCAGATTTCAAACTCCCTCTGCCATGAGGTGAGGGTGGATAAAGGGACGACTATAAGAAAGGGGCCATACAGCTGGTGTTGGTGGAACAGGTAGGAGAGGAATGATATGGTCTGGATGGTCTTTCCTAGGCCCATTTCATCAGCAAGGATTACACTGTTACTTCTGCAGGAAGAGAAAAGCAAAAACAAAACAAAGCCATTAGTTTATACACAACACAGACACACACACACAAACCAGCATGTGCACAAACAGCAAGGACACCAATGCAAGCAAGACACTGGTTACCAGCCTCAACTGTATTTCCTTTGTAGTAGGAACCACAAAATAGCAGAAGAACAAGTGATCTAAGTACAATCAAGCTTTGGAAATACTAGAGAAGCTTATTCAGACTATGTTCTTTACCTTGCATTTTGTTCTTTTACATCTACCCCCCTGTAACACAAAAAGCAGGTTTTGTTATATTGGAGTATCCAAGAACATGACCTTGGGCTCCACCATTACAGAAAGCAGGGGCACAAACTGGCTATCCCAACTGCTGGTGAACCCTACAGCCTGACAGTCATGTGCCTTTGTTCAAATCACCCACCTGACTCCACTGCATGCTGCTGGGTTAACGCTACATACACTCCTCCCCCAGGCCCATGTGCTGCAGTGTTTGGAGCTTGTTTTAAATACAGCACAATCTACAGCAAAGACAGGCTGCAGATCAGACTTCTGGATCTACCCTACAACTACGAAATCAGCATCTGGGAAAGGGCTCAAAGAGCTGTACTTTTAACAGACACTTCTGGATGTTCTGATGCAGGTATATTCCTTGGACCACACTTTGAAAAACATTGATCTAGGGACAGTCTGGATATTTTAAGGATATTAACAGGAGAGGATTGTTCAGATAGAATAAAAACACTTGAAAAAATGGCCAGACTAGGAAAGTATGTTCAAGAAATGGAGAACAGCCCATTTAGCAGGGAATTAGGAATACATATATGGCAAAAGGGTGCAAACATTAAGAGTTTCTTGAAAATCGGGTCATTAAAGGTTTACACATTTATTACAAATGTTTAATCAATAAACCAAAAAGAACTAAAATAGACAAGTTAAAAAGAACTAAATGGATTACAAATACAAAACATTTAATTTACCAAGAGATTAAATTTTTAAAAATATATTCTGTGTTCCATAGAAAGGCTAGTTTTATAGGAAAAGAACGGAAAAGGATAAAGGCAAATATACTGGGGCAGGGGAGGAGGAGGAGGCCATACCTCTCTATCAATCTCAGGTTCACCTAATTTTATGCACTATTCAGATATAGTATGTTCCTTTGTGTAATTTCCCTCCTATTTCTCTCACCTTTCCACACTAGTGGGGAGGAAACAGGATTCATTTTCTCTGACATTTTCTCTCCCTAACAAACTGCCACTGTTGATGTAATAGAAGAGATACGAACAGATTTCCCTGTTTTTCCTGAAACTAGGCCAGAACAGCGTATTACTTAATGTAAGTTTCCCATGACTAGGGCCTAACAACTGGTTGGGTCCTCTTTAGCACACAGTGTGACTGTGAACAAGGCACATGACATCTTCGAGGCTAAGACCCTTCAAGTACAAAATGAGACAGCTGGATCACACCACTTCTTGAGGTTCCACCTGGCTTTAGAGCTATCTTCTAGGAAGATTAGATCTCCCTGTTCTCTGAAACAAAACCAGTTTTTACATCATTCAGAATAGTTCTATCAGACTTACATCCTTAGTCACACAAACAGAAGCTCCTCAAGGGCTCTAATGTTCATGACTGAATGCTAGATCCTGTATTAGATTTTACAGGACAAAGAATATAGATAGTTTGACTGGGAAGCAGGCTTTTTAAATGTACCTTTAACCAGAAACCACTTTTTTGGCATTGAGGAAACCAGCTCCCATGCTTTTATTTCCAGGCTGCAGTTCAATTCTGAAATAAGAATTTTTTCTTTACTGTAAAACACTAAGGAACTTCAGAGTTGCACATGGGGGAAGGAGTTTGTAGGTAGGCATTAAAGATCCTTCTCACACTGTATATTCCCTGGGAGGACAGGGAAAGAAGGTCTCTCTCGGTCCACTGTTAAAACTGTCAAGGTCTAGATGGGGCCCTAACACATAGTAATCAGAGACTACTTGCATTTGCAACTGATCTGAATAACATCCATGGGTACTACCTCCCCCAGCACCTTTAATCCTCAAATGCTATCACTGTCACACCTTTCCTTTTCAAAATTAAGGTGGTTTTGTTACAAAAAGTAAGGACAATTTTAAAGGTTCAACCATCAGAGACCTTCCTCTAAATGAGATAGCATGTACAGCAACCTCAGGACGGGGAGATTTCACACTACTCTTCAGCGCTACCACAAGAAAGGAAGGGAAAGGTTTCCCTGCCCTAAAAGGAAAATGAATGGAAAACAGACATTTTCTTCTTTCTTCTGAGAAGAACTCCTTCCACATCACAGACCTGGCCAAATTAACTTGTTATTTATCCTCATGAACACCATGTTATGACACAGGTTTCTGGCTATGACAAATTATCCCCAAATAACTAATGAAAACAAAGTATTCTTTACTTCAGATTAAAATGGTATTACACATACATATGAACTCCTACAAGAGCTTTCTCACAATCACATATTTTTGTTTCTATAATACACAACAGAAATAATTATTTGCACTTAAAAATAAAGAAACCAGATACAGTAAAGAGAATTTCAATCATATTTTCTACCTACTTGCACCAGGAATGCGCAAGCCAGTTGAGACCTTCTAGCTGATAATCACGGAGCTCTAAATTCTCCCCTCCTAAATAGGCCGGCTGTTTCTTTAAAGCCACAAATCGTGGTCTCTGCTTCAAGGCCTGAAAAACAAAAATTAACAAAGCCCTGAAAAAGACTTTCTTCCTGTTCCCATGTTAAAATGCTACCCGTGATTATGTGCTCTGAACCAAAGCACAAAAGTTTACATTTTTTTAAATGTTTATTTATTTTTGAGAGAGACAAAGCATGAGTGGGGGATGGGCAGAGACAGAGAGGGAGACATAGAACATGAAATAGGTTCCAGGCTCTAAGCTATCAGCACAGAGCCTGATGTGGGGCTCGAACTCCCTAATGGTGAGATCAAGGCCTGAGCTGAAGTCAGACGCTCAACAGGCTGAGCCACCCAGGTGCCCCAAAGCACAGAAGTTTAAATTTCACATCTGAATCACCAACCCCACCTACCTCACCACACCCACACCTCGTTTCATTGAGGTCTATACTCCAAAGCCAGATGTATCCTGAAACAGGTCTTTGGTTAACGGGCTCCCTGAAGTAAGTCTGTGAAGGTCATTACACAGCACTAATCGTACATCATCACCATCGTATGGCAGGAGTGCTCCCTTATCATCTTTAATGATCTCGTCCTAAACACTACAAAGCAAGGCCACTGGGAAAGTCTCTATATGCCAAACACAGCAGAACTTCACCATGAGAGCCTTTGCAAATTCTAAAATGCCAGCCTCCTGACCTTGAACCCCCAAGTGTTGAGTTTGGTTTTTTAAAGGAAAGGATGTGAGGAATAGCAGTCTAGTAAGGTCATGTCTCTATGCTTTGCACAAAATGTGGATTCTGTGACTAAATCCATTTGGGAAACAATGTAATACAAGTTACATAAATTTCATTACTGTGACTTTTCCAAGTCTAAAATGCTTGTCCACACTGCAAATTTACAGGAAAACTCCCTTTAGGAATGCTTCCCAAAGTTCTTTGGTCTTTTTTCAGCAAGCAGTTCTCTGAAGATTAGGACTCTATGGAATCAGCACCCCATTACATGAAGTATTACCCTAACAGTATATTTAGCAATGTGATTACTGATCATCTCACCTCTCCTCTGTGAGCACCCTGTAGTGAAGAGAATCTGACTCCTCGCACTCAACCACTGAACCCCGCGTCCACTTCTGCCAAGTCTCCCCAATAGCTCCCGCCATTCAATCCCCATCCCATAGTGACTTCCCCTGTCTGCATACTGTTGTTCCCTCACAGACTTCTAGGGCATGTTTCTGGCTGGACCTTCTGGCTCTCCTAACTGCCTGCTCCAGCAGCTCCTGCACGCGGCCATTACCAGAAGTTTCCCGAATACAACACTGTTTCCATCCTGCTGTTCTCTCTCAGGTAGGTAGGCATGCCCATACCCACCCAATGAAGCCAGAATTAGCTTCCAAGGTATTCAAGACGTGCAAACTCGGACCCAAATGCACTTGCCAACAACACCTTCCTCTCTTCCAACCCCAAGAACATCTTTCTCCTGATGCCTTTCATGGGAAGGCAATAACCTGGAACCCCTTCCGTTTGTCTACCCACCACCAACCCATTCTTCAAGAACCAGGGCAGTTCAAGTAGTGCAACCTCTTCTTTAACCCTTTAAAACCGCCTCACGGAATACTGGAGCTCAGGGACTCTTCCCTCTGTACTTCGCTGACCACAGTTCTTTATTACACTCACTGCTCCCTCAAGTACATACTGCATTCCACAGATGGAAGTCTGGTGCTCTGAACTGGACGTCAACTCCTCAGAGACAGCCCATGACCTACACAGACTTTTACTGCCAAGGACCCAAGCACACCACTTTACATGTGGTGTGAATCCCAAAGAAGGGGAAGAATTTGTACAAACAATCAACCAAATAAAAAACCTGTATGTTTAGTTTCTGATTTATAATTCAGGGCTCTTTCCCTTTCCCGTCACTTCTCTTCATTTTATTCAAGTTTATTTATTTACTTTGAGAGACAGAATGTGTGAGCGGGGTGGGAGGGGGTGGGTTTGAGGGCCCGAGAGAGAGGGAGATAGAGAAGATCCCAAACAGGCTCCATGCTGACACGGTGCTTGAATTCATGAACCATGAGACCATGACCTGAGCCGAAGCCAAAATCAATCATTCAACCATCAGTCACTCCACCAAATGAACCACCCAGGCACCCCACACACACACTGTCAATTCTCTTTAGAGTACTTAAATTCTTGCAAATATTCTGCACAATATCTCTAATTAGACCTACCCAGTTCTGTGAATTTTATGATTAAAGAGGTCAGTAGAGCCATTATACAACTCATTGTCTCCTTCTGTTTTAATATTTTCCTTTGATGTCATGTCATCTTTCACATCAAAATGGTAATTATTATTTACTTTTGTATATTTTCTGTTTCCAATATCTATGTGACCAACCCCTTCTATCGATACATCTTTCCTCTGAAAAACCAAATGCCAGTAATCACACACCTTGCATTCTCTTGTCGGGATGGTTTTTGAGTTGTTTCGACTATGGAAGCTGTCAATACAGCTCTGGAACTTTTTTCCAATCAAGGCTTCATCTTCCCAGCTGCACTCTGAATATGGCAGTCCCATCCATTTGCATAGATATTCAGGCTCATTTGAAGGGGCTGGCTTCCGACTGTGAGCTGTTTCACATACAAAAAATAGATTAGCAACTGTCAATCAAAGAAGGGGAGAGACACTGCTTAACACACAACCATTGAAACACCAAGTGGCAAAACTGTAAATACACTGCAAAACCTGAACTGCTCTTAGACACTCAGTAACATTTGTTAACCAGATCTTTTGCGTACCTGGAAAATCTGTTTGACCCAATGTAGATTTACTTGTCTTCACGGCTAAACAAACGGAAAATAAGATAGAAAAATTATCACTATAATCAAGCAAAGAGTGACATTTTAGGTGTTATGAATAAGAATACAAATATACTCTAAAATCGCACAATATTAAAAAAAAAAAACAAAAAACAAAAAAACACCCGTCTTGCTCTCACAGCCTTGTGTAGCTATGACCCCATTTCTGTTTTCCTTTACAACAAAACTCCCCAGGAGAGTTGTTTTTCCTCACTGTCCCCTGCATTCTCTCTTGAAGCCTCCCCATCAAGCCTCATCCCCACCACTCCACAGATCCTGAACCAGCCCAAGTTCAAGGATCAAGTCTCAGTCCTCCTTCCCTCCAGGGCATCATGCTCTCAGCCCTCCTCCTCTCTCAAAGAACTTTCTCTTCTCTTCTCCTGCGGCTTCTCCCTAACTTCCAAACCCTGGAAGGCTCTCAGACTTCCTATTCTCACTAGGTATCCTATTTCTGATCATCTCAGTAAATCTTAGGCTTTAAATACTATCTATATACTGAAAAATTCCCAAATATAAATTTCCAGCACAAACTGAGAGTTCTAAACTCTTACATATGCTACAGCCTTCATAATTACTCCCCACTTAGTCAACCAAGAATAGCAAACTTACAAATATCAAACACAGCTCTTGATTTCCACTCCGAAAGGCCACTCTTCCCTTAGCCTTTCCATTTCAGTAAACAGCATCTTTGTTCTCCTACCTGCCTGAGTCAAAAGTCTTGGCATCATACTTGACACCTCTTTCTCTCATCGCCCACATCCAAATTTACCAGCAAATCTTGTTAACTTTTCCTTCAAAATAAATCTAGGTATCTGTCTATTCTCTTTTTTTTTCACATCTCTCTGTTCTCAAAAAGTGAATCTACAAAATGCCTTTTTAAATTTACATTACCCCAAAACCAAAAGCCATGATGTGTAGAGCTCAAACACTGCTGAAATACGTTTCCACGTGCTCACCGATTATTCTTTCGACTATCTGATACTGTTTGTTCAACTCTGAGGCCAGCTCTTGTTGGCAGTTGAAATATTCCACATCTTCAGGAGAAACTTTTCCTAACCTAGACAGAAGACAGAAAAGATACATACCAATTAGATTTGGGAGATCCATACAAATCTATCAAGGCAAAGTCTAAAAGGAACAAAGGAAATGGAGTCTTTACTTCCATCTGTCCCTTTAGCAATCCATTACTAGTAATTAAGCCAAAGATTTTATAAAAAACATACTTTTAGAAAACCTTAGACTCATAAAGCATACCAGTTGTTCCTTCTTTATAAAGAAACCTAAAAATAATTACTTTGTGTAATAGATTCAAATATCTAAATGGAATAGGACCATAAAAGTGTCTTCCAGATTTAAAAGGAAACATGCCTTTTTCATATAGGTATGTGCCTTAGGAGAGATTAAATGTCGCTTTTATAGAAAGCTATTTATTCTTGGGACTAAAAATCTATAAAAGGGCAACACTGGCAACCTGAAATGAACGATTACCGTACTTCCGAGGAATTTAAATTTGTAACTGCTTTACAACCTACCCCATCTCAGGGATATGTAAAGGAAAAATAAGTGATTAACTGAAGGAACACATTGTGCAAAGAAGTAAAATGGGAATTAGAACCCATCTGGCCCTATTTCTAACACAAAATAACCTGATCACATCACACTGGCAGGTGGGTCTTCAGGATTGAAGCTGATACCTCTAATTAGTCGGTTTAAGTCTGTGAGTGCTATAGCCCCCACATATTTCTCATATGCAACGTAACCACCTTCAAAGATGCAAGCAAGCTAAAAACACAATGATCTATCACAACTTCAGGAGTTATCTGTTTCTGTCACATCATTTCTGCAAATTGTGTAAAACCGAGATCAGTGTTAAGTGTATTGTAACCCAGATGGCTCTGGAATATTAACTCCTGACCTCTAAGCTACCCCAGCATAATCACAGGAGACTAACAGGTTGCCTAAGAGCTTAGCTCTGGACTAGGGCTGCCAGAAATCCAATCCTGGGTCCTCCTGGAAAAGCTGCCTTGTGCCTCCCTCTTCCTATCCACAAAATGTGTACAATGGTACAAATCTCATGGGCTTATTGTGAGGATTAAAAACACCGGGTGTACAAAATGCTCCATAAGCTACTTATTTTTATTACTAAACTCTGCAAAATTGGCAGCCATATAGATCTATATAAAAATTCCAATTTTATAAAATGGAATTCTGACTGGCTCTGTGTTCAAATAATCAAGGCAAAATCTGAGTTCCTAGATGGCTATGTGCTCCACACACTATCTAAAAATCTTCCCTCAAGGCTGCAAATATACCATTGCTTGAAAAATGTACCATTGCTTGATTTCATCCTCTTTCTTCTTGAAGTTCTCTAATTTTTTTAGGCCCTTCACTTTCTGCTGTTGTAAGGATTCTTCACTCTCCCATGTGCTGTGGATGTAAGACCAACCCTTCCACTTGATGAGGTACTGGACTTCACCCTCATCCTTTTCAGAGTCAAAGTCGCCACTAGGGTCTCCATTAGCTTCAATCGCATATACAGTAGTAGAAGCTCCAGTGGCTGCAAAAGGATTACGGTAAACATTTAAAAGTATATTAAATCAGACCCTAAAAAAGCTTCAAGTACATATTCAGCTAAAGAATCTTTTTGGATGAAGCATCAAAATCCTCTGACTAAAAAATAAGCAGAAATTCACAAACAATACAGGATGAACAAGATTTGTAATTTCAAATATTTTCAAAATGCAAACTCAATTTCTACACTTTAAAATGTTTTCCAAAATATGCTGGTAAAATCAAAGAAATCCTTGTGTATAAACATCCTTTTGGTCTGGTCGCTACTAACTCAAAAAACGAATCTGTCTCTCCAGGAACACTAAAGAAAACAGGGGCGCCTGGATAGCTCAGTCGACTGAGTGTCCAACTTCAGCTCAGCCCATGATCTCACGGCTCATGGGTTCGAGGCCCACGTTGGGCTCTGTGCTGACAGCTCAGAGCCTAGAGCTAGTTCAGATTCTGTGTCTCCCCTCTCTGCTCCTCCCCCACTTGAATTCTGTCTCTGTCTCTCAAAAATGAATAAACATTAAAAAGAAAAAGGAAAAGAAAAAGAAAACTTCCCACCACCACCCCAACCATTCCACACCAATTACCCATCCACCCACCCAAAGTTCTCTGTTAACTCCTAAACCTCAAATGAGGCTGGATAGGAAAAAAAAAAAGAGGAGAGAAAAAGAAAAAAGAATTAGGCAATACTTTGATATTTTCTCCATGGAAAGGTTACTTTAAAGGAACTGAGTTATAAGACATGTCCAACTTAAATATAAAAAAATCTTCATTCACTATCATCCAGGAGATTTAGAAAACACCTAATTAAAGGTAAATTGTTTTAGGTTTATAAACCAGAATCTCTGCTACATCACTGCTTTTTAAGCTATGAACACATCTTTACTATCTTAATTTTCAAGTCTCAGAGACAATATGTCGGAAACATGCCTACATCCTCAGCAATGAAATATGACATTCTATCAGAAAACTTCCACATTTCACAACCAATACAAGCATGGACTGAAATTCTTCATCTCAGAGCTGAAATACAAGATTTGGGCCTCACTGAGTAGGTAAGACGTAATTTGCTCCCCAAAGACACGTACCTCCTTTCTTTCCCAGCCTTGAGTCTAAGACCTTCTCAATAGTTTCACTGTTGTCCTGCTGCTCATCGGCTCCTTCTCCAGTCATTTCGATGAGGTCGTCAGAGTCGGTCTCAAAGTCATCATCTTCCTTATAGCTGCATTAAGAAACAATGCTCGATAAATCAAAGACTACCTTTCCAGAATTAAACACCATCAAATACAACACCGTTAAGGAACCATACACTTTTGGCTCCAACACACTGTTTTAAGATCAGCCACAGATAAAGTGGGCTCAAAGTTCTTACTTCCTCCTACTTAAGTATTAATGCATGCTCATGGAGAGCTGCAGGAAGGCTTACTCACAGTTCAAAATAAAAAGACTACTGTTTATAGCGATTTGTGTAAGCAAGATATAGAAAACTACAAGGACATGCCTATGCTTTTGTTTTTCAACATGACGCTATTATGTAAACAAGAAACAACTACAAACAAAACAACTACAAAGAAAAGTCAGCTGTTTCATTAAGCAAAAAAAAAAGAAACAATATTTCTAAGATGAAATGTCTTAACCCTGTATTTTGTCTGATAACAAGAATATGAAATCTAAGTACTCTCAACCTTCTTAAAACCTTCAACATACTTACTTCCCAGTAGTAAAATATTAAAATGTAACCTTCCACCATATATAAACAACAAATGGTTTGGGAGCCACACAAGAGAAAAACACAATCCTGGATGTACAACAGCTGCAGGAGGAAAAAGTATACATTGGCAAAATCAGTGCCTCCTCCAAACTCTGGAATCATTAACTGGACACACGGACAGGTTAATACTCCAAGACTTAGTTTCACCATCTCTAAGTAGACCAAAAGAAACCTGTGTATGCTCTAAAAGAAAAATGAACTATCCTGGGACTCAAAGTAAAATACTGATGTCTGCATGTATCTGTTGCTTTATTTCATTTTCTATTAATGCTCCACATCCTATTAGCAAGCTTAATAAAATTATACCAAAATTCCACTACATAAAGTGACCCTCAGAAGAGAAGTGAGAATACAATCCAAACATCTTTCCTGAAAAAGGATGTTATGGAAATGAAGACAGTTATCACTAACCCACCTCAATACAACATCAACTTGAAAGCACTTTTCTTTACAGGAATGAAGGCCTTAAAAGAGACATTGTTATTCCTTCAACATTCCCATTAGCCAACATCATTCTTTCCACAAGAACACTGATCAGATTTCTAAACAACAACCTCAGGACACGGGTCATTATTTTTACCTACAAAAACGCAAAATCCTGGAGGCGCCTGGGTGGTTCAGTCAGCTGAGCATTGGAATCTTGGTTTCAGCTCAGGCCATGATCTAATGGTTTGTGGGTCTGAGACCCAAATCCACTCCACGCTTACAGCGTGGGGCCTGCCTGGGCTTCTCTCTCTCTGCCCTGCCTGGCTCATGCTCTCAAGTGTGTGCATAAGCACACTCTCTCTCTCTCTCTCTCTCAAAATAAACTTAAAAAAAAAAAAAAAAAAAAAAAGCAAAATTGTGGACTTACCCAAACCAAGTTCTAACCAACTATCATATCACCCTTACACTAATGAAAAACTTCCAGGACATAACCTACCTAACGTTTTTAGCCGCTCTGCGACGAGTCTGCCTTTTAGGAGCTTCATCATCTTCATCATCGTCATCAGAAGAATCTTGCCTTTTTCTCTTTCCACGCTGAGTCTTAGGTTGCTTTTTAACACGAGGTTTGGGCACTGTTCTAAAATGAGAAGAGAAAAAAAATGGCAAAGTTTTTATTCTGTCACTTGGTGTCTATTTCAAATCTATATAATTGCCCAGAACCACAATACATACATAGTATTAACCTGGGAAATGTCAGAAATGTACATTCCTAGGTCCCATGTGCTAAGATTCTAATTAACTAGAAATGTGCATTTTCAACACAAAGTAACTGTAACACTAATAATACTCAAACATGTATAGGAGATGCAGTGGATTCTGAGACACTGGTTCTCAACTATTCCTGAGGGTTACCTGACATAAAAATATACATGCAACATGTTGCTGATGGTACTTCTTTGGCAGACAATTTGAAAATATCTATCAAATTTAGAAACGTTGACGTTTTCCACTTCGGGGGAATTGATCTTACAGATATACACGGATACCGGCACAATAAAGTATTCACTGTAGTATCATCTGCAATTAACAAAAGACTAGAAAAACTAAATCTTCATCAACTGGGAATCAGTTCATGACACAGAATAACTAGGTAGGTTTAAAAAAGAAAAAAAAAACAAAAAACACTTTTCCATGTACTGATATGAAAAGATTTCCAAAACAACTAAAGAAAAATGCAGAACAAGATGCATGAAATGCTATCTGTATAAAAGGAGCAAAGGACAAAAAAATAACTACACATATATTTTTGTAACATGAACGAAATAGATCTGGAAGACTACCCAAGAGACCACGCCCTGCCACAGGCTGAGGAGACGGCCTCCCAGGGGAACGCTCGCATAGCCAGGACTGAGAACCACTGAGAACCACAGCGTGGGCACTCCTGTAAGTACTCACCAGTACTCTACCAGGGGCGGAAAGGTGAAAAAAGCAGAAAGAGGCAGATGGAAACTCACGATCTTATCTGTTTCTCTCATACCTTCCATAACCAACACTACACAGACAGATGACTAGGGACTCGATAAATGACAGGTAAACTCTAGAAGAGAAAGTTGAAGTTGCCTTCTAGTCCTATGACCAAACTCAGCTGACAAATTCCCCTGCCACGGTGAGGGGCCGGGGTACAGTGTCCTAACTCAGAGGTAGGCAAATGCTTGCTGCAAAGGACCAGAGCATAAATACTGTTGGCTTTCCCAGACAAAAGGCAAAATTGAGGCCACCACATAGGCCCTTACATAATGAAAGAAAATAAATTTTCACATAATTTTTATTGACAATACTCAAATTAATAATCACAGTACTTTTGTGATACACATCTAATGACAAGAACTGAATTCTTTTTGAAGGGATAACACTTCACTTGACTGAGGTTCAAATTTAGTGTTGCCTATCACCAAAATATTAATGTTTATCTATAAAAGCTATACTAAGCTCGCAGGCCATACAGAAAGAGATGATTGAGTGGGATGTGGCCCAAAGGCAACAGCCCATCAACCCCCATCCTAAGCAATTCTGCAAGGAGGAAAATTCCCCTGCAATCTGTCTCTGCCTCCTGTCTTCCTTTCCTCAACATGAGTATCTTATGTTGCCAGTCAGCTGATCAAATTACCAAAGTTTTCGGGCACCCGGGTGGCTCAGATTGGTTAAGTCTAATTCTCGATTCTGGCTCAGGTCATGGTCTCATGGTTTGTGAGATCAAGCCTGACATCAGGCTCTGTGCTGACAGCACGAAGCCTGCATGGAATTCTCTCTCTCCCTCTCTCCCTGCCCATCACCCCACCTCTCAAAATAAACAAACTTTTTTTTTAATTATCAAAGTTCCCTGCCACCGTGGCCCACTTTATTCCCTGCACAAGCAGATTCCCTGTTTAATGTTAGATTCTAAGAACAAGGTAAAAAACAGGGAAGCATGTTATCAACCAGCAAAACAGCATTTTAAACTTAGGAATTTGTTCTTCCCAAAAAAGCCTGCATACTACTCCAATACACAGGGTGCCTTTTTTAAAAGAAGATACATTCACCCCTCGTAACTAGTAAACCAGAGAATAAGAAACAGAAGCTTCACTCTACACAACACACCATGCAAACACCCACTGTCAAATTCAGCATCCTCATCACCTAATCAGTCAGTTGCTAACAAGGTAGCCTGGCAAGAAGGGAGCCCAGACGTCTAAAGCCCAGAAGCTCAACACACTGTGTGCCATCATTCTACCACTGTACCATCCTTCTCCAACTAGCACAAACTAAGCTCCACCAGAAGCAGAGATGTTCAAGCAAACACCGCACCTTCTGGGGACAGGTCTTCTGGCTTTCACTTTTTTCTGCTCTGGTTCACTCTCTGCACTGGTGCCTTGTTCCTGTTCATCTTCTGAGGGCTCCCGTTTCCATTTTTCTCTGTGATCAAAAGCAAAGCAAAATGATTTTTTTCTAAAAGAACTCCTCAGGATTGTTTAGTTTGAAGAATCTGACAAAACCAATTTCAATCAGATTCTCCACAAGGCAGAACATGTATATTTTAGGTATTATGGCTAAAAAAAGTTTATTCTAGCTCTATTTAAATTCTGGCTGTGTTCCTTCTTGGACTGTGTAATATCTATTCCTATTTTTCCTCTGGTGACAAAAATAAATGAAAATGGAAACTAAGGAAGTATTTTTTTAAACTATTCTGGGAAAAAAAGCTGTTAAATCTCTTATACCCTATTTTTATTTACTACTACCATTGAACAGATTGAAGTCGTAATATATACTAGACCAGTGGTTCTCAAATGTAAGATGATCAGAACCACCTAAAGAACTTGTTAAAACAATTTTCTGGACTACTGCCACAGTTTCTGATTTAGCAGAATCTACTGTGAGGCCTAAAAATGTGAATCTTAATACATTCTAATACTGGTTATAAACTTCTTTTAAAACTACTAGATATGTTAACATCTTTAGAAAAGATTTGATAAAACAGACCCTAACATTATTTTTCGATGATAAACCTACCACTTAATTAAATAATCTGTTCAGCTAAAGATATAGTTTTTAATAATTATTAGATACAGTAGGTGTTCCTTTGCTCCTTGAGATCTTAGAAGGCTTTAACGAGCCATACCTTATAGGTTTCTCCTACCACCCCAACGAGTTTTTGAGGTTTACTTAAAGACCAAACGTGGGACGTAGCTCATTTCCAGGGAAAAAGGAAAGAACATGTAAGTCACTGAGCATGAAATATCTGGAGGGGGGGCCTCACAGGCAAGTATCTGAAATTTTACAAAACAACTAACACTGTGCCTCTGGGTCTATGCATAGGAAATAAGATTGTGCTGAAGACAACTGTCACAGAATGACAAAGTCAAGTCAATATTTTTCATGAAGAATGGGTCAAAGGAATAGCGGAAGGTGCCTTATCTGCAGATTCCTAAGAATCTTCCTAAAAAGTGCAGTAGCCACCCTAGTTTAGGAAGCATGAAAAGGCAGTAGAGCACTTATATGTACATTCCTCAAGTTCTACTAGCCCTATTTGTTTCCTATCTGTTTCACTTAGAGTAACTGACTGCTTCTAGCAGGCAGGGCCACTTGTCTTCATCTTCGTACCAGAGTTCAGCACAAAGGCAAGGAAATGGAGCTACTCCTTTGTTAAATAAAGAAATAATTAAAGAATGAACCATATCAGTCTAACAAACCGGTAGGGTACTTTTGGACACAGACCGTTAAGACATTACGGTCTATTGACTAATATCCTTGCAGGTCTCTTTTTAAGCAAAAATGTCCTTATATCTAACTATACTCTAGGCATATTAGCCCCCTTCCCTAGAACCTAGCACAACAAACATTTGTTAAGGAACCAAGGGGATGGCCAGGAAGGAAGAAAGGAAGGTGTCTCCGAGCACTGGAAGACTGGCACATGAGACTGCAGTCTTCTTTGGGAGGAGAACAGTTTGGCCCTCAGAAGAGGCATACTTCGTCAAACTGGAGAGAAGTGGTTTCACAGTTAACAAGCTTGAAAGAACATGAACAATTAAGATGAGAGAGAGAGATCAGATGAGAGAGATGCACAGTCATATATTAATTGTAATTTACAGAACTCCACAGGAATTAAGAACCTAAATCAGGGCAGTTAATAAGGTCCACTTCTAAGACTTTATCAGACTAAGATGGCAGTAAACTGACAGAATCAGTGTTGAAGCTAGAGTCCTCCAGTTAAATTGGAGGTTTATAGACTTACAGACAACCAGGAAGACTCAGAAACCTCCAGTATGAGAATGCATAAAAACTGAGCAAATCAACTGGCCCCAAGTCCTCTTCCTAGAGAAGGAAACTAAAGCCCAGTGAGAACAAGATGTTTGGCATTACATGTCAAACCTGCAGCCCTCCTCCTCTCAATGATAACCCACTAAAGATCACAAAATCAGGAAAGGCCAGTCTTATACATTCTGGGAGGATCTGAACAAGAGAAGGCTTAAAAGACCTAAGTGAGTTAGTATGTATGTGTATTTGGAACCGGCTGGATTATTTTAAATTTTGTTTTAACTTTCAAGAACAGAGGAAAAAGTTAGATTAGCAATACTAAGTCACTTTGCATAAAAGGGAGGTGAGGAGACTGATCATTATAAAAAGATTACTTCCCAACTTTGCAGATGTAGAGGGCTCTCCTAGATCACTGGCTTCTTATACATAACGCAAACTTTATGAGCACAACTCCCTAAGCCATATGTCTAAGTCAGGCTACAATGCATTGTCTAAAATGTAAGGTTATGATTAAAAACTTTTTCATATGTTAAAGGAGACTTGAAAAGGCAGATCCAGCTCTAAGAGGGTGCTAGCAGGATTCCTTAAGAGAGAACTGGGGATAAAAATACGAAGATCTGGGGGCGTCTGGGTGGCTCAGTCGGTTAAGCGTCTGACTTCAGCTCAGGTCATGATCTCGCTCAGGTCATGATCTCACGGTTCGTGGGTTCGAGCCCTGCGTCAGGCTCTGTGCTGAAAGCTCATAGCCTGGAGCCTGTCTTTGGATTATGTCTCCCTCTCTCTCTGACCCTCCCCTGCTCATGCTGTCTCTCTCTCAGAAATAAATAAAACATTTAAAAAACTAGTAAAACAACAACAACAAAAAAGATTTGGCCACTGAGGCCCCATAGCAATGTAAACAGACATAAAAAAGCCATATTTAAATTTAAACAACTGTAAAGAAGGGAACGAACAAAATTCCTCTGTAAATAAAATGGGCCTAAATTCTGGCCAAGAGTCACTGAGCTTCCTACTATCTCTACGAGCCCAGAAGGGGATTCCTTTCTCCTCCACTTTAGAAGGCAGATTAGGAAAAGAAGGAAAGAATTGCTTACACTTCACTGATTTTCAATATATTTTCCCAGAGAAAAATGCCTTTCAGAAACAAGTTTCAATGAAAAAGAAAAATCTGGGGCAAACGGATTCTCCTCCACTGTGTCACTAGTTTGTGACAGAGTTCCAATTCAAAGAACTGGAAAGAAAAAAATAACTATGGCCCCAGAAGAAAAGCTTCAAGTAATTTATGGCTAACACATTTCTTGTTTTTCTAAATTCCAGTTTGGAGAAAATGTTCTGGAACCGTTCTAGAGTGGCTTGAAACATTGATGGGACTGTAATGGGTCAGCGTAAGTCCTATACATTTCACAAATTTGGACAACATTAAGAAGTACTGCATGAAAGAGGGTTCAATAACCAAAACAGCATGAGTGGGTCAAATAAAATTTAAAAAATTGCTGGGTAGCATGACTAGGTCAGGGGTTACAATCCCCAGTACCCACTAGGGCCAGGTAAGGACTGTAAATGAAGTCAAACAGAGAACTCCTAGTCCATCTCAAGGTTACAAAGACCACTGTTACAGGGACCAGCACTGACAGATTTTCTCAAAAAAACAAAACAAAACACAAAACCCTAGAAATCTGAATTCTTAAGCATCATCTCTCAAATTTTCAACATTGCGAACTTGATAAATGTTCTCAGTATCGTGCAGAAAAATTATGCTGTATAACTGCTAAATTTTTAAAATGCTAACTCACATTATGACTCTGGGGAGTTATTTCCTTGTAAGATTGTATTCTTCTAAGATGCCAAGGTCATAAAAGCACAGAAAGGCTGTGAAAGACCACTAACACAGTACCTAACCCAGGATGAGACCCTTCAGCGGAGGTTGGAAATGTTATAAAAGACACTAATGGGTCAATTAACAAAATGGGAATATGGATTAGACAAAAGAATTTTAGCAATGTTAGATCTACTTATATTAAAACTATTCTGTGCTTAAGAAAGAAGAGTATCCTTATTCTTAGGAAATCCACACTTCAGTATTTAGGGGTAAAAGGCCATGATGTGTGTCAATCTTAGTCTTAAGTGGTTCAGAAAAAATATTATGCGTGTGCATGCATAAATACTTACAAAGAAAGCACTCACAACGATAAAGTAAATGAGGCAAAAGTGGTAACCAATGGTAAATCTAGGTAAAATACACAGGCAGTCTTTATACTACTACTTTTTATTCTTAGAATGTTTTTAAAGTTTGAATTAAAAAAAGTTTTAAAAAATAGCTTTTCAAAAACTTTAAAATCTGTGGTACAGTGTGCAGTGTTTCAGAAAAACATTTCCTTGTGCTACAATCTCTTGTTCCCTTTGAGTGAGTCTCTCAATTCTGAAATCCACATGCCCGCACACTAGGTCTTGTTAGGCTTACTCAGATCACACAGGCCCCCTTTAGTGCTGAGCCTTGTAACAGGAGTGTCAGCAGCTACTGCACCCCCAAATAGTATTATTATGATTACACAGACTTGGGAAAAGAGTTCGTCATAAGCCCCAGTACTCACCTGCAGCCCAGAGGAGGGCAGGAAGCGAGGCCAGCCCAGGGACAAAACAAGCATGAGGGGAACTCCTGTAGCTCTGGCTAAGTTCCTAGGGAAGAGGCCGGGGGAGGGAAGTGGCCTTACAGAAGATACAATCCCCTACAAGGAACTCAGGGAAAGAAGGCCTCTGAGAACTGTCAACTTTAGAGAATTCTAGGATCCTAGGATCAACAGAAGGAAAGGAAGTATAGGGACTGGTGGGGTTCTGCACACCCAGACACCACTGAAGTAAGACTTGGAAGTTTTCAAGCACAGCACCATTTAGATCCCAGTCAAGAGACCAGCAGAACATAGCCAGATGGTAGAGGAAAGAGCACATGTACAGACTTCCTCAAGGATCCCAAGACCACCAGATCAGAGTAGTCTCCCACACAGGCCAGGGACTGGAGGAGAACAGAGCCTTCTAAGATCCCAAGAAGCGCAGGCCTGCCTACAGTTTTTCCTCCAACTCTAACAAATATTTCAAATACAAATGAAAGTGTGTGTGCTCTATAGAGGACAATACTAAATACTCGACTTTTTCTAGCACAGTTCCCAGTAACCCTGTTAGGTTGGCTGAATGAGTATTACTCTATTTTGAAGATGAGAGAATGGGTTTAAAAAACTCAAACTCCTCTGTGCCTTAGACCAAATACTTATAAAGGATTACTAATATTTTCAAACAGAGAATATATATATCTGGGGCTCTATTTTACTAGGTACCACGGACAAGTGTTTACCATGAGAAACCCCTGAATTTGTCTGCCAAGTTTTTAACAGCTATATTTTCAAATGAAGCTCCTTAAGAGGCAGGCTGTAATTCAGACTGTCAAAGAGATCCAGACACCCTCCAAAAATGATTTTCATTCTCAAAAAAAAAAACAAAAATCAAAAATTTTTCACCTTAATTAAGTCGAATTTGTAAATTTTTTAAATAATGAATACATAATCTATGTCCTAAAGGAATGTCATGTTAAGAATTAAAATTTTCTGGCTTGTAAACTGCAGTATTAAAATTATACGGTAACAACAATTTGAAATTTCATACAAAATTGGATGTCCAGTCCAACAAATCCAGTTTTGCCATATCCACACAAAGAACAAACGAAAAGGAAAAAGAGAACATCTAAATTTGTTCTGGTAAAGGAAAAAGAGAACATCTAAATTTGTTCCTTCCTCAACCGGAATAGAACTGGTGCACATTTTTAAGGAAAACACAACTGGGCTAACCAGGCTAACCAAATGAACAAGCTGGGGTGTGCCCCAAGAAGCAGCCCAAGCACGTGGGAACACACGCCACCCCGAGCTTGGAGGGCTGCCGCTGCAGTGGGTCGTGACGGACTGAAACCGAAGACAGCAAGAGAAGCTGCAGACTCCAGGACCCGGGCCGACGGCCGCACAGAGAAGGCAGCCCCGGAGAGGCTGACGCATTCGAAACCCTGGGGGAAGTTAACTGCCCCGTGGAAGACTTACTGTTTCTTCAGCTGCCTTTGGCCTCTTCTTTTTGGGCTCCCACTCTCAGACCCGCTACTTGCCTTCAGTGTGTGAGGGGGGAAAAATGATTACAGACTTTAATTCACAGTTCGTAGGGACAACACGACCCCCATAACATTACTCACTATGAGCTTTCGGACAACAGAACCCTGGGTTTAGTGGTACTCACTCTTCTTTTCCTTTGAAACTTAATTTGTTATGGCAGGGTTACCTCTAACACTGGGAAACCCTTCTCCCACCCTTCTCTCAGCTTGACTTCTACAAGAGCGCAGTCCAATAAAATTCTCTGTATCTGCAGGCTCCAATCTAGTGGCCAGCAGCCACACGTGACCACTGAGCCCCTGAAACGTGGCTAGTGCCGCTAAGGAACAGAATCTTTCATGTTAGTTTATTTTACCTTAAAACTTTAAAAGCCACATGTTAGTGGCAACCATACTCAATACTATAGATCCAGAATATCATGTGAAACGCCATAACATTTGGTATGTCATTTAAGGCGGTGACTGCTGACCTGTTCCATTTTAGACTCATTACAGAGCATGTTCAACCATGAGCCAACAGCGCCCTGCTGACAGCACCAGGCCACGGAAGGTTTATAGGCAGAAACACTGAAACAGCTCTTTTCCCCCCAAATTAGGCAAACTGGCAAACTATTCCTATTGCGGTCTTGTGCCCTACAGATAATGTGTTAATGGATCTATAAACGAGGAAAAGACTGATACAACTATGTGACTGGTTGTAACAAATATGGCTCAGGAACCTTGTCCTAGACACTGTGGAAAAAGAAAGCTCAGGCAAACCAGCTCAGAGGTCACTCAAAATAAAATACCATAAAGGCAAAGAGGATGTTACAGTCAATTAGATTTTTAAAATATGTTTACCATACCCCACCCCCATCTCACTAGCCCCCGGATATTAACTTTCATCAGAAGAATGTTACATACTTAAGAATAGCAAAGTCCTCCTAAGAATACAGAAAAGAGGACAACTCACTGAAGCACAAAAGAGCGTTTCTTCAGAATGTGGTCTATACACCTATTATAGAGGTAAGAATTGACAAAAATACCACACAAACTGAGAAAGGTGAGAAAAATCTATTCTGTAGAAACAACAGAACCCGGTACATTATTACCAATTTTAAAAAACCAAGAAACTACTCAATCTCTCACAGTAAGATCAGACTAAATGTGTGTGAAGTATTTTATACTGCACACTAAAAATAGAAAGCAAATTTGAAGAATCAGTTAAAATGCATTAAGTTAAGCAAACTCTCCTTCCTTTCTCGGAAATAAATCTGAAACAACTTCCACTATGACATTTGTTTACCAAGCAATGACTCATTTATCAAAATGTAGGAGATTTAGAAATTAGATATTTTAAAAGGTAAACTGTTTGCAATAATAATCAATTTCACTTGAAACTCAGAAACCTTAAAAAAAAGTGAGACCAAGTTCTGTACAATACTCTAGCACTCTACTAAGACATTCATTATGACACAATCTTCCTGTAACTTTCTTCCTTTAAAAGCTATCTATGGTTTTCCTTGTCGTACTAGATTGAGAAAGCTCACACTAGAATCACTTAACTCTAAGGAATAAAATTCAGTCATGTCAGTGGTAGCATGTACCGGAGCTGAAAAGGATGAGGTAAGATAAGAAGTCTAAATGTATCCCCCTAAAACAGGTCTTTTCCTTACCTCCTCCTTAATATTAAATCGTGACGGTTCTTGTCTGCTTCGGTTTGACCGCCTAACCCCATAAACATCAGGATATTCTTCCCACATCTGTAAAATTAATAGACCATGAGTGAATCCTTTTTTGATTTACTATTTTCATTACTGGAACATGTCTTTTAATTTAAGAAAATTCACGTAACTACATGTCAGAAGGGTGTTTTTGTCAGTTTTGTTTATGAGACAATAAAGTACCATCTTTATTATCCTGGAACACACTGAAGTTTAACAGTGCCTCTTCTTTACCGAATGGCTCTTAAACTACATGGCACACTGTTTGATCACTAAAATATAAACTTACAGTTGAATAATATGGCAAGGCTTCTACTAAAGACAAAGTCTTTACTGATAAATTTTAAGTCCCTAATGCTTTCTAGTAGCAGCTATGACCGCACACTGACCCATCTGGGAAATCAAAAATCAAGCAGGGCTCCAACACATCTTATGAAGTAAGAATCAGCACATTTGTCTATTTCCTTAAATTCCTTGGGACGTGTAACATGCCAGATGCACACAAATTAGGCATTTCTGACACTCAGATAGAAGTTCTCAGATGAGCACCACTGCTACCCTGTCTCTGTACACTTCACTGTATTCTCCAGCAGTAATTAACCCTAGTCTTTAGGACTTGATGTTCAGGAACAATCCTCACTAGTGATAGAAATATATAAATGAAGGTGAAAGGAGAGATTAGTTGAAATCTTTTTTCTCAATACACCGTCATCTTATTTAAAAGGCACAAATAAATAAATCTATAGAAAAAAATGTAAAAGACCGTTCCAACCTCTAACAATGAGAGTCTAAACCCCCTACCCCCAATCTCACTCTCCTTTCCAGAGAGAACTCCTGCCAAGTATATCCTGTGGTTTTCTCATGAAATCAGTCACACAGAGGCAAAAGGAATTTGGATGGATTGTGAATAATGAAGATGTTTAACAAAAATTACACATGTAGGAGATGCCTGACAGCCAAGATTAGAAATGTGGGTTTGTTGTCAAAACACAGGTGATGGCGAATGTCATGACAATATTTAGAAAGTGAGGCCACAGGAGAAACCACTGGCTGAGACTCATAAAGTGTGTAGAAAGTGGACCCCAAAAAAGACAAAATTGATGAAAGACAACCCAGAAAAACAGAATGTCACTAAGGCAAGGGAGGATATTATCAACAGCATCTTTAAAAAAAAAAAAAGAAAAAAGAAAAAGAAAAAAAAGTGCCAAGCAAGCTGAATAAAACCAAAGCCTCCAAAGAAAATAAGCAAGATGTTCCAGGAAAAGGCACTTTAGAACAAGAATCCAATGTAGTCATGTAATCTAGTGTTCCTAGTTTATAAAGGTGACAAATCCATAATGGCCTTACAATAATCTCAGAGTCAGGAAGACAAAAGGTCCAACCAGAAGGAATTAAGAATAACCAAGTGACAGGAAAATTGGGTGACAGAGGCAGCAGGATTCTCAACAAATCTGGCAAAGAAAGGAAGGGGACAAAAAAGTTTACTCTAACCCTGCCAACCCCAACCCCAACCCCAATCCAACCCTTACCCCTTTCTGGACTTCTGCTAAAGGTACAAAATTACTCAACACAGGTATTTAAGGAGCTTTTATCAACTGGGGTAGCTAAATCATTTAAATGTCACTGCACCAATTAGTTTCATCATTTTAAAATATTAGGCATTCAAGCTCAACTGCTGAGATTGTATTACAGGATATACTGTAATGCATACACACTAAAATCATCTTGAGGGGCGCCTGGGTGGCTCAGTCGGTTAAGTGTCCGACTTTGGCTCAGGTCATGATCTCGCGGTTCGTGGGTTCCGGCCCGCGTCGGGCTCTGTGCTGACAGCTCAGAGTCTGGAGCCTATTTCAGATTCTTTGTCTCCCTCTCTCTCTGACCCTCCCCTGCTCACGCTGTCTCTGTCTCTCTCTCAGAAATAAATAAAATGTTAAAAAAATTTTTTTGAAATAAATAAATAAAATCCTCTTGAGTTCATCTTTGTCCTTTTGAGGGCTACAATATTCAATTCAACTCTTCGATAAAAAAGCTACTGTGTACACAGAAAACAAAGAACCTTCCTCAGAAGTTCTCATTTTAGAATAGTAACATTTAAGTCACAATCTGATCTGGGCACCTGGGTGGCTCAGTCAGCTAAGCTCCAACTCTTGATTTCTGCTCAGGTCATGATCCCATGGTTTGGGAGTTTGTGTCCTGCATCAGGAGAGTGCAGAGCCTGCTTGGGATTCTCTCTCTCCCTCTCCTGCTTCCTTGCTCTCTCTCTCTCTCAAAAATAAATAAATAAAGTTGGGGGGAAAGTCACAATCCAATCATTCTAACTAGTTAGTACATCCACCCACCTGTTAACCTTATTAACTTTTTGGAATTTATTGCCTTAACTCTGAAAGTGTATTTTAGGGGCACCTGGGGGACTCAGTCAGTTAAAGTGTCCGACTCTTAATTTTGGCTCAGCTCACGATCTCAAGGTCCTGAAATGTAACCCAATGTCAGGCTCTGTGCTGAGCACAGAACCTGTTGCTCAAGACTCTCCTCCCTCTGCCCACTACCCAACTTGCTCACATGCGCACACATGCTCTCCAAGTTTTAAATTAAAATGTATTTTAATACTTCATTCTGAAGCTTATATTTTGAAACTCAGTCTTAGTAATAATTTCTAATTCCTTTTTATCTTACTTACATATTTATATATATATATATATATATATGATCTTATAGTTAACAGCTGTAAATCCTGATCAACTAGATTTCAGTGAAGTTTTAAAACACTAAGTCACAGTTTCTGTGGCTTCCTTTAATCTCTTCAAGTAAAGAATTCTCCACTGCACAGAAGAAGAAGGTTGTATCCAGACATTTTCTATCCATTATACTTCCTTCAAAAGTATGTTGTGGTGTTCTAAAAAGAATACCTGGTCTAGATGTAGAGGAAACCAGGCTCAGACATTATACTCTGAAGACTGCCAAGCAAAGCCTTCTGCTACAAGCCTGGGGAGTAAGCCTCTGAGTTCAGGGATCCTCAGAGCAAAATCTCTCAGTGGTGCTCTATATGCAGGGCCTTTCTGCACTCCTCTTGTGAAAGGTCCACCAGCACACCGAGCAGGTGACAAGGTAAAACACTTGAGTGTCTAAAAGTCACTGGTGATGACTGAATTAGCAGGGACAGCTTTCATTCTCTTATCCTTAATGGCACATCCATTGAAGCATCTATCAAAGCTATTCTGTGGAACCTGCAGGTAAATTAAAATTATTTGTACTACTACAAAAATCTGAGTGCTCAGATGAAGATTTCTGTCTTAGAAGAATAAAAACTAATTTGGCATAAAGCTTTCATTAGGAAATCTTCCAAATTTCTAAAAGAATATTCTTTTCTATTTTCAGTGATTCACACCGAACTGTCTCAAAATGGAATTTTAAAAGATCAGCTGCGCTCTTGTGAGTAATTAGGCCAAGTCATTAATTTTTCCCCCAAAGGAATGCATCCCAAATTTATGCATCAGTGAGAAGACACTATGCACTTCAATTTTTGCCTTTTTGCATTCTTTGCTACAAGACTCTTCTTTGTTAAGCAAACAACACCTACACTGCCTAGATGTAGATAACTTCCGAGAAGTATTTTCCTTCCATCCTTCAGAGAAGAAAAACTGCCTTTATTCTTGAACTGTTATTATCCATAACTAAGCTTCACAACTACATTCCAGAATCATCTGTCAGTAATTCTTTCTGTATTGTTTGGTACTATTACCTTTCTTAAATGTTAAAAACCAAAACTATAAAATAGTCTTTTTGCCCTGTAATTCGATGGTTCATTCTAATTATTTCCCTTATGGCCCTGTGTCTACTATATCAAATAGAACAGAAAACAATCTTCATATCTACAGACAGTATATTATTACAAAAGGTGGTGGTAGTTTTCATTATTCAGATATACTAATGAGTTTTCCACACAAAATAAAGTTCTGCTTGCTGGTCCTAGCCAGCAGCACATTTCCACTGTATTAGCAAAGTAGATACCTTCTTCACATCAGCTATCCGTTCCTTCTTAGAGGCTGGCTTCTCTTTGGCTTCTGGAAGAACTGGCTGGGATTTGGAACCCGCCGACTCACTTTCAGATTCCGACTGGCTCTCTGAAGATTCAGAACTGCTATTTGACTCACTGCCATGTCCACTTCCTGGATCGCTGCCCTGCTCACTCTCCGACTGGCTGCCTGAGTCTGAACCCGAAGCCTCTTCAGATGCTGAGTGACTTAATAAAAAAATAAAAAAATAAATAAATTTTTACAAGTTTTAAGAACTGCCACATAAATCTGTTTTTTAAAAAATTCCACAGAAATCTTTTTTAAAAGTGGTAAAATGACAGCAGAGAATAATCCTGATAATACAAAATCACAACCTTCGAATTCACTTTTACATTCTTATATTGCCAATAATGTCATTATCACTCCCAACATCCCTAACAGCTACCATTTCGAGTGCTTAGATGATGCCATATAACAATTTATATAGATTAGCTCTTTTACTAAACTCAAAAAGGGGATATTATTTTTTCCTTCACTCAGATGAGGAAAAAACTGAAAACAAAACCCTAAAGACAGATATAGAAAAACTAAAGCTCAGAAATAATTAAGCAAATCTACCAAGGTGACACAGGTCAATCTGTCTGATCCACTAAGTCTTATTTGTTCAATATCAGTCACTCTCTCAAGACAAATATTCCCCACACTCAAAGAAAAAAATCCACACACAACAAAACAAAACCAAGAAGTTCCCCAAAGAGTAAGAATGCAATCTGGTTGCAATTATCTAGTCACTGGTTATCAACAACAGGTACAAATCTGGGGAGCAGTACTGAAAACACACAAACCCCCAAACCAGAGGTCCTCCTTTGGAATCTTCAGCAGTGAGTTCTGGGCCTGCTAGACTTAGTGGGAAAAAAATAATCAAAAAGAGCATTCTGAGTCTGATGTGAATGCCTAAACCAATAAAGACCGCTATGGGCTACCATACATGCCACCCCTTCCTCATTCTAAATACCCCTCAGGAGAGAGCAACCTAAGTAGGCAGATGACAGCAGAAGCTATAAAACAAAAACACCAGAAGCTATGGGAAGACTGAGTGTCAAAGTATCAACTCTGTGTGTCAAAGTATCAACTCTGGGAGCCGAGTAGGCTACTCACCCTGCCCGCTCTCCAACAGTAAAAAAGCACTTCAGGAAAATATTGGTAGCAGCAAAGCCGCTTTAAAAGAAAGACGTACAATGAGAAAGAATTAAATCATGCCAAGTGCAGCAACGTGGATGGAACTGGAGGGTATTATGCTGAGTGAAATAAGTCAGTCAGAGAAAGATGTCAGATGTTTTCATTAATATGTAGAATTTGAGAAACTTAACAGAAGACCAAGGGGGAAGGGAAAGGGAAAAAATAGTTACAAACAGAGAGGGAGGGAGGCAAACCATAAGAGACTGTTTAATACAGAGAATAGAGGGTTGAGGGAGCGGGTGGGGGAGAGGGGAAAATGGGTGATGGGCTCTTGTTGGGATGAGCACAGGGTGTTATATGTAAGTGATGAACCATGGGAAACAATCCCCAAAACTAAGAGCACACTGTACACACTGCGTGTTAGCCAACTGAACAATAAATATTTAGAAAATAAATATTTAAAAAAGCCCTAAACTGGATGGACTCCAGAAAAAGATGGCCAATTCATTCAAATCTTCTGCTTACAGCTAAAGCACAAGAGGGGAGGCTGGTAGCAACTACAACCTAGAGTAACTGTAACTTAAACAAAAAGGCCTTGAGTTTAGCAACCCAGAGATAAAGGGCACATGGTATGAAGCCCAAAAGGTTAAGGGAGGCTTCGTATTTACACCACGGTATCTCCCCAACTAGAAATTAGGGCCTAACAGTTGACAAACATGTCCACATGATGAATAGGGCAATACACTGGGAACTGGGATTGCCCTTCCAAAATCCCATGTGATCCACAGTAAGCACATAACAGCAAAGGCACCTTTCAGTTAAGATGAGGCTGCAATCAATGAGNAAGAAGGTTAAAACCATTTATTAATTACCTAATCATCTAATAGGTACCTGGCATTACTCTAAGTACTTTATTATGTATTATTTTGCTTATTTCCCAGAACACCTTATTGGGAATTTTTATCCCCAAGTGAAGGATGAGAAAACAGAGAGATGGGCAAGGATCCCAACCCCAAGACTGGCTCTAATGCCCATATTCTTTCTGTCACCACAAGGGTACAAAACCTTAAGGGACTCAAAAAAATAAATAAATAAATAAACCTTTTCCATGTTATACAATGTTCAAAACCAGTTAGACATCCCTGTTAACAGGTGACTCACTTCCAAGGCCTCATTATAGTTAACTGACTCCTTTGCCCTTTGAACAGTAAAAGCGGACTAATCCGGCTGACTAATTCAGCTGACTAAGGCATCTTCAGTCACTTATTCTCCACCTGTGACCAAGCATAAGGCGGCCGGTCCACCAGTCAAAGAGAAATAGGAAGGCTGGACAGTAGAGTTAAAAAGTGCAGGCTCCAGCATCCATGGCCCAGCTCTCAGTCTTCAAGCCTATCTCAGGGTTATGCCACTTTTTAACCTGGGCCATCCTCTGTAGTGTCATGAGAGCACCAAATGGCAGCTATGACAGCAGTACTCTATAAATGTCAATGCCTTATCCAAACATTAGACTTTTCAGAATTTCACAATTTCAGATTCCCCTTCTAACACAAAGTTCTTCCCAGCTAGTGCTATTAGTGATCAGTATCATACAATCCATGGCAATAGTTGGAAATGTAGTACTTCTACCTACACCATTTGCTCACAGTTTTAAAGGTACAGAGGCAGTTTCAGAATTTCCTTACAAGAAAAGAGTTTATAAAGAAACTGCTTTTCACTTGGAAGGGGAATGAGGAGCGTACCTGGAGGTTGCACTTACACAGCCAAAGTGCCTGAGTGCTTAGAGAGGCCTGGGGAATTGGGAACCAGCTGGCCACCTCCTCTCACCCACCCTGGGCCTGATGGCTGGTGCTATCCTGTCTCCTCCTGCCCTATGAAACCTGGCCTCCTTTCCCAAGACTCAATGCTTAACCATTCCTCCCCCAGCCGTACTGAACCACTTAGCATAGAATAAGCCATAGGATCGCTCACCCTCAATCTCTGCTTGTGACAAATACCTCTCCAATTCCTAAAGCCTCAGGTATTACCTTCTCTAGGAAAACATCCTGTGTGCCCTTTCCAATCCTAATCTCAGCGTTTTTTAAGTCTTCCATAATACCTTGCCACAGCAGTTATTCTTACGGGGAACTCATAGGCAGCCTCATTTCAGTCTGAGCTTCAGCCACCATGCTAAAAGTGAGGAGACTCAGGGGCGCCTGGGTGGCTTAGTCGGTTAAGCATCCGACTTTCGCTTAGGTCATGATCTCGCGGTTCGTGGGTTCGAGCCCCGCTTCGGGCTCTGTGCTGACTGCCGGCTCAGAGCCTGGAGCCTATTTCAGAGTCTGTGTCTCCCTCTCTCTCTGACCCTCCCCTGCTCACACTGTCTCTCTCGCTCTCCTAGAAATAAAAAAAAAAAAAAAAAAAAGGGAGGAGACCCAGGGGAGCAATGACACATATCCCAGCCCAGAGGACAAGACTCCAAAGCCCCAGCTGTGAATATCCATGACCCTTTGGCTCTCCATCTGTTTCATCCTATACAAGTAATTTGGTCACTTGCCGACCTCTCTAACAGACTTGATAGATAACTGTCTTCTCCGATGGTCAGTGTGCCTAGGGACTTACTGACTTTGCTAAAATATGAAACCTTTTAGAAACCCTTTTGAAATTAATGTTTCTTTAATTACCGTAATGAGTATTATCTCCAGACAAGGGATTAAGGCTGGAATCTCATTTTGGCAGTCACCACCAACTAAAATTGTCACAAGCCCTTAATATGATCCATACAGAGTGCCATGAAGCACAAAACATTCCAACCAGACAGAAAATATTCAACTCCTAATTAAAAGAAAAAGGAAGCCACAAATAGCAGCATTCATCGGCTGAAGAAAACTAGAATAGTCCAGCTAGCTAGCATTCCTGTTACCATTTTGTGCTGAAAAGCAGGAATTACTGTAGATGTGATGGAAAACGTCCCAAGCCAGCACCCACAATGGGGTATGTGTATACATACTCTACATCACTTCCTTTAAATTGCCCCATTTAATATGAAAACTCTACTTGTATTTAATTTGTCCCCTATTAGTGGAACGTTTGAACTATTCTTAAATTGTTCTCTTAACCAATAAGCCACAAATATCCTTGATATACTTCCATATTTCTATATTTCTAGGTAGAATATTTAGATTCCCAAACTGTTCACTGTAAATGATAAACTATACCTATCCTTGTATATGCCTTCTGCAGCTGTAGATTCGTGTTTGTGTAGGGAGCGACCTCTAGAAATTTAACAGTGCACACAATACCTTTTAAGGAACAAAACACAACCTATGTTGTGAACAGTGGTTTACTCTGTTGGATGAGTTATTTCAAGTATACTAATGGATACCATCAACTACTTGTGTAATTAAAAAAAAAAAAAATCAAGTAAGGATGAAAACCAGACCTCCAAAGAAACAAACACCAAATTCATAATTGTACTTACCTCTGGGGCTGAGGAAAGCAGATGTGATCACAGAATGATATTGGTGATGTTTTATGACTGAAGCTGAGTGGTGAGTTCAGAGTTGTTCATTATATAAGTTTCAGTCTTTTTAACATTTAAATGGCTCATAATAAATCCAGACACAAGAATCAAATGCAATGCAAGGGATAGAAGTACCCCCAAACCTACTTAAAATAAGCTAAAGATTTGGAAGAAAGTAAGACTAAGTGTTTCTTTTAATTATTTTTGAAACCAGCAAGTCATATTTAATAAACTTAAACTAATATTTAGGGAATAAAGGTGTTTAAAAACAAAGCCTTCTCACAGCTAACATCATATTCAATGGCAAAAAGGCAGATAGTTTTTCCTAGAAGGTCAGGCACAAGTCAAGTATGCCACTCTCACTGCTCCTCATCAATATAGTACTTTAAGTTCTAGCTAGAGGAATCAGGCAAGAAAGGGAAATATAAGGTAACTGAGAAAGAAGTAAAGCTGTTTCTATTTCCAGATGGCATGATTTTATATGGAGACAATCCTACGGACTCAACTGAAAGATTGTTGGCTCTAATCAATGAATTCGTTAAAGCTGCAGGATACAAAATTAACCTACAAAAGTAAGTACTATTTTTATACACTAAAAATGAATATTCGGAAAAAGAAAGAAACTTACGATAGCATCACCAACAATAAAATACTTAGGAACATGTTTAACCAAGAAGGCTAAAGATCTCTAATCTGAAAACTGAAAGACATTCATGAAAACAATAAAAGATGACACAAATGGTGGGCACCTGGCTGGCTTAGTCAGCGGAGCAGGGGACTCTTGATCTTGAGGTTATAAATTCGAGCCCCACACTGGATGTAGAAATTACTTAAAAACAAAACCTTAAAAAAAAAAAAAAAGACACAAATAGCAAAGTATTTGGTATTCATAAGTTAGAAGGATTAGTTTTGTTAAAATGTCAATATTACCAAAGCCATCTATAGAGTCAATACAATCCCTATCAAGATTCCCATGGCATTTTTTAAAGAGAAAAAACTACCCTAAAATTTATATGAAACCACAAAAGACCCCAAAGAGCCAAAAATTTTTAAAAATTTTTAAAAAATAAAAAATCTTGAGAAAGAAGAATAAAGTTGGAAGCATCACACTTCCTGATTTCAAGCTGTATTATAAAGCTACAGGCATTAAAACAGTAGAATACTGGCATTAAACAGACAAACAGACCAACGGAACAGAATGTTGAGAGACCAGAAATAAACCCAAGCATACAAAATCAGTATTTGACAAGAAAGCTAAACAAAACAAAACAAAAAAACCTGAAGGGAGAATAGACCTCCTCTTCAATAAATGGTACTGGGATAACTGGATATCCACATGTAAAAGAATCAAACTGGACCCATATCCTATACCACTCACAAAAATACAAAATGGATTATTAAAAACATAAATTTAAGACCTGAAACCATGAAACTCCCAGAAGAAAACACAGAAACAAAGCGCCTTGACAGTAGCGTCAGTCATGATTTTCTGGATAACACCTAAAGCACAAGCAACAAACTCAAAAATAACACAAGTGGTGGGGAGGGCACCTGGGTGATTCTGTCCATTAAAGCGTCCAACTCTTGCTTCTGGTTCAGGTCATGATCCCAGGGCCCTGCAATGCCTGAGATTCTGTCTCCCCCTCTCTCTCTGTGCCTCCCCTGTGCGTGTGTACACGCACACTCTCAAAATAAACCTTTAAAAATAAATAGCTTCTGTACAGCAAAAGAAATGATCAACAAGGTGAAAAGACAACGTACAGAATGGGGAAAAAATATCTGCAAACAATGTATCTGATAAGTAGTTAATATCCAAACCATACAAAGACGTCCTATAACTCAATAGCAAAAAAGTAAATTAGAAATTAATAAATTAAAAAATGAGCAAAGGACCTCTACAGACAGCTCTCCAAAGACAGACAAAAAGGCCAACAGGTACACAAAAAGGTGCTCAACATCACTACTCAGTAAGGAAATCCTAATTAGAGCCACAATGTGGGGCACCTGGGTGGCTCAGTCGGTTAAGCACCTGACTTTGGCTCAGGGCATGATCCCACGGTTTGTGAGTTCTAGCCCCGCATAAGGCTCTGCGCTGACAGCTCAGAGCCCAGAGCCTGCTTCAGATTCTGTGTCTCCCTCTCTCTCTGACCCTCCCCTGCTCACGCTGTCTCTCTCTCTCTGTCTCTCTCTCTTTCTCAGAAATAAATAAAAGCATTTAAAAAAAAATTAGAGCCACAATGAGATGTCACCCCACACCTGTTCAGAATGGCCATCAACAAAAATAGGTAACAAGTGTTGGTGAGGACTCTGAGAAAAGGGAACCCTTGTCCACTGCTGGTGTAATTGTAAATTGGTACAGTCCCTATAGAAAACAGGATAGAGGATCCTCAAAAAAAAAAAATTAAAAATAGGACTACCCTATGGCCCAGCAATCCCACTTCGGGGATAGCCAAAGGAAACCAAAACACTAACTCAAAAAGATATACCTGCACCTCCATGTTCATGACAGCATGTACAATAACCAAAACATGGAAACAACCTAAGAAAAACAAATACTGTGCGGTCTCACACATGGAATCTAAAATAACTAGTAACAAAAAAGTAAATAAAATAACTTCTTAAAAACTCATGGGGGTGCCTGATGAAACACCTGACCTCGCCTCAGGGAATGATCTCAGGTTCAAGGATCCCAGCCCCACTTCAGGCTCTGTGCTGTCAGCACAGAGCCCGCTTTGGATCCTCCATCCCCTTCTCTCTGCACCTCCCCCACTCATGCTCTCTCTCAAAAATATACATTAAAAGACTCCTAGGGGGAAAAAAAAAAAGAGATTAGACTCATAGTTGCTAGATGCAGTGAGGGGAGGAAGAACTGGAGAAGGTATTTCCAAAAGGGTACAAATTTCCAGTTATAAGATAGGTAAGTAATAGGGACATAATGTACCACACACATGAAGACAGCTAACACTGCTTTAGGATCCATCTGAAAGTTGCTGAAAGTAAATCCTCCGAGTTCTCATTACAAGAAAAAAAATTTTTTTTTACTGTACCAATAAAAGAAGATGGATGTTAGCCAAACCTACCGTGATAATCATTTCACAGTATATGTGAATTAAAACACCATGCTGTAGGCCTTAAACCTACACAGTGACATATGCCAACTGTTTCTCAATAAAACTGGGAAAAAAATATGATACTGCCTTTACAAGAAAAAGAGTCTTAATAAAGGTATAACTCAATTTGCATACTTCTCTTCTAGGAGGATAAGCACCTAAATGTTGAAAGAGAAAAGGAGTATTTTGTAAAAGGAGGAGTATTTAAGAAACAACTATCAATACCTCCACATTTAAAGCACTGACAATCTAATTATTCCCTCCAAAGATTAAATATTATGCAGACTTGCTATTATGCCTAACTATAATACAAAATAATTGTCAATACTTAATTGTAGCTTCTGATACTGATTTACCAGGGTCAAATTGGGTTAGTAGGGGAGGAGACCTTAATTAGGCTTTCACCTAAACAAATAAAATGATCAGATTTCCAAAAGCAATAAAAAAGGAACAATATTTCTAATAGGATTTAATTAATTCCTATTAATTCCTACTAAATTAATAGAATTTAATTCCTATTAAAATGAATTAATAGGAACACTACTAAATGAAAAGTAATAGGAATAAAACTGGAATATTCAAGGGGTGCCTGGGTGGCTCAGTCAATTGAGCATCCAACTCTTGACCTCGGCTCAGGTCATGATCCCTCGGTCATGGGATCCAGTCCCGCGTCAGACTCCAGGCTGAGCATGAAACCTGCTTAAAATTTTCTCCCTCTCCCCCTTTCCCACTCATGCTCTAAAATTAAAAAATTAAAATAAATAAAAAGGAATACTTAAGAATCTACCACATATACAAAACCCTCATGAAGAGTAAACATATCTTAAAATTACTTCAAAACTGATTTGTAAACAAGTCTTGTTATTTTTCAGGAAACAATCACTACACGGGAAAATCAATGCAAAAATAATGAAAGGGACTCTCATTAAAACTGGAATTTTAGATTCCAATAGGAAATAAGTGCTTATAAAAAACATTTAACACCTCTCAGTTGTGGATAGAAGAGGATTTGGTAGCTCTTTAAAATCCTTTCTGAAGGTGGCAGAAATGTAGTATGAAATATATTTCACAACTGGACTGGAGAGCAAGCAGCACTGGAATAGCTATTGTTCCCGTTTTAATTTATCACCATTTCCCGGATGGCCACAAGAGGGCAGCACGGCAACATGTCAGTTGGAAAGGCAAGCCTGTGGGTTCTCTGCAGAGAGCTGCCATTTCAGCACTTGGGTAGTGTTTACTTTCCTTAACTTACAAAATGGCTGAACTGCTTGGCACAGGAAGGTTTCTTGTGTTGGTGAAAGCAAAATCTGGTAAAAACACAAAGCAATCTATACCTGGAACTCCTTAAAACTTACTTCCAGACTAAATTCCATCAATGATACACTAGCTAATACTTATGGAGCACTTACACATCGGGAATTTGCAAAAAATGTCCTCTAAATCCTTACAAAAACCCTCTACAACGAACTATCCTCATTTATTGAAGAGGCTTAAGAATGTGCATACATATGATGTTATCCCTCGGCCCTCACACTATGAACTATGGAATCTACACTATTCAGCTCTCAGTACTGCTGTCCCCACCATGCATACGTTCTTCAGTTAAACAGATCTTTAAGATGCAGAATGAATGATGCAGATTGATGCAGAATGACTCCTTCTCAATCACTCCTACCATGTCTGAAAAGGATGCAATGGTAAATATCATTAAACTATAAACCCCTTATTGATAAAAATTGCTGGGTGTAATTCCTTAAATAAATGGAACTGCATTTAAGACTTTTAAGACCTCCTCCACCTCCGGTTCAATCAAGTCCTACTATTCCGAAGAATAAGCTACATTATAAACAAAGTTAAAAGACAAGTAACAGATTGAGAAATTTCAATATATGCACAACAAAGGATTTCTACATAGAACACAAAATGAACCACAGATCAAAGAAAAATCCAGTAGAAAACTGGGGAAAGGAAAGGGGCATGCAACTACAGAAGAAAAACTGAAATGGCCAAGAAACTTATATAAGGAAATTAAACCTCAGGGATAATTTAAAAATGTTTTATTACAACAGATTATTTCACATTCCTCTGCTTTATAGAAATTAAAATGTATCATAATATTAAGTGATGTGGAGAAAATAGGGGAGGCAGGATTCATACACCATTACTGAAGAAGCAATCAGCAGATGCTGTGTAAAGCAACTAGGCATTTTTCAGTAAACTTCAAAATATGCATATGAATCATGCAATTCAATCTGTGGGTATAGAACCTGACAAATTATTGAACTTGCACAGGAGGCGGGAAGTAGAGAAATGTTCGCGGTTCGGCTCATAAAAGTCAAAGGGAGGAGAAAGAAATAATCTAAATTTAGACTCATACTATGCAATTAAATACAAGTTAGACCTAGAAGGGATTCGATCTGTAAATGTCACCATGACAATTTCAAAAACTATTCAATTTTTAAAACAAAAGCACATTACATGAACCATGTACATTTTTAAAATGCCAAGGTCTTAATATGCCACGTTCATGAAAGTGACTAAGGATAAGAGACAAATAGGATTTTAGCCATATCTAACTTGTTTAAAGCTTTAATTGTAGTCTTTGAATTTTTCTGAATTTCTCAAAAAAGACCTAGGTTTCTAAGATTGCAGAATTGATCAGTATTCAGAAGCAGAACTTCCTTGGGATTTGACAGTTCTTCTGGAAGTTACTTCAAATCCTGGGTAACACTATGAATTCCAGAAAAAGGTACATCTAAAAAATAAAATGCACACAAAAATGCTTATAGTTTCAGGGGGTCAAAGGTTAAGTCTCATTAGCACCTCCCACATTAAGATATTCAGTGCTAATGTGGGAAAAAACATCTACCTTTTTAAGTATGTTCCTAACTTTTTCAACTGGTGCCAGAGGTAACCTTGTCTTGAGCACTCTACTTCTGCTCCTCCATGAACCAAGTAACACTGAGTAGTCCTAAATAGCTTAGGAAGCGTCAAACAAATGGCACCCAGGCACACAAACCATTGGGGAAAAAGTGAATTACAGCAAGAAGTCTAGATGAGGTACAAACCTAGGTAACAGTTTCACAAAGAGCTACCCAATTCAGATCTGGCAATGAAGAAAAGATTAGACAAGGAAAGGACAAGCTTGCTGGGTGGGTAAGAACATGAAGACTTTCTAAGCCACCAAGTAATTAATGAACACAGTTACAAGGGGGAAAGCTGTTCCTATAAACCTATCACCTCAGGTGGATATTTATAGCCATTTAAAACCCTGAGGATAGATGGACTTGTTTTACCATGAATTCCTTTCAGCCTATTTAAAGTCTTATCTTTCCTTACTAACCCTTAGGCTATGGTCTTTAGACTTTCATAAGATAACTCCAACAGCTCAAAGATTTAAAAGTCCTGAATGCTAACCTCAATAGTAAAAGAAACTTCCCCAGTCATAGCAGGGAAGTAGGGTCCTTGGATCAACCCACATAAAGCAGTCAGAATGGTGAGAACTCACAACCTCCTCAGTGCTCACTGTGGCAAGCACTTTGCTATATGTTATAGACCAGTTTCTGAAGTGTGGCACCATTGACATTTTGGGCCAAATTAACTCATTCTTTGTTGTGGGACATTGTCCATATACATTTAAGGACAGACAGGACATTTAGCAGCATCCCCAGCTATGTAAGAGGCCAGATGCACCCTAGCCCCAAGCAAAGAGATCTCCAGACACTGCCAAAAGTCAGGGAGGGGGCTGTCCCTAGTGGAAAACCACTGGTTTCAGAAGTATTATTTTAATTCTAATGTCCCTGAGACACATAATCTACCCTACTCCTTTATTAAAAGATAAACAAGCTCAGAAATTTCTGCCCAAGATCATACAGCTAAAAAGCAGAATAGAGGTGAAAATTCTTGTCCCAATTAGCTCCTGTTTCCAAAAGCTGCCTCAGAACAAGAACCCACCATGGTTGTTCAAGATAGATTCCTGGGACACCTCCCAGATCTGACTGAATTCAAATGTCCAGCAAGAAGGCTGGAATATGTTGAACAAGCATTCAAAGTGGCTCTTAGCAAGTAAATCTGGGGGGCTTAAATGCCCCTGTAAAGTTCAGAAGGATTTTTTTTTTTTTTTTGGGTAAATCAAGCAAGGGAAATGGGAGAATCTGACCCATCACCCTCTTCTCTCAAAGGTATGACTTCCCAGCCATAAGCTGCTTTATTTGAATGTCAAATAACCTATACAGGAACTGAAGACACTCAAGATTTTCCACACCCACCTAATTCAAGAACTATGTCCCTTCAGGGCATGTCTATGGAACACTGTTTCCAACCCTGGCTATCTTGCCAACAGACCTACCCAGAAGCTATCTCCCCTGCCCTACTTAACTCCTAAAATCCAACCAGGTATGGGACCTGTTCTGTTTTTTGGGGTTGTTTTTTTTCTCAATTCTCAAGTGATTCCGATATAAAAGCTAACTGGGAAGAAAGTATGGAGACTAAATTTGGAATAAAACAACAAATTAGAAACCTGATCTTCAAAAATCGTTGCCAAACCTAAAGTGTGTAGGGGAAGCAATGGGAGTCAGACTGCAAAAGCACATGGTTCCTCTGAGACTGCCAGTACCCCCTCCCCAGCCACCCATCTTTCCTGTGTTTCACTTCAGCAGCAACATCTTTACTAGAAACTCTTTATGCAAAAATGACTTCTTGAACTGTGTTTCCAGCATCAATCAACCCTACAATGCATTCCGAGCTTTCAGTTACTTTTAAACAATTTTTTTAAAGAGAAATAGTGTATGGGATTATTCTAGATTCTTACTATTATCCCCTACTACAGTTTCCTCTTAACCATCTAATCAGATGGCAATTTTCCTTTTTTTTCTTTTGATGGCAACTTTTTTTTCTCTCGTTTATTTTGAGACACAGAACACAGGACAAGCCAAGGGAGGGGCAGAGAGAGGAGAGAGAAAATCCCCTTGGGCTCATCTCACAAAATCTGAGATCATGACCTGAGCGGAGATCAACAGTTGGTCGCTTCACTGACTAGGTCAACCAGGGGCCCCTTGATGGCACTTTTGACAAGATGCTAAGTGACCCTGAAACGAAACTGCCAGTGTTTGAATCCAATTCCACCATTTGCTTCCCCTAATGCCTGTTCTCCATCTGCAAAACAGGGTAATGATAATCACAGACTTGTGAAGACTGCCCAAATTAACACATAAAAAGGGCTGGTTCTAACAAGTTCCAAGCTGAAAGTAGGTACTATAAATGACAGATATTGTGTCTTTCCAAAGCACAGAACATAGTTTTCACTGAAATACCTCCCATAATCCTCTCATTTGTTGGTTTGGTATGTTACTGGAATGCAGAATTACAAGGGAAACCGTAAACTAATCTGAGATGTATCTGCAAATCCTTGTTATGTACACAACTCAGGTGAAGGAACACAATGAGATGGGTATAAAAGAGCTCAGCAGGAGGTAGAACCACCCACAGGCTTTCAAAGAAGACAGTTCCATGACAGTTAACTTGGGGAGCTGGCTAACCAGGAGGTCACTAGCTAGGATTTCTGCTACACTAACCATCATATTAAATACACATTGGAGGAAAACAAAACAAAACAAAACAAAACCTACCTTCAAACAGTGCCTGACCCCGAGTAACCGCGCCAAAAAAGCATAAATCTACTCTGGTATTTTCCCATAAAATGCTTACCACATGCTGCTTTGCTTTATGATAAAATCCAAAACTAAGTTAATACCAGCATTTCGGGCACTGCTTGACTTAAAATTAAGCCATACAAATGCCATTCCCTGAGATTATCATTTTTTTTTTTAAATGCTGGGAACAATTCACAACCTACCAAAAGGTAATAAGTACCACTGTAAGTAATTGCTTCATAGCAGAGTCCAAGTCGACTGCTTTAAACAGTTATCTGAATTAGCTGTAAGGAAAGGGGATTCTGAATGGAATGCATTCCTGCATTCAACAGTTAATTCTGGAATCCAAACTTTTAGAGGGATCTAAAAAGGGCTTAAGTGGAGAATTCTAGTAAAGAGATGCACTAGAATTTAAAGAGATTAGGACAAGAATTTAAAAGTCTTGGGGTCAAAACTCCATCAGCCTTCACTGTTAAAGGTATGCTACCACTGCATCCAGCAAGGCATTTAATGCATCAACTGTTCACCTTCCAATAACCATGTAACAACCCTTAAAAGCACCCCACCGACTTTTGCTTCTAGACCTCCAAACCTACATTGCTGGTAAAATTGCCCAAAAGGGGCACAGAGAAAATGAGATAGGCAATGGGCACACCAAGAATTCAAAGAGAATACAAGAGGTGCTCCATCAAAAAAGGCGAAACACAGGCAAACATATAGAAACAGGTTAAGTGTAAAAGACATGGAGAGCTTTGGAAAATTAACTCAGTCCTGGGGAGATGGGCTGGATGCTCTCCAAAATCTGATATAGTAACAAAAAATAGAACCCAATTCCCTCACAACCCAAAAGGAGAGGAAATGAAGAAAGCTGAGGAAACAACAACAAAGAAATCTTAAGCCTAGGCTACAGTCCTAGCAGAAGAAGACTGGACTCTGGGCATTATGCTAGGTCCAAGATATGACGATGTGCTGAGGATGGATTACTAAGAGCAAGCCACAGCCAAGTAGACACTGGTTGGAAATGTTATTGCAACTACATCCATATCCAAACAGCATTACTCCTTGGTATTCATTATTCACTCTTGTACAGCTTGAGAGGGGAAATGAGGCAGAAGGTAAACCAGGGCAATAATCACTAGCCCCAGAAGGTGGGTAAAAGGGATCTAGTCAGAGTGACTGCCAAGAGGGCTGTGACTCACACAAGAAGCTGTTCCGGTCCAGAAAGAATCATACTCTCCCTTCAAAAGGCTGGCTTTCTCAGAAAGAAATTCTAGGAGAGGATTAACTCCAAAACACACCCAAGGTTTCAACTAACAAAAACGGACTTGCCCTTTTTTTTTTTTCATGTTTATTTTTGAGAGACACACAGCATGAGCAGGGGAGGGGTAGAGAGCAAAAAGGAGACGCAGAATCTGAAGCAGGTCCAAAATGTCAGCACAGAGCCATTAAGTGGGGCTCGAATGCAGGAACTGCGGGATCATGATCTGAGCCGAAATCCAAAGCTTAACGGACTGAGTCACCCAGGCGCCCCCAGAGCTGCCTTCTAAAATCATTTTAACAACCCTCCCAACCCTCCTAACTGGCCTAAATGATTTCTTGTGGGAGGGCAGAACACCAACTTCAACTCTATGGAACAATCTGGCTTCTAATGAAGCACAGGAGGGGTTAGAAAGTAAAGTAAAGCATTAGAATTAAAATATTACTCACAGCTGACATTTAATAAGCACTTTCAACCTAACAGGCTCTTTGCAAAGCACTATATAGGCATTACTTAACTTCATTACCCAATGAAAATTATCATTATCCACATTTTTAAAGTCAGAAACCTGCAAATCCAACAAGTACTTCACTGGCTAAATTGGGGAAAGAAAATTTTCAGTACTCAAGTAAACACTGCACTGGTGGGTATTAGGTACACAGCTCTTAGCAGGCATACAGGTTAACTGCTAAACACATCACAAGTAACAAAATAATCCCCTAGCTTGAATCCAAAGTATAAAACCAGGACCAATCTCCTTGAAATAATGCCTTAGCCAAAGCTCCAGCATTTCCCCAAACTATGGAGACTCTCCTGTAAAGGGAATTTAAAGTACTTTTCAGTATAAAATATAATCCAGAAGATGTCACTAAAATTAGCAAGGTGACCCTAATCAAACATTTTAACACTAAAATACTAAGTTTCAACGGTTTCAAAATGTAGCATGAAAAGCTTCTTTCCATACACCTAGGTTCTCCAGGATTTATTTCACAGAGGCTCATTCCCCACCTCATAAACTGCATTCAAGCTTTTTAAAAAGCTCTCTCTCCCAAGACTTGCCCTTTCAATTAAAGTTTATATTTAGGAGAAAGGTCATAACAGACACAAACACTGTGTTCCAACACTGTCCTAAGTTACTGATCACAAATATATAATAGACCTTAAGCACAGATATTTGATGGTATTTGCTATTTGATGGCTATTTGATGATTGAGTCCAATTTTGTGGTTCTGGCTTTAAGCTACTAACACTAAAGTTCAAAAGCAACAGCAATTTTACCAAGGTATGAATCTGAATTCAGTGCCCAGGCAGACTGGAAGGCAGGAGGGAATCGCTCAGCTGTAATAAGCACCCAGCATAATTTGGCCAAAAGAGTTTATATGTATACTAAGTAATTCTTAGGTGACTTTAAAAAGTTTCTTGGCTCGTGTGACCACTCCCCCGCTCCTCAAGAAAGCCAACTGAGATCTAAGGTTTTCAGAAAGAACCGAAAACACGTTTAAAAAAACAGAAACAACTCATAACCAGAAAAAATTTATTAGGGGCCACACAGAGCACTCACAATCTGTGTTAGGAACAAGTTTAATGCACCCCATTCTATAGGAGGAAGGAAAGGAATTTGGAAAGCTCAGTGACCTCAGGAAGAATCTTTCACACCACTGAGATTTGCTGTATGATTTGCTTTCATGACTATAAAACCCGAGTTTCAGATACTGTCAGGTAAAATTCAACTGAACTTCGATTCACCTCTCAAGCAATAACTTGCTAAAATTGTCACAGAACTCTTTATCAAATACTGTTTAACCATGTTCCCGTGATGACTTAATCTTTGCAGAAAATGTTTGTTCCTAAGGTGTCAAATATCAACTGGAAATTGTAGGTTTTAAAACAAATAAGTGAAAGATTAAGGACAGAAGGAAAACGCACAAAAGTCTTAACGTACAAACCTAATTACTCTGGTTCCTTAAAAAGTTCACTGGCTCCATGTGGCATGCAAACAGTTCATAGATAAATTGCTATTATTAAATTATGCACTTCAGCTCATATAGTAATAGTATCTGTTTTGAACTAAAACATCTTCAACAGGGTAGTTTATATCCGGGAACATGACCGCAATGCTACTTAATTCTATCCCAGTTCTTAGAAATTTAAGGACAGTTAGCAAATAACAAAAATTTAATATGACTAACAAGAAGTCAATCTCAACACACAGAAAGGACCTTCATTCTTGTTACTTTGGGTGCACCGCAGGAGTTCGGAAAAACCAGTTAATGATCAAGTTCCATGAGAATTTACCTCTAAAGCTAATTCTTTTGTATATAATTTATACTTGAACATATAATATGTAACATGTGTAATAAAATGTATGAGCTTATCAAATCTTTGACAAACAAGTTTATGAAACAAACCTGAAAAGTCCATTTCCACCTCAAGTTTCCATAAACTATCCCAAGAATTCTTCCTGAAGAATTGAGGCTCTGGGAACCTACAAAGCCAACTAGTACAGTGAATTTTACCTTTTATAAACTTCTTCAGAGAGTTAAGATATGCCCAGGTAAGCCCGTCTACCTACAGTCCCCTGCTCTGGGGAAGTAACAGATTCTACTCCGTTAGAAACTTCTGAGATCTGGCCAACTACTTGACAACTCAGTCCCGGCTGGGCTAAAGGTCCTCCAAAAGTATGGGAGAAACTTTTTTGCTAGGGCGCAGAAGCAAAACGTAATACAGCCTTCCCTGCAGGCTTAAGTTCATGACTTACAACTGAAAAATGAAGTTATCATTGCTAACTTCTGATTTCTTTTTTTTAAACAGAAATCCTTGCCAAAGGTTTCCAAATGAGACAGACCACGAACATAAATAACCACAGCGCTGTAACCAGTTTACCAGGACCAAAATAAGATTTCCAGAACGGGGGATGTGAGATGTTTCCCAAGGTCCGTCCAGGTGATCCGTTCCACTATCAACCGAGTTTTGGAAGTCACCGTTCTTTAGCAAAGTGCTACCAACATCTAAAAGAAGCTGTTCGCTAACGTGTTTGCAGGGTAACGGGTGCCTCATGCTGTATAAAGCTAACTTAGTATTTAGTTATTACGTGAAAACTCCTGTTTTCTAGTTATGCCAGAGTTAATAATAAACCACTTTGCACATACTGACCTGAGTTTTCCTCCATCAAATGCCAACTGAGAACATGTATGGTACCAAGTAAAAATGCACGGGGACAAGTTCAAATAATCCTCCCTTTGTTTATGAGCCATGATCACACAACAGCTATAACACCCTTTAAGACCTTTCACTGAAAACAAAAATACGTCCTGACAGTGAAAAGGTTTTGGTCAATGGTTACTAACAAGATTAAGCTCATATAATCTCTTCACACTGAACAAAAACAGTTTAAAAAAAAAAAAAAAGACCCGTTAGGACATGAGAGAGGAAAGCGGGAAATGTAAAAACGGATGGGTTTTCGATTTGAAGGTTTCCGAATACTGCCTTTCTTTTACTTTCTCCACAAGTAGAGGCCGCTTGAGAGGCCAACCCTCCGGAGGGGTGGGCACAGGAGCACACGCCGCAGGGTGTGGGCCGAAGGGACGGCGCTGAGGGCTGCCAGAGGCGAAATCGGTCGGGAGGCCGCCCACCGGGAAGCCCCACCTGGGGCAGAGCTCCCTTCCCTCTCCTACCCCGCGTCCCCCAAGGCTGCGGGCTCGCCGGACGAAGACGCAGCTCCCCGGCTGCGCACGCAGCCCAACGTCAGTGCGTTCGCTCCTCCTAGGAGNGCCTTTGAACTCGGCACGGCAACTTCCTGCTGTTTGGCGAGTACACAGTGCAATGCAGTATGTCTGTCAGCGCTGCGGCACAAAGGAACAGCCATTTTGTGACTGAGCTGGCCCTGCACCAAGATGCCAGGGGCTCACAGAGCTGCTGCCCGCGCTACCTATCAAGCTGCCCTTTATTTTCGCACCAGAGAACCAAAAGAGGGGAGGCTGGGGGGTGGGGGGGTAGGAAGGAGTTTTGATATTTCAAGTTTCAATTCGATTTTCAGTCTTCTCAAAAATCCCGATTCTTAAGAATTATCAACATCATAAAATGGCTGCCACTTAAAAACTGCCTGTTCAGTCCACAAGCAACTGCATTATGCCATCTCTAATTAGCCCCAGGCTTTCAGAAAAATTGCTAAAAGGCTGACTAAAATTTGCCCGCATCGGAGGTTGACAAAATAAATCTGGTTCAAAGGCAGACGATTTAGAGATAAATTTAATAAGCTGTCTCAGTGTTTTTAGATAAAATTGCAAACGCAGCGTCCTAGAACACACAGAACTCTTTGTGTGCACACAGTTCCAATCACATTCCCTTCTCTCCTGTCTCCATTCTTTATTATTGAAGTTATCCCAAGCTGCCATTTGGGTAACAAGTGTGTGGTATACGTTTCTATGTATGTCCATCACTATAAGTTTGAGTATTTAGAAACTTTACAAATCTACCAAGGTATTTTTAAATTCATATTTTTTGAAAGTGAACTTTTTAATACTCAGAAATCACGATATACAACGTGTAACACACTTCAAAGAATTAACAGAAGAACACAGGAGTAACATACAACTTTATATAAGAACAATTAAGTGCATTGTTTCCAAAACAGGAAAGTATCAGGCTTACCTAAACTTGTACTCAATCCTTTCATATCATAAAGTAATTCTAAGTTTACTTAACCTGCAAACTCCTCCCTTCCCCTCGTGGCTCAGGCTGCAAGTGATTTTCCTAGTATTCCCTATTCCCTACACACAAGACTTTGTGCCATATAAACTAGGTCCTAAGGAAGAAATTCTAAAGGATTAAGGAAACAAATACTAGTGCCTGAACAGTCTCCTTAATTTTAGCTCCCTAAAAATAACATTAATCTACTACAATAAAACACCACCAGCATCTTTCACAGCTTTATAATTTTAAAAAGGAAGTGATGTCATAATTATGTACATGTATTAAGATATGCAATTTCGGATAACTAATTTAAAACTCCATCTTCAGGGAGTCTCTCAGATATTTTTGGACATTCATCAGGTTTGTGAATCAAAATACCTGACAAAATACATTTAAAAGTACAGTGCATGCTTCCAGTTAAGCTGTAACCCCACCACCAAAAGGCAAATGCATGACAACTTCCAAGTAGTTTTCTAGGTGAGGAAATTATTAAAAGAAATAGCGACACTGCTTAGTTTTTAAAATTAGAAGGCAGTCTCATCAATGATGTTAACCACAAACCCTGCATAAGAAAGCCAAAACCTATGTGAGACTATGCAAATCATACATACTCAAGGGAGTGACAATTTTAGGTACTGCATCTTTAATAATTTGTCAAATGCACCTGGGGATTCCTAGTTCTTCAAACTGGTGTTACTTCTCAGAAAAAGCAGCTTAGGATCAGTAAGAGAAGTTTTCTGTCCTAAATCAAACCTAGGTAATTACACGGGCAATTCAGTTCAAAAGAAAGTCCAAACTGTGACAACTCAATTTGCAAAAGAATTTAGAAGAGTACTTTTAGAAGGGTCCAAATATTTTAAGTATAATAAAAAATAAAACTCATCCTCTGTAATAAACCAGTTCAAAACTTTCAAATTCACTACCCTAAAATAAAGTATATTATTTCTATAAAATTATAAAAGTAAAAGCAAAATTGGAGGAAAAAAAAGCATATAACCAATCACATCCTTAACTGCATGATTTAAAATTCATAACACAATTTGTAAGAACACACGTCAAGAAATATATCCATATGCACTTTTAAAAATTAATATACATCATACAACAAAATGTCTCAGAGGCTTTATTACTTAGTCACTAATATACTCCAACAAATGTGAAACAAATCATGATTTGAACAATATTTGTAAGCTTCAGAAGATAAAGCATTCCAGGTGACTCTGTCAAAATAAATCAATAAATTTAAAGCAGCTACAACTAAAATGCAAAGATACAGGTCTACCAACCAGAAAGCATGGTCTTAATATAAGCATATAAATGCAAGCCTTCAAATATTTTAAATGTAAAATATACAAATAGAATCATAGTAACAAACACAAAAGAGAAGTATATTAAGAGTATTCCACGATTTCTGTGATCACAGGTTTGATTTCATAAATGCAGGAACTGTAACCATCAAGTAAAGGTTTTGATAAATCTTAACAAAATTTCCTAAAATGTCAAGAGTATCAAAAGAAATATAGTCAAATAAAAATACAAACTGAGAGGCATCAGTCAAAGGGTCCTTTTTGCAATTTCATTTTAAAATGTACATTTTTTCATTCATATAACTTTCTCAAACGTCTATTTACTATAATTTACTACCACAAGGCTCCTCTCTGGCCTTCAGTTACAAGTTTGGGTATCCTAGATTCTTCAAAGAAAAAATTTGCCTTGTATGTAAAATGGTGCAATGCAGCAATGGCTAAACCGACAAGGTCATTTTTCTACAGCACAAAAACCTAAAAACTGAAATTTATTGACAGAAAAACTGGCGTTTACAGGAAAGGCCCCCTTGAATAAAGGTACCTTACCTTTTGACTGCTGTAAGAGGCCTTAAGTCACAACTCAACTTTCATAAATTGCTACCAAAAAATTAGGGTGTGGCATATTAGCAATCTCAAGGTCACGCTTTAAAAACCGAATCCAAATTACTAAAATACCTCAAATAAAACAGACAGCTATCCCTGTCTGTCAAGGTAAACAATGTAAGCTGAGGTTTCCCCCAAAAAAGAGAGAAAAAAGGAAGAAAGTTGATAGCTCATACCTCGATGCATTGCTGTGTAGCGAACTGTCCTCCTCTTGGCTTTTGTCCTTATTTCTCATCATCTTTTAATTCTTAAATATTAAGGGGGAGGGGGAATCTGTGTTTGCTTTGAAGTCCTGTGCCCAGGTATTTACTGTCAAAAGTTGAAAGAAAGGTAAGGTCCCAGCTTCTATCGATGTTTTTATTATCAGGAACAAAGTCCTGACGATGTAGCGAGATTGTTATAACACAACAGCGGTAAGCACCAAAAAACAAAATATTTCTATTTTTCTTCCTTTTAAAAAAAAACAAAAACGGATAAACCGAACAGAAGGAATCATCACTATCAATAAGGAAAGTTTCTCAAAGTAACACACTGGATACAAATAACAATCTCTGTATCTTATTGCGTCATCCAGGAATTTCTCATATTTACAGAAAATAAAGCAAACTTAAACATATAAATCTTTAAAATTATCACTAATGATCATGGACTTACCTGATCCATGTAGTAGGTCCAAAGCAAGAGTCCTATCTAGTAGTAGAAAAATATCAGATCCCAAATAATTAAAAATAAAAACAAAATTCTCCGTTACAAAAACGAAAAATAAATACAATAATCCTCAAATATGTTAACTGGTCAAAAAAATAGAGCAACAATTAATACTAAAACGGGTCCGGAAGAAAAAAAAACCTCATTAGGAGAGCGCACAAAAATGGAGGTGCGCCATGGCTTCTAAGCTGGAAAAAACAACGACCTGGGCTCTCAGTACGGCTGCTTCTTTCCAACAAGGCACGAAAAGAAAGCTCCTAAAAGCTGCTTTTCTCCCTGAAAAAGGTTCGAATCGACCCCAGTAAGTCACTAGAAGAGGCAGGGGGCTGCGGGGGCCCCCTGAGGCTGCCCGAAAGTTAGGGAAAGTTGCGTAAAGTGAGGCGAAGGCAGGGAGCAGAGCGCGCTCTCTCTAAGGCACAGCCGCCATCTAGAGCCTCCTTCCCAGCTCTGAGAGCTCTGCCTTTGATTGACACTCTCTACATTTACCCCACAACTCAGGTGATGTACCATAGACCCACCCCTTCATCTCCACCAAAAAAAAAAAAAAAAAAAAAAAAAAAAAAAAAAAAACCCCCCCCCCCAGGGAGNAAAAAAAGAAAAAAAAAGAAAGATCCTCCATCCCAGGGAGCCTGAAGACCCCTACCCCCACACCTCCCTGCCCCACCAGACTACCCCATCAAGGGGAGGAGGGAGGGTTTCTTAACCCCCTCTGGCTCAAGCACCCTTTTTAAGCCAGAGAGAAATGTAATTTGTTCCTTTTGTCTAAAGATCTGCTAAATATTTCAGTCCTTGAGCTAAAATAACTTCCTCTCTGGACAGGAAGTGGTGTTTTATCAAGCCATTTTGAAAGAGGGATAATTCTTAGACAATATAAAGCTAAGTTTAAGTACTAATCTTTTAAAAAACTAACCCCCCCATGGGTAAAATGGTTGTCTAAATAAAAACAAAACCTCAATTTCATAAATTAAATTCAACTCTTGCCTTCTTTATAAAGTCTAAAAATTACCTAAAGACAGTGTAATGGGGAATTTTCCTTCCCAACTGGAAAAAGGGGTACAACTCAACAGCGCCTCCCTAGTGTTCAGTTGCATTAGGGCAAAAATTAATGCAACTAGTTTATATCCAAGAAATCTCCATTTTTCTTTAAACTTTCACAAAATTGTTTAACCCATTACATAGAACCCTGCAAACTTCACCAAAAAATTCTAAAATCCACAATATATTTGCTTCACACAGAGTCAGGCAAAACAAAGTTCTTAAAATTCGACAGCATGGAATTACCATGGGTACCTTTTAAGTGACAACCCAAGAAGCCTACCTCCAAACCAACACAACACATATATCCCAACCCTTCCCTTGCATTTCAAATCAAATGCTACTTATATATACCCATTTCAACAAGACAAGTTAATAACAATTAGTCCTATCTGATGGCAAGTTATCAGAGCAATGTCAAAAGGCAAATTCTTCTAAATATCAAAACCAAGAGATCTATGGAAATAAATAAGAACATGAGTACTAATGCCAAAAACAAATTATTCAACACTTTTTCTCTAAACAGGCACCCAAAAAAAACATTCCACATCCAAAAAACAATCAACTTTCTTCACTTAACATTATAATATGCCAGAACAATGTCCTCCCCTCAATGAAAAAATTCCATTTTAGGTTTATACCAAACAAAAAGCAACAATGTTGCATCTAAGGTAGTAAAATCCATAATCAAAACTTAGTCCAATTCTGTACTTTCTACAAAAGATGTTTTACCAAAATCCAAATCCAAAATTCCACTTTTGACTTATACAGACCAATCACCTCAAATCAGTCAGTGAAAACAAATATTGCACATGTACTGATCAGAGATATCTGCACTACGGTATTTGACATTAATCACAAATTGCAGAACGATTATTTTTCACCAAGCAAAAAATTCAAACTGAACTATTCTTTATTGTCTGTATAATGGGAAAAATATAATCAACAAGTCATCTGGTCTATCAAAATAAACCTTACTCCACCTTTATAAATTACTAAAACTGTTATTAGTCTTTTATCAATAAATCAAACAGCAGTATTCACCTAGAATTCAAACAGTAATCTATGACAGGTTGGATTCATTTATTCTAAATTCCTAAATGTACAGAATAATAATAATACAAGATAAAAAGCCCTATTTCCTATTTATATAGAATGTATTACAGACATCATTACCACCAAAATTTGGAGTCCTTTAGTGAATACCCTAAGGACACTTCCATCTAATCCAATACTTCCTCCCCCAATATTAACTATGAAAACAACAGGAGGCATCAGTTTGATTTAAATGTTCAGATAAATATTCGACTGTGAGACATTTATAATATTAAAAAGAATAGATTAAAAACACCTTTTCCATCAACACAAAAGAACTCATGAAAATATTTTATCACTCATCTTCAATTTTGAGGCCAAAGGCATTTTATTTTATAAGCTCATTACACTCTCAAGGCAAAGTAAAGACCTATATTACCCCTTGATAAGTTTTCCCCCCAAGATATTTCAAAAAAGCACAAAACAGCATTTCAACCAAATGACCCATCTCTTAACACACAACTAAATTTCCCCAACTTTTGAAAAAACACCAATCTTAATCAACCAAGTAAAACATTTTCCAGCACATCATTTCCATTTTACCAGCTTTATTCAGTACACTTTCCTGCTGGGCAACTATAAAGGTCAAAGCGTTATTTCAGGCAATAACTGAACATTTAATGAAACTTCAGCTTTAAAAAAAAAAAGCCCAAACTGAGAAATTTTAAAGTGTTAGAAATTTTATTAAAGTTAACATTTCACAAGGTCATACTCATACAAATCAAATTGCAAAAAGTTTCAGGCATACAAACTATCTGTGTTAATGTGCCATCTTTCTTCTCCAAATGTCAAAAAATGTACTTGGTTTTAATGATACAAAAAGTCTTTAGAAAGTCAAATCCACTGTCCATTTGTGCTGGGTAAGAAACCTAGGTCTTCGTTCATTTCATGAAATCCATGTTAAAAGAACCCTGTCTTGGTTGTATATTATCACAGCACTCTTGTATTAATCCATTTTCCTCAATTCCCCACAGTGGACTGCCATCTTGTTTTCTCAGTGGTAGGGTCCATTTGAGACTCTTCAAGCTGACTGGGTGCTTGATGAAAACATTAAAAGAAAAAAATGCTGTTGGAATACCAATAATCTTATTCCTTCAAACAGAGAACATCCACCCACCTTGAAGATACTCTTACCATAAACAATGCTTTAAATTTTGTAACAGCTTTAAACTATGAAACTATAGTATATTAAAGTTGTATACACTGCACACACTTCTCAATGAAGAGAATCATGGAAAGACTACAAACGAGTAACAAAGTTCTACTATCACGGATACGTATGTAACTATTAAAAAGTGGTAGTGAACAATCATTTTTTACATATGGAATGTTGTTATATGGTCAATACTAAGAAAAAACAAAAATTCAAATTCAAAATCCTGGAAAACTGAATTACAACAACACTATGGACTCTAAATCTCAATGCAGAAAAGTCTCCAAGCTTCTTCAAATAAAACTACCTATGGAATAGAATCCTAAGTAAAAAAAAGAAACGAAACCAAGGCAGTGGGTAACAGCACAGTTTTCCAGTCCAACAGATGTAAATTAATTTTGTTGAGATAACACAAATGGCCAGTCAAGATGTCACCATCCTCAGCTACTTATATGAGAACACAGAAAATATGTAGCAATTAGGAAGCAGAAAGATCAAAAATACAAACTATCTACCTAGCTTTTTGGTATTTGCCATAAAATGTTAACAACTTTCAAATTAAACACAAATAAAATACTCCTATTGCCAGAATACCAAATGTTCCTCATCAAAAAACAAATGCATTTCTTAAATAATTTGAACTAAAGGTATTAAGTGGGAAATCAGGACATTGTACTATTAAATAATCCTGATCCATCAAAATCAGACATAACTCCAAAAGTAAGTTTTAACTCCGGTCTTCTCAATCAGTTTTGTGGCTCAAACTAAATCTGTAGACATGAAGTCTGGGTGACTAGGAGATTATTAAATATAAAATATTTTTTTCAGGTAGTTAAACCTTATCTCCTAACTATCATTAGGATTTGTTGTCTATATATACAATACAAAAAATCTACTCAGGGAACTACTGGGTAACCAGGAGACACTGGCACTCATGTTAGAAATGGACTGAAAAGTGAATGTCACAACATCAGTTACAAACACCAAATATAAGATCTTTCTCCTTCACAAGCTTTCCTGATTTCTCTCCACTCTAAAAATAAGAACTACACAACTCATTCAGCACTATTGTCAATAAAAAACCTTCCATTTTAATTATTTATTCCTTAAAATTAAGGAACATATCTATATAAGTATAAAAATAAAAACACCATCATTTCTCTTCCACCATTAATTATAAACTAATTTGTCCCCAGTCTCTACTGGTACAATGCCAGATCATCAAGCTCTAAATGACACTAGGGATGTAAACACTATTATGATGAACAATGACACTATGTATAGAAAACAAGTTACAATCATTTCAATAGCTATAGGTGCAATATATTCAATTTAGTGCATTAAATGAAAAACTCAATGCTTTATATTCTTCTGCCACACACAACAGGAGGTAAAATTTATCCAGGATGTTACATGAAATTTCATTTTGAACGTCATTATCTTAAAAAATTTCAAAACAGGGGCGCCTGGGTGGCTCAGTAGGGTAAGTGTCTGACTTCGGCTCAGGTCATGATCTCAAGGTTCATGGGTTAGAGTCCTGCATCGGGCTCTGTGCTGACAGCTAGCTCTGAGCCTGGAGTCTGCTTCAGATTCCCTGTCTCCCTCTCTCTCCTACCCTCCCCTGCTAACAGTCTCTCTCTCAGAAATAATTAAAACATTAAAAAAATTTTATTTCAAAAGAAACCTAATTACATTAAAATCATTCTAATATTACCCAATAAAATGCACTAGTTTGTGTGACAATAGAGTTAGAAAATACTAGCACATTGATCACTCTATCACATATACTGTTAGGTTTTAAGGTAGCTAAACAAAGAGGAATAAAGACAATGCTAAAGAGAAAGCAGACTCTAATGATATTAAAAAGCCATGATCAGTCTGCACTCCTACAAAGCCAATAAAAAGAAAACGGTGAGAATTTTGTTAATAAGCAAAAGTGCTCATTAAAGCATCAAAATACCTAAAAGAGCAATGAAGGGATTTATGAGTAAGCCATTTATTTTCATGGAATCCCAAAGTCTTGCAAAAAGAATAAGCAAAATTATGTTTAAAAAGTAAAGAAAGTAGGCATGAGTTCTGTGAACCTGGAAATTTTCTTGGTAACAAAATCCAGTTCTTCATGGGTAAAATGGAAATAGTACCTACCTCATGTGGAAGAAGTGAGAATTAAATAAGCCAGTACACTTAGAGCTTTCATATTACTTGGCATATAGAAAGATTTCAATAAATGTTATTGAGCTATTATTCCCATATACCACAATAACCAAAGTACATGGAGATCTACAAACTAAACTTACAGAACCAAAACAATTTATATTCCAATAGCAACAATCTAAAAAATCCATACGATATGGAATGACCCCACATGGGGTCAATTATTTAAGGACAAATTCAGCTTTAAAAAGATAACTTAGGGGTGCTTGGGTGGCTCAGTCGGTTAAGCATCTGACTTTGGCTCAGGTCATCATCTTGTGGTTTCTGAGTTTGAGCCCAGCGTCCGGCTCCGCACTGGTTGTTCAGAGCCAACTTGTAATTCTCCCTCTGCCTCTCTCTGCCCCTTCCCCACGTGCATGCTCTCTCTCAAAATAAAACTTTTAAAAATGAATAAAAAGATAATTTAATCTTGCATTCAAATAAGATCAGCATAGAACACTGAGTAGGGTTAAGATATCAAAACCCTATTGCTCTACATCTCTCCAGTAACTTTTGAATTCCTACAGACATACTGAAAGAATAATGGTTTGATAAAGAATTTCGTCTTCGGGACACGTGGGTAGACTTTGACTAGGGTCATGTTGCGAGTTCAAGCCCTGCAATGGGCTCTGTGCTGACAGCTCGGAGCCTGGAGCCGGCTTCGGATTCTGTGTCTCCCTGTCTGTTGCTCCCCGAGTCGCACTCCCTCGATCTCAAAAATGAATTACGATTAAAAGAAGAGAAGAATTTCATCCTCAAACAGACCTACATCTTTAGTTCATTTCACATACTGGCTCAAGCTCATTCCATGAATACGTAAGAGAATTTTTCCACTATGACATTCACAGTTTGTATCTCCTTTTTAAGGAAAACTGTTCTTAGAAAATTCCCAAAGACCAAAGCAAAGGCTTCAATGTAAGAAGACACTAAGTAATGCTACCCCTTATTAAAATACCTAAATATTGTACATCCAAAAACTTAACAATACGTAATTAAGTAAAGAGGTCTTCTCTCGGGGCGCTTGGGTGGCTCAGTCAGTTGGGCGTCTGACTTCGGCTCAGGTCATGATCTCACAGTTCGTGGATTAGAGCGCCACATTGGGCTCTGTGCTAACAGCTAGCTAAAAGCCTGGAGCCTGCTTTAGATTCTGTGTCTCCCTCTCTGACCCTGCCCTGCTCACGCTGTGTGTGTGTCTCAGAAATAAATAAAAACATTTAAAAAGAAAGAAAGAAAGAAAGAAGTCTTCCCTTTAAACTCTTAACTCAGTAACTGTGTTCCAAAACCAGTGGTACTGTAAAATCAAATAAGTTAGCTGAAATAAAAGTGAAGTTGTCAGTTGAAATGCGACTCCTGGGGCGCCTGGATGGCTCAGTCGGTTGGGCGTCCGACTTCAGCTCAGGTCATGATCTCACAGTTCGTGGGTTCAAGCCCTGCGTCGGGCTCTGTGCTGACAGCTCAGAGCCTGGAGCCTGTTTCAGATTCTGTGTCTCCCTCTCTCTCTGACCCCCCCCCGTTCATGCGGTCTCTCTCTCAGAAATAAAAAAACATTTAAAAACATAAAAAAAGAAATGCAACTCCTGACTGAACTAGGTTTACAAGGGGCTTCCCCTAAAATAAGCATAAGGAATCTCCTTACCTCTACTTCCCAGCAAACTCCTATTTTTAATAGCAACAAAAATGTGAGGGACAGGTAAGAGTACAAGGAAAAAGAAAAGATTACGGATTCTTAATTTTAAAAGTAGATGGCTCTAATAATGCCACAATAAATTAATGTTAATTTATATTACTTTAAAAATCAGATACTTATTGCAAAACCAAAGGGACATTAAGAGTATAAAATAACGAGGAGCAAAAATTCAGTCTTCCCATCATGTAATTTAAATTCTTGGTGCTTATGACTTGATTTCAATCTTCTTCTCATCTTTAAATTTGAAAGCATTTGGGGTACATGGGTGACTCAGTCAGTTAAAAGTCTGTCTCTTAATTTCAATTCAAGTCTATGATCTTGGGATTCATGAGTTCAAGCCCCATGTCAGGCTCCACACTGACAGCACTGGAGCCTCCTTGGGATTCTCTGTCTCCTCTCTGCCCCTCCCACTCTCACTCAAAAATAAATGAACATTAAAAACAATTTGGAAACATTTAATACAGAATTGACATACACTGTCTTATTACCAAAAATAGCTTGAATCCTCATAGGATCACAATATTTAACAAGTCTGCATCCTGAAGACAGTGCGGATAATAAAACCTAACTACAAAATTATTTGAAACATACTAGCCAGCCACTGATCTCTTAAGAGAGTGAAATTATGGTAACTAAGGAAAACAATCGTATTTAAAATTTACAATCAAATCTTCTTTAATGTCCCTATGTTAGTTTAAAATCTGACTACACATGAATGTTGCGAGGCTGAAAGTTGTAGTTTCTTATCACTTTCAATTTTTACTGAGTCAAGTCTTGGTTTTTAGACATAATAAAAATAAATACCGCATTAAAATGTGTATTTTCATAATGAATTTAACTTTATCGATTAGACTTAAAACACTAGTTGGTAAATAATGTTTGGCAGAAATTATATACCATAAATCAACAAGTATTTATTGAGGATCCACTATGTGCCAGGCAAGTCATCTCTTTAAAACATAAGACAGGAGATCAATGGTTGTACAACATTAGGAAAGTTTTCATATCTGCCCTCATCATCACCATCAAAACATAACCAAGAAAAAAGTAGACATTTATACAGAAGTTGAAGTACTACTTAGAAAAAAAAATTCTCTAGAATGTAGATTACCAAATGGGATTCAAATTTATAAAACAGCTAGTATGTAAATATCATACCAAAAAGTCCTCTCAATAATATGTCCTTTAGAGAATTCATCCAAATTCATTTTCTACACACTCTTTTCCCACTCTTTCTCATGCTGGGAGTTAGAATAAACTATTCCATAGTAGTAGTAACCAAGTCTTCTATCATCAAAGCATAACCCCAGCGTGAAAAGAATTTTGTGTTGGGCTTTCAAGTTCAAGGAATGTTCAGAATTACTTAGTTTACTGAAACTATTACATTGAAATCCATGAAAAAGTGTGTTCTGTTATCAAAAGAAAACCCAAGGGCTTCTGAGTTCTAGGAAGAATTAAGTTGACACAGGGATGGATCTAGGACAAGAACAGGTAAGCTTTCTTTACAGAACAAGATAATAAATATTTTAGCATTTATGACCATTAGCTACAACTACTCTCAACTCCGCAGCTATAGTGGGAAAACAGACAGACAACGTGTAAATAAAAGAGCATAGCTGTGTTTCAATCAAACTTTATTTATAGGGGCAGGTTACCAACACCCAGCTCTAGGGTGAAATGTCAGAAGTATGTTCAAATGTGAGTTACTTTGCATTCTGTCAGGGAGTTTAAGTGAAGAAAGAAAATAACAACTTGGAATAAATAAACAAGCACAATTTAATAAACTTCACACACATCTAATCATGTTTATTTTTGTACTGCTTTGAGATTCACCAACTCCCTCTATATTTTTACAAGTAATTCAATTATTCAAATTTCCAAAGTCATATTGAAAATTTAAAAACAGATTAAACATGAAAATTAAATAAAACTTACTAAATGGTTCCACCAACATCTATTACGTTGTACAGGCCCTTTAGAGAATTCAGCCTCAGGATTCACATTTCTGCAGGAAACAAAAATATAATTTTATGCATAGAAAAAGAGAAAACTAGGCTACTAAAATGCCTTATTTGAAAACTTCAACATAATGAAAATCCACTANTCAGAGAGAGGAGACACAGAATCCAAAGACAGGCTCCAGGCTCTGAGCTAGCTGTAAGCAGAGGCCAACGCGGGGCTTGAACCCACGAACCGTGAGATCATGACCTGAGCTGAAGTCAGATGCTTAACCAACTGAGCTACTCTGGTGCCCCAGGAATTTCTTTTTTAATTTCATATTCATTTTTGAAAGTAAGTGAGACAGAGTGTGAGCAGGGAAGGGGCAGAGAGAAAGAGACACAGAACGCAAAGCAGGCTCCAGGCTCTAAGCTGTCAGTACAGAGCCCCAATGTGGGGCTCGAACCCCCAAACCATGAGATCATGACCTGAGCCAAAGTCAGACACTCAACCAACTGAGCCACCCAGCCGCCTCTCTAGCCCCAAGAATTTTAAATCCGGCTGTACAGGAGGCTTACCTGTAGGGTAAGTTACTACAAAAACCATTCCTAAGTCTCAGTCCCCAAGAACTCTCAACAGAGTACATAAACTCTGGCCTCCCCTGGTGGATCTAATGGGGAATCAAGGTAAAGAACTAGTTGTTTCGGAGTCTAACATCACCTCCTAACAGTACAGAATTATTTTCTGGTCTTTGATCTAATCTACTTTCAAGGCATCTAAAGGAAAACTTCCATTACCTGCCTGCAAGGCCGTATTTCATTATTATTATTTCATTATTTAGTCAAATTATTTTAAGATAAAGTGATAGAAAACTAACTTTAGACAAGATTTTAAACAACTTTTATTACCAACTATATTGACCTACTCAAGTTAACTCTGACCCTTTTTAAAATACATTAACAAAAATATCATATCCAAACTTTCCACCAGTTAGACTGAAATGGTCCATAAACAAAACATGGAAAATGATGTTTTTCATGTTTCAAATGCCCTCTGAATACAAGTATGTATTTTTTCAGTCACTCCTACTCTGAAGTATACTAACCATACTATGTAGAGCATCAGAAAAGCTCTGGTTAAGTTCAATATTAAAGTGTAGTAATTTAAGGATTTTTAAAAGCAAAACAATTTAGGATTTAAGTTAAAACTAAGCTACTCAAATGATGTTCCATGACTAAGATTTCAAATTTTCGAATTATAAAGCAAGTTCCTGATTATATAACCAAATCTAAAATCCCTTTAGTCATTTTGGCTAATCATAATCAAGAAATGCAACAAAGATTTGCTTCGAAATTATCTGAAAGTTAAGTTGCTAAAATACATTCCAGCAAGGAATTTATAAGAAAAAGGATTATTTATTTTTAAGCTTCCAAGTTTAATCTGACCTTAATAAGGAATAGTTTGTGAACAAAGAAAAGTCTTAAATCAAGTTAAGTGATCTAAACGGATATAACTCCTAAGAGAAAGGTGGCATTAACTTTTTATTTGTGGAAAAAATGTCTGAGGAAATCCCTCACACTGGTCTGGCAATGTGAGTAAAAAGCTACCTACCAGTAGAAATATTCTGCCTGTGGGTTTTCACTTCACCAAAAATAGAAAAAGACTTGGGAGCCCACTTTGCACCACTTCAAAAATTACGGACACCAACGTAAACTGCCATGCCATACCATCTCCTTTCCCAAAATTGAGAAAGTAGTACTCTGCCTTCCTTTAAGAGAAGCCAAGTTTGGTTTAAGCAGACTACTAAAGTTGGTGCTTTTGCTCATATTCCTACATATCTTTAATGTTTTGCCGTATCATAGATTCTCAGTTAATATAAAGCTATAGGTGTGATGTACATTTTGATCGTTCTATATTAATAGGCAAAAACGGTGTTATCTTTATTAGCCCGTTTGTGCTTTTCTTAAAATATTAACTTCGTTACTTTTTAAAGCCCTTGGAGCAATTCTTACATATAAGAAAAAAAACCAGAGAACACTTTGAAATAAACAGATGAAATTTTCCACAAAAATAAGGTAGTAATAGGGGTGCCTGGGTGGCTTATTCGGTTAAGTGTCCAACTTCAGCTCAGGTCATGACCTCATGGTTGGTGGGTTCAAGCTTGCATCAGGCTTTGTGCTGACAGCTAGATCGGAGCCTGGAGTCTGTCTTCGGATTCTGTGTCTCCCTCTCCCTCCGACCCTCCCCTGCTCATGCTGTCTCTCTCTCTCAAAAATAGACAGAACATTAAAAAAAAAAAAAAAGAATATTTTTAAAACATAAGGTAGTAATGAAGTCATTAACATTCGTAAGAAAACTCAAGAAACCATTAAAGTTAAGCAAACTACCTTGATAATCAGTTAAGCAAACTACCTTCATAATCTAAATTAAAATGATTATGATCACTATGTAGTACACATCAAGGGCAAAATTGCTTATTTGGGAAATATTCCTTATCAAATAAATAGCTTAATTTTAAAAAGCAAAGGATTGTTTTCCAAAACACAGAACTATCTAGCTTCGTACATTGTACAAATAAAAACAATCAAGCCCTATAGTTTTTATTTGTAAATTTCACAACTTTGTCAAATTTAAACTCTAAAGGTTAACTACATTCAGAAATAACAGCCAAATCTGAAAATTAAAAGTTTGTACTGAGCCAATCTACTAGGGGAAGGTAGTTCGTAAAATGAGATTTATCCTTGAAATATAAAAATTTCTGAAAGGAAATTGGTTATGTCAAGCAGGTAAACTACAAATCCTTGTTTATAATTATCATAGCCAGCTACAAATGTTAACTACACTAAATTTTAAGTATATTTAATCCAATTTTTTTATTGCAGCATTCTAAATCTCACTGGTTTAAATACAATTAAGCACCTTAATGGCTTTTCAAGATCAATTTTCCAACATCTGCATTTAGATTTAGTATTTTGGAATGTCTACAATCAAAAAAGTCGGGTGCACTATCACCCAGGGCCCATGTTATTCAAATTTCACATAAACAGTACATACAATTATGCCAAATTACAAAAACTATTCTGTTTGTATAAAAGAAGACACTCATTATTATTTTCATCACACAATTAAAGGCTAAAAATATCTGAAGAGGTTAGAAACTTCAAGTATTTTCTATAGATTAGAAGACAATGTCTACAGTCAATGTCAAGATTACAGAGCTAATCTACATTTAGAAGCTCGGTTTCCTGATTGCTGAATCATGGTTAAATTTTCCACTCTATCACACACAGCTCTCATTAATGAAGAAGATGGAGATGTCCTCATAGTATCTTTTTCCCCTTAAGGCTCTCAACAAAAAAAAACCTAAATACCTCAGAGCAGATAAGTAAATTCATTGGTTGTCCACACTCCAAATTTTTAAATAACCAAAAAACTAAAAATAACAGTAAATTCAACTTGCAAGAAAATTTATATTCAACATACATACCTCTAATCACATAACCTATCCTCTAAGTGTCATACCACAGTTCATGAGAACCTTGTGATTAACTAAGGGCAGAACATGGCTGCTTTCCTTTCTGTGGAATTTCAGGTAATTTTTTAAATAGTATTACCATAGTAACAAATGCAATGAAATCTATCACCAAGTCGACCTGATGATTTTTAGGATCCAAAAATTAGTTCAAAATGCCAAAATAAAAATAAGTATTTAAGTATCTCTTTGATTCTTAAGCAGAATATAGCAGTAAATAAGTTATTTTAAATGAAATCTGGTAATTTAAAATAATATCTACACTTATGTTTGAAATACAATTATTTAAAATAACAACTACTTTTAATTCCGTTACTTTTGTCCATCAAATATACCGCCCATTTTACAAGCTTGGCTCAAGCAGCAAATCTCAAAACACTAAATATAAGCAGCATCAGCATAAAGGTTGAAATACATGTAAGACCTTCTTAAAATGTGATTTGCTATAATTCTTTATCTTGGTGATAAAAGAGAAGCTACAATCCATTTTATTGGGGATTAATTTAGAAATTACTAGATCATTTAAGTATTTAATTCTTGATACTGGAGTAAAAGATAAAAACCATGATCATTTAACATGTCTAACCTTCAACCATTCGTTTCTTACTTTAATGGGTCAAACTGAATCTTTGATAGGCCATTTTAAATTTATTGCCAATTTACACTTAAAATTACATTTCACATACATTTGTGTCTAAGAGGTCCAATTCTCAATTTTTATCACAGTGTCCAACCACATCTGAATGCTAATCTAATATCCTATCATTTGCATACAAGAAACCTAACCTTGGCATTTGTGTCGAAGGTTAAGATGAAATCGCTTTTGATTTTTATATACGTTAGATCTTTAAAGATGCTATAGTTACGGGTCTAACATTTAGTTTCCTTTTGCACACTAAAACAAACACAAATTTGATCAAATCTGCAAAATGACTGAAAAGAAAAAATAATTTAAAACAAAGGCAATAAAAACATTACCTTTATCACCTACCTCAGTGATACAATTAGCCAACATCAACAGATAAAGAATTTCTACATTTCAAGGACAAAGGAAAACTTGCCTTTATGTTACTTATCTGACTATTCTTAAAATTTCCCATTACTATATATACATATGTACTCTGCTAAATCCCTAACATCAGCTTCACAATAATTTCCATGTACAGTATTGACTTATAAAACACCTCTCTTGAAAATTCCCCAGACGTATTTTTTCATTCACATATCTAGTTTTAAGATGTGAAAGTACTGTATACGTGTTGAAAATTATGTTCCTTTTATGCTTTAAAAACAATTACAAAGCTGTAGATTACAGGCCCCATTAGATGCATTATTCAAATTTCCTATAAGATAACTCACTTTCATACCTGTCTGAAAACAAACTCGTAAAAACAGGTAAAATGAATGTATTAATTCCACTAATAAGGACTAAAATACGAAAAGTGTCTTCAGTTTTTAAAATACAGTTCTTTTAAGAAATGAAAGATCGGCAAATACAAAATTCTACACCATTTCCAAAATGTGACCTTTATCATCCAAAAAAAATGGCTAAAGCATTTCAGATTATAAGGACATACAATTCTGATAACTACTGATTTAACCATAATTCTGAAGCAGATTATTAGAAAGTACTGACCATGTTACTACTCTAAGTTACATATCAACTGTTTTATTGTAACACAAAAGTGCTTTGATGTGAGATAAAGGAATTTGATGGGCTTTTTTTCTACTTTTTCAAGATAAACAATCTACATTTTATGTTTCATTGACCAACTTAGTGATATTTTCCTACTCAAATGTTGGTAGCTATCAAATTTCAGATGTTGAATAAAACATTTACTTACTTGCTATATAAAGTAGACTTTTGCAATATTTCCTTTATCCTCAAGGATAAATCTCCATGGCCTCAGTCTTCAAAATGGCATACCTTTGGGGGAGGGGAGGGAAATACACCAATATTCTAAACAATTTATTGATGCAACAACAAATAGCAACTAGGAATGTTTTAAAACTTTTATTGTATAAAAAACAAATCTATGCTCACAAAACTTGATTTTTAAAATGTTCTTCCCTAAAATCTACTACTAAGAATACGAACTCAAATTTTCCAATAAATTCATTTCTTTAAATACTTAAAAAATTAGTTTGCACAGTATATTAGAGAATTAAAAAGAAAAAAATGGATCTTTTGTTCATGGTTCTTCTCAAAATATAACCAGTCTTTTCTCGTTCCCAAAATTAAACAAAGGCTTAAGGGACCTTCAGTATTTTAAACTACTCATAAAGGCACATTAAGTTACAATGGCTAACCACATATACTTTTCATTCAACGGAAAGGTTTAAAGCCTCTGTAAAATTATTTCAGATATTCAGTTTTTTATACTCATAATCACTACTTATTGGAAATAAACTATTAAACAGTAAAATAAAAACCAAACAGGCTTCTTATGTTAAAGTAATTAAAATTTACCCAGTCTTACCTCAAATAAAAGAGCTGTATTTGTTCAGAATCATCATCAACCATATTTAATCTGGTAAATTACCTTTAAAAAAAAAAAAGATGATATCAATGTTTTGATTTTTAAACATTTCTTGGCCAAAGTTTGTGTGATGAAACAATAAGAAAATATTCCAAACATGATCTATGGATAAATGGACAAATTTAGGGATGGCTCATGGACACACCACCTTTACAGTTAAGGATGCAGTTATTTCTTATCTTAATAATCTATCAGTCTTTGTTTTCCATATCTTTTGGTGGCATGGATAAACACTAGGGATTAAGGCACGGAGATTAAATAAACTACAGAAAATTCACATCTCCAGACAGATTTAAGATTTTAACCTCGTTTCTGTTTTTCTTTTGATGCCAGGCAATACATCAAAACAAAGGAAAAGTTTACCCCGCTTAAATACTGAAATCATCTTAAGAAATACATTACCAACTAGAAATACCTTTTACAATTACAAGCAATTAAAAATTAACTCCTCCAGGAGAAATTAGTGAAGTTAAAATGGCTACTGGTTACTTTAAATTTTTAAAACACAAGTTATTTGATCTCACCAAGTGAGATATTAGCTTTGTCTTTTAAGCAAGTCTAAAACATGTAGTATCTATGACCTTTCTTCCATTTCAAACCAGGGTCTTGAAAATTTTCAGTCTCTGCCTTCCCCCATTTCTCCCATAAAAAGATCTAAAGAGGTTAAATTGCTAGCAATTATTTTGCATTTCACTATTCAAAAAAGGAGCCTGAAAAAAAACAGATTCAGAACATACATTTAAAACTTATTTTAGTGTTCACAAATATCAAAAATGCGGTTTTGAAAAACCAAAATTGGTACTTAAGATTCTGTAAATCAAGATATGCGCAACTGATGTAACATGTAGCACTTTATTAATGCCTTTCAGAGAATAAAGCAATTTCACTAACAAAAATACCATCAGAAATACAGTCGATTACACCAATAACTTTGATTTTCTAAGTACTACGTAAATCTGCCCAACACTGTTTTTACGTAGATCTGCACCTTTACAACACGAAAGCTACCGCAGAATGAAGACAAATATATTCTAAAATACACAAAGGTTTGTGCATTTTGTGATTTGTTCCTCAAACCTCTAAACTTAAATTCCCTCTCAATTTTTTAGACTCAAAAAACTAGAGGACTCTGCAAATTCTTGAGAAAGCAGTATTTAGTATTAAAATACTCTCCCGTTTTCAACATATCTAGATTTTTATGCATGCAACAAATGCAACAAATATGGCTCCTCTTCATCGCCCATTACCGAGAACAGTCCTACTTTAATATTTACACTAAGAGAAAGTAACTTCACAAAGAGATTTGGCGTCAGAATATTCCTTTGTAAAAGTTTCGTCGACCACGGCTTATGCTAACATACATTATTTTTAAAAATAATCAAATAGTGAACTTCAACTTTTAGAAGTCTAGGAACTGATCCAAGTACGTTCTAACATTCAGGTGTGGTTAAGTTACAGATAACGGCTCCTTATGACCTTCTAAAAAGTACCAAAAAGTGTATTTAATCATTATTCAAACATAAGAATGTCAACTAATTTTGGCGTAATTAGTCCGCAAAATAAACTCTCTTGATCAAACGTCATCGTCTAGCCTCGTAATTAAAACCTATTTCCATTAAACAGCCCAGACGGTATATAGGAAACTTATCTTCGTAATTTTTGAAATACCAGCGGCAGTTCTCCAACTTGCATTTTTAAAAGACAACCTTAACGTCATAAAGATTTTAATAAGCAGCAAGTACCTTCTTGTCTGTAACACTGCAGCCGTTTTCAAAATCGGCTTTGAAAGAGTTAAAAGCCAACACCCAAAAGAAAAAAAAAAAACAAGTTTTATTTTTGTTTAAACGTAGTCAGGGTTCCATTGTTCTTTTAAATTCCACCATGGAGGAGGGCTCCCACCTCGCCGGAAAGAGGTTAAAAAAGCTCCCCAGGTGGAGAACCTGAAAGGGATTTGTTCCCTTACCCTAAATATTAAAATAACTCACCCTGACTGAGA
>NW_027531904.1:634899-698749 GCF_008692635.1 Crocuta crocuta
CCCCGAGCTTCCTGCCACCCCTTCCCGGGAGCGGCCTCACGCACGCTTGCAGGCGTCTTCCTCCCTCCTAACAACAACTACTTCGATGCTATTGGCTAATTCTGATCCCACCCCTTCGGCAGCCTCCGCGCCGATAGGCTGACCTTAGTGCCATTCACCTCCCGTAGGTGTTTCTGATTTTCTTGAGAGGCACCATCCGGCGATTGGCTGGTGATGGAACCTTTGGGTTTGGAGCTGAGCTGTTGCTTTGCGCCCCGCAGTGCGGACCCCTCCAGGCTGGCTGGTGAGGGGCGGCGGGGGGCGGCGGAGGGCGGTTGGTTCCTGGCGCAGGGTAGGCCAGGTAGAATTATTAGTACAGAGATCTTCACTTCTGGATAAGAGCTTCACTTCCGGAAAAAGCTCAGTGCTTCTGAGCTCAGATTTTTGTCTTCTTTTTTTAGAAAAAGGAAAATGACTGACAGGTCGATGAGCAAACAAGATGCAGGTTCATAGCCCTTAGGCAAGCAGCCATATCTCCTCAGCTGTAGAATTCAAGATTTTTCTTCTAACCAACCAGTCTTTCCCTAGGGTCACAAAGTCAGGACCAGTGGTTTTTACAAACAAGCATATATGCCCAAGCCCAGCAACCAAATTGAGTTGCCATCTATTTGAGGGTTGGTGAGCTTCTGGTTGCCCATTTATGTGAGGCAGCCTATTCATACTGTATAGTGTCCTTAGAACTTAGTGAATCAGTATTTCACAATCCCGGTTGGACTTGATTCCACCCTTTAGGGCAGTAGTCGTTTAAAGAGGTAGTTTTAACTTGAACAATCACAGCCTACCTGTCCAACCTTCTCCCTGAGGAACCAAGCAAAATAAACTTCATTTTCTTTAAGGAAATCTCACTGTTTTTCACTATGTCTTCCTACTTTGATCTGGAATGTATTCTAGGCACTCAACAGGAATAACTGAAAACCTGAACTTCCCTGAAATGGATGGGAAAGGAAAAAGTGCACTGCCACCACTTTAGAAATCTTGCTTCTTTTGGCTGAGGACCTATGGAAATGGAGAGGAACACCAGAGGCTCTTAGTTTTGACAGGTTTACTTGCAAGGCTGGTTTTGGGGGCAACTCTTACATTCTCTAGACATCCGGTCCCTGGGTTAGAATGTTAAATACTCCTCAGGCCCCGGGATAGCTCTGGTCCTTTTAAAAAGAGCAGAATTGAGGGATACCTGGATGGCTCAGTCAGTGTCTGCCTTCGGCTCAAGTCATGATCTCACAGTTCCTGGGTTTGAGCCCCACATCAGACAGCTTGGACCCTGGAGCCTGCTTTAGATTCTATGTCTCCCTCTCTTTCTGACCCTCTCTCGCTCATGCTCTCTCTCAAAAATAAATACACATTTTAAAAAAATTTTTTTAATAAAATAAAATAGCACAATTGTTCATTGACTTGGCTCAATTTGGCATCAGTTACTTAGGGCAGAGCTAATACTAGAAGCCAAGTCTTCTGACTTACAGATCTTGGGTTCCTTCTATGCAGCCTGGCCATCCACCCTAGCAATAGAAGTTGAGTTCTAAGTGGGCACACAAAAAGAGGGCTTCTTTAATTAAATTTTCTCCCATTTAATTTCCAAGAGACATTCCCATATACAGTCTAGCTTTGAACACCATAAACCTGCCACAAGACTTTTTTCTTTGAATTAGCCCCGCCCTGAACCCTTTTTCTTCCTTCTTCCCGGTGTGTTCTTGCTATGCTATTGTTCACTTCCCTTTTCCCTTTCTACCACTACCTTAAATCCAACTATGATTCTACTTCTCCATATTCTTCACCAAGTATTCTGTGCCAGCAAAACAGACCTGAACAGACCTTTATTAAAAACGGTAATGGTTGAGGGCGCCTGGGTGGCTCAGTCGGTTAAGCGTCCAACTTCAGCTCAGATCATGAAATCACCATCTATGGGTTCGACCCCCACATGGGGCTCTGTGCTGACAGCTCAGAGCCTGGAGCCTGCTTCAGATTCTGTGTCTCCCTCTCTGCCCCTCCCCTGCTCTCTTTCTCGAAAATATATAAACACTGGGGACAAAAATAGTAATAGCTGAAAAGCAGTAAGTTAGCTATGTGCCAGGCATTGTTCTAAGATGAACTCAGCACCCCATGAGAGATTATTATTATTCCTCTGTATGATCTTTCTTAGGAAACAGGTATAAGGAGTATAGCTTGCCCGGGCTCACGCTGACAAGACTTACCTGAACCAGGATTGAGCCCAGGTGGTCTAGCCCTAGGCCCGTTCCCTTCAGCGTGTCCCAGTTTCTATTTGAAGACTGCGCCTTGCCAGATAAGTTCACTTGGACCCCTGTCATTTGGGGCCGTCTGATCTGCCAGCTCTCCATCCTCGACTTTGTTGCAATGTTCCACCTTCAGAATTGGGCCTCCCTCCAGTTGGGAAATATCAGATCCATCCTAGGTTAATTCCCAGACGTGGGCCCCGCCCTGTCACTGTCAATCTCCCGGCATGCCCCGCTGGGAAGCAGCTAGCTCTTGTTTCGTTCCATCTTTGATTGTGGACCCGCACAGCTCAACTGTGGGGTGACTCCCTTGGGCAGCTTACAGAAAGTAGCTTTCTTCCCCCAAGCTTCCATCCCCACACAACATCGTCTTCAGAGAAAGCCCTCATCTGCCACATTGGAACTTTATTCCCTGCCACACGTGACAACCATAATTTCTTTTGCCATATCTTTGGCGTGCCTTTAGCCATCCTTCGTTAAAGTTAGACTAGCTCTGTCCTAAATTAAAGGCACCTGACACCTAGAGGACCCCATCCTGTCCCCTCCACTGTTCTTTTTCAGTCTACGTCATCTGCCAATGAACGGAGAGGCGATCCCTCCCTCCCCCAGACACAAAGGCTCCTATTACTGCTGTTTCTTTACAGCGGAAAATGAAGAGTGCTTAGCCTTGGCTCACATGAAGGGAAGACCTCTGTGTGTGCTCTGAGTAGTTCTGGTCCTGTTTGTGACCAAATGAAAATACAGATGGGCAGGGGCGCCTGGGTGGCTCAGTCGGTTGGGCGTCCAACTTCAGCTCGGGTCATGATCTCACAGTTCGTGGGTTCGAGCCCCGGGTCGGGCTCTGAGCTGGCAGCTAGCTCAGAGCCTGGAGCCTGCTTCAGATTCTGTGTCTCCCTCTCTCCCTGGCCCTCTCCTGTTCATGCTGTCTGTCTGTCTCTCTCTCAGAAATAAATAAAACATAAAAATTAAAAAAAAGAAAAGAAAAAAGAAAATACAGATGGGCAGAGAATATTCTATAAGGATATAAGGATCTGTTTACACTGGTGGCCTCCAAGAAGACCTCAAAGGTAGAGAATGGAGTAGGAACTGGGAACATCACTTTCCCCTTTATACTCGTTGGTGGTTTTTGAAATTTGAACCATGTGAATGTATTACCTTTTTTAAATAAAGAAAAAAGAAAAAACTGAAATTCAAATAATCTGCCGAGCTAAAAGCTAACACCATTAGACAGGAAGGTAACTTTTTTTTAACTAATTAGGACTTCTGTATTTGTTACAATAAACATCTTTTTTTTTTTTTTTAAATCAAATAAAAGTCACGCAACACTTGGTACCTCCAGGGATGTGAGTAGCATTTAAAATGTCCCTGGTTGGGGCGCCTGAGTGGGTCAGTCAGTTAAGTGGCTGACTTGGGCTTATGTCATGATCTCACTGGTTCCTGAGTTCGAGCCCTACGTCAGGCTTTTTGCTGCCATCTCAAAGCCTGAAGCCTGCTTCCGATTCCATGTCTTCCTTGCTCTCTGCACCTCCCCTACTCACATATGTCTCAAAAATAAATTAACATTAAAAAAAAAAAAAGTTTTAAGGGGCGCCTGGGTGGCTTAGTCGGTTAAGTGTCTGACTTTCGCTTAGGTCATGATCTCGCGGTTCGTGGGTTCGAGCCCCGCGTCGGGCTCTGTGCTGACTGCCAGCTCAGAGCCTGGAGCCTGTTTCAGAGTCTGTGTCTCCCTCTCTCTCTGACCCTCCCCTGTTCACGTGGTCTCTCTGTATCCTAGAAATAAAAAAAAATAAAAAAAGAAGTTTTAAAACGAAAAATAAAGTAAATGTCCCTGATTGATGATATGGATTCCTGATACATAAAACGGGGTCAGCAGCTTTCATTTCCCAATGTCGGGTGGTCTCATGCCCTGCAGAACCGGGCTCGCCCCCTGCTTCCCAGGAGCTCTCCAGGTCTGTTCCCCTGTTTCTGCCCGGCTGGCTCCATGTGGCAATTAAAGAAGAGGCTGAGACAGCAGCAGGGTCTGCTCTCCTCCATCTTCTGTCCTTGGTGTCGGGCCTGGGGTGTATCCCTCAGGTGATCAGCCCAGCCCGTGATGGAGGCTCAGCAGAAGCCCAGGCTGTCCTTGCCTCAAATCAGAGACACAGGTTTCAAGTATAGGCCTTTCCAGATTCCTGTCATTCTGCTCCTGCTCTATGCTGTTCGTTTTGCTGCTTCTATTCCACGTGATTTATGTGCAGACTCTTACTTCTGTACACACCCCACTCCTTCCTTTGTGACAGTCTTCCTTCTTCCCAGGGTACATCGCACACGGGATTGACATTCGTTTGAAACTCCAAATACCATTTTCCAAACAGAGTTATAATACTGTGCTCGATAATGAGCTGCTTCCGTGTTGGAAGTACTGTTTCACAAGCCGGGGGTGCCGGGGTACCTGTTCTCATGGTGCTTACATTCTAATGGGGCACGAGTGCATAAATAAGGAAAGACCAGGTAGTGATAAGTGCCATAATGACGGGGGCCTGATTTCAGCTGAGTGGTCAAGGAAGGCCTCTCTGAAGAGGTGACGTTCGAATTGAAGCAGGAAGCACACAAAGGAGGCAGCTATGTGTGTAACTGCGTGTGAGTTTCAGGCCAAGATGGCAGATGGCATTCATGCAACTAATTTTGCTCCAACCCAAAACTGCTCTAAACAGATTTTCTTTTCTTTCTTTAAATATTTTCTTTCTTTCTTTCTCTCTCCTTTTTTTTTTATTTTTAAATCAAAAACTCATAAGAAAAGGAGAGCAGGAGAAAAGAGCAACACAATTTGGGAAACTGGAAAATAGATGGCCAAGTGGTAACTGTTTTAGCAGATTAGAGAAAGCTGAGCTGCAACCCAGCTTCTACTGGAAATACCTCAAAAGGCTCAGAAACCGCCAGAATCAGGGGCCATTGGGACTGAGGGTAGAGGAGAAGGCTGAAATAAGGAGAACTGAGTGAAAGCAGTTTGAAAAGCAATTGGATCCCACATCCCATTCCCAATCCCAGAAGAAAATTGGGGGTCCATCCTGCGGTGAGAGTCTTTGATCTAGAGAATGGCAGGCACACTGAGGGCGTAAGAACCATGGCAGAAATGGGGGAGTGGGGTCCACAGGCCAGATATACAGCAAATGCGGTGACTCCAACCATCTTGCACCATTTTGGCTCTCAGAATGCTAGCAATGTGATCTTCACCTTCCGGTTGAGAGACTGGAAACCTCTTCCAGAGGAATCTAATCAGCCTCTGAGGAAAGACCCATGGAGTCTGACCCTGAGGCATCTCCCAACTGATCCAACCAGGTCACCCTGCCATGAAGCTCAGGGTCAGTGTGCCAGACACCTTTTGTGCACCGCTTCTCATCCACTTGGTCTCATCTCTTGCTCTGCCCATAGTTGCAGTCACTGTCCCATCAAATTCCTTGCATCTTCCCAGAGCGAGTATGATGGTTAATATGTATCAACCTGACCAGGGCACAAAATGCCCAGAGAGTAATCATTATTTATAGATGAGTCTGTGAAGGCATCTCTGATTAGATTAGCACTTGAATTGGTAGACTGAGTAAAGCAGATCGCCCTCCCTTATTTGGGTGGGCCTCCCCAAACTGTTGAGAGCTTAAATAGAACGAAAAGGTGAAGGAAGGGAAAAGTTGCACTCACTCACTCTCTCTCCGCCTTATTATTTTTGAGCTGGGGCATTGGTCTCCTGCACTCTGATGAGACTTTACGCCATTGGCTGTCTTGGGGCTCAGGCACATTGAACTTGGACTGAAACTACACCATTGGCGCTTCTGCATCTCCAGTTTGCAGAATCATGGGAGATTATGGGACTTCTCAGCATAATCACATGAGCTGATTCCTTATATCTATATCTATCTCCTGTTGTTTATGTTTTTCTGGAGAACCTTAGCTAATATAGCAAAGTCTCACCCTGAATCTTGCTTTCCATCCCAAAGCTTCTTTGATACCCCGGTGGGTCTGCAGAAGCATCAGTGTCAGCAGTCAGGCATGTGCAACAGAACATCGGGGACGATAATGTCTGGGGAACTACCTTTGAGGATAAATGTTTCCTTCTTTTAGCCCCTGAGTGGACAGTTCTGAGACACACCTAAGACCCAGAATATCCCATGGAATGGAGCGTCAGTCACTACCTTTCTTTCGCTAGCTTACCAGCTGGATACCTTTCTTTTTCTCTCCCGCTAGCCCTTTTCCCTGCTTCTTTGGATCGCTCACCAGATGCACTACCTCCATGTCTTGAGCTCTGCATTTGGGGAAACCTTGACTAACATACACAACAAGGGCTAATCCCACACTCAGAAGTTCCAGACAGCCTTTTAGACTGTACTCTTACTCAGTCTAATGACATGAGCACACAGCTAATGACAAACAGCTAAAGAAAGCTTCTCAATGAAGGATTAGGACCAAAAGCAGCATGGGGGAAAAAAAAAGAGTAACTTGAAGGAAAAACAGATCATGCAGGACAAAGACATCAAAAAATAAATTCAGAAAATTATCATTAGTATTTTCGAAAGGAAAAAAATGATATTGCATTCATGAAAAAAAGAAAGGATGTCATATAAAGAAATTATCCATGCATAGCCAGGTGGCTCAGTCAGCTGTGTCCGACTTTTGATTTCAACTCAGGCCATAATCACTCAGTCACAACATGAAGCCCCATGTTAGGTTCTGCACTGCGCATCGAGCCTGCTTGAGATTCTCTCTCTCCCTCACCCTCTGCCCCTCCCCACTGTCTCTCTCAAAAAAAAAACAAAAAACAAGAAAGAAAGAAAAGAAGAAAAAGAGAAATAAAAAGAATTAAAAGAACCAAAAAGAATTCTTGAAAATAAAAAATGTCATGTCAGAAACAGAAAACTCAATAGGAAGAATGATAAGATTGGAGAAAATTCACAGAAAGTAAAACAAAAAGATAGAGATGCACAGCAGGAGAGAAAATTAGAGGTCAAGTCATGTAGGTTCAATATCTGAATAATAGAAACTCCAGAAAAAGGAAAAAAAAAAGATAATGAACCCAAAAGAATCATCAATTTAATAATTCAAGAAAATTTTCTAGAAGTGAAGAATATAATTTCCCGATAGAAAATGCTTATCAAGAAATAAGACCAACGGGGCGCCTGGGTGGCTTAGTCGGTTAAGCGTCCGACTTTCGCTTAGGTCATGATCTCGCGGTTCGTGGGTTCGAGCCCCGCGTCGGGCTCTGTGCTGACTGCCAGCTCAGAGCCTGGAGCCTATTTCAGTCTGTGACTCCCTCTCTCTCTGACCCTCCCCTGCTCACGCTGTCTCTCTCTCTCTCTCTCCTAGGGAAAAAAAAAAATTAAGAAATAAGACCAACAGATGAATATAAACACATACCAAGGCCCATGATTGTGAACTTGTAAAACATAGGGGATGATGTAAAGATTATTACAAGCTTCAAGAGAAAAAATAGTCACATGTGAATGCAGGGCCAGAAATCTAACAGTTTTGGAGTTCTTTTTTTTTTTTAATGTTTTATTTATTTTTGAGGATGGGTGACGAGGATCTGAAGTGGGCTCTGTGCTCACAGCACTGGATGTGAGGCTCTAATTCAGGAACTATGAGGTCATGACTAGAGCCAAAGTCAGACACTTAACGGACTGAGCCATCCAGATGCCCCTGGGGTTCTCAATATCATCACTGGAATCAAGAAGATAGTGAAATAACATCTTCAAAATGCTAAAGTGGGGGGCGGGGGAGGTGCCTGAGTGGCTCAGTCAGGTAAGCATTCGACTTTGGCTCAGGTCATTATCTCCCGGTTCATGAGTTCAAATCCCTCATGTCAGGCTCTGTGCTGACAGCTCAGAGCTTGGAGCCTGCTTCAGATTCTGTGTCTCCCTCTCACTCTGCCCCTCCTCCACTCACACTCTATAAATAAACATTTAAAAAATGCTTCTAATGCAAGGGGAAATCATTTTCAACTTAAAATTCTATACCTATCCAGATCTTACTAAGTCTGAGAGCAGAATGAAGGTGATTTTCATGCAAAATCTCAAAAAATGTTACCTGCCAGGCATGCTTTTTCAAGGAGCTGCCAGAGAATGGAGTCCACAAGGCACTAAACCAAGAAAGAGGAAGTAATAGGATCAAGGACAGGAGATCCATTGCAGAAAGCAAGCAAACAGTCCCCCGTGGATGGCGCAGAGAGATTCGAGGATGTCGCCTGTGCTCCAGATGGCCACCAGTCAGAGCTGGAACAGCATAACCCAAGAGACAGACATGTTGAGGATGGCTTCGTCCACAGACTCCTGCCCATCGCTCCTTCCTTTTTACCTGAGGACTAAATCCGCAGGTGCACCTGACCCAGATTCTACTCTGTCCTTGACCTATCTTGGACCATGTATCAAGAAAAGTGTTTCTCTCCCCCATAAGCCTTGCCAGCTAGATCGCCTGAGGACTCATGTCTTCCCCCACAGAAGCGATCTGCTCTGACAGACTTCTAGGCCATGGCAAGCTTAGAAGCAAATAAAAACAGTGGCACGCTCCCCCGACCACATCACTGCCACGTATCTAACACCTGCTTCCTACCCATGCCCTGACTGTGCCGCACTGTTTTCCCCAGGATCCACTCATAACATTGCCTAGGAGAGAGTCTCGTAAATTCTCAGAGGAGCTGAATTCAGACTCTAACCTAGGGCTCATTCCCTGTGTCTTCGAGGAGCCTTCATCTGACTCTGGCAATGTTACAGCTGCGTGTGTGCTCGCTACCCAGGTTTTCAAAGCTAAATCATAACTATTCAGGGAGCCCTGGGTAGCTGATTTTCCCCCTAACTATAAATAAAGCAAGAGAACAATTAACTAGAACTCAAAACTCAGGGGAATTGGGTAACCTCAGGTGGGGGAGGGGCACAGTCATGAAGGGGTACCCAGGGGACTGCAAATGGACTGTTTCCAGTTTATTTCTTAAGCTGGGCTGTGGGTACAGGGTGTGCCTTTGCTTATTCTTATTTACCTGTAGGTATATGCTGCATATACTCTCCAGTATGTAAGAACATTTCAGATGGTAATTTTATTTATTTATTTAAATTCAAGTTAGTTAAAGTACAGTGTAGTAGGGGTTTCAGGAGTAGAATTTAGTGATTTGTCACTTACATATAACACCCCGGGCTAATCCCAACAACCTTCTTTAACGCCCATCAACCATTTAGCCTATTCCCCCTACCCGCCCCCCCTCCAGCAACCTGAAGTTTGTTCTCTGTATTTAAGAGTCTCTTACAGTTTGCCTCTCTCTCTGTTTTCCTTCCCTTCCCCTGTGTTCATCTGTTGTGTTTCTTAAATTCCCCACATGATAATTTTGTTACAATTCAATTATGTTAGTGATAATTTTTAAATTAATGATCCAACCAGGAGAGAAAAACCACTGCAAGGACCTAAGGCCAGAACAAACTTGTTTTATACTGGAATCGATAATGTTTGAGAAAGGCCAGCCTTGTGAGAAGGGTAAGCTAGCAATTAATTGCAAGTGTCAAAACCCCTGATTTTGCCCAAGCTGACTTTTCTGTCCAATGTCTTTTGCCACCATCACATTCGCCCAAATCAGTTGGCTATAAACTGTTAAGTTCACAGGAATGGGTCAGGGGACCAAGGAGAGAACGTAAACAAGAAAAAAGAGGGATGCCTGGGTGGCTCAGTCGGGTAAGCGTCTGACTTCAGCTCAGGTCATGAGCTCATGGTTTGTGAGTTCAAGCCCCGCATTGGGCTCTGTGCTGACAGCTCAGAGCCTGGAGTCTGCTTTGCATTCTGTGTCTCCCTCTCTCTCTGACCCTCCCCCTGGTCATGTTCTGTCTCTCTCTCTCTATCTCAAAAACAAGTGTTTAAAAAAAAAAGAACTAGGGGCACCTGGGTGGCTCCCTCAGTTGAGGGTCTGACTTCAGGTCATGATCCCACAGCTTGTGGGTTCGAGCCCCCATCAGGCTCTGTGCTGAGAGCTCAGAGGCTGAGGCCTGTTTCCCATTCTGTGTTTCCCGATCTTTCTGCCCCTCGCCCGCTCACACTGTCTCTCTCTCTCTCAACAATAAACAATTTTTTAAAAATTTTTTAAAAAATAAAGGACTCAGGTATTTGTAGAAAGTTTTCATGGTAGTTATCACTAAATGAAAGATCATCCCAAGGTCTCATCCCATTCCCAGAGACTCATCATTAAAAAACATAAAATAATTGGGGCGCCTGGGTGGCTCAGTTGTTTAAGCGTCCGACTTCGGCTCAGGTCATGATCTCACTGTTCATGAGTTCGAGCCCCGCGTCGGGCTCTGTGCTGACAGCTCGGAGGCTGGAGCCTGCTTCGGATTCTGTGTCTCCCTCTCTCTCTCTGCCTCTATCCCGCTTGTGCCCTCACGTGCTCTCTCTTCTCTCTCTCTCAAAAATAAATAAACATTAAAAAAACAATAAATAAATATTAATCATCAGTTTTTCTATTACAAAAGATAGAAATTCCACCGTTATCTCTGTCATGTTAAAAAAAAAATCACCACAGAACTTTGTGGCTGAAATAATATTGTACACATTTTATGTCATATGGTTTCTGCAGCAGTAACTCCAGAGCAGCCTAGCTGTGTGGTTCTGTTTCTAGGTCTCCCATGAGGTTGCAGTCAAGATGTCAGCTAGGGCAGCAGTCATCTGAAAGCTTGACTGGAGCTGATGGATCCTCTTCCAAGATGGTTCACTCACAAGGCGGTTTGCTGGAGGCCTCAGTCCCTTGCCAGATCCATCTCACACAGGGCTGTTTGAGTGTCTTCACAGTAGAGTAGCTAGCTTCCCTCAGAGGGAGTCATTCAAGAGAGACTTCCAAAATGGAAGGTAGCAATTATAATGTCTATTATGATCTAGCCTCAGAAGCCATGCATCATCATTTTCAGACCTATTCTGTACCGGAGGCAACCACAGGAGAGCAGGAATACCAGACTGGGGGAGTATCACTGGGACCATCTTGAAGGCTGGCTACCACACCAGCCAGACTTCATAAAAATTAAAAAGTCTCTTCTTTGAAAATACTAAGAAAATGAAAAGACAAGCAACGGGTTGGGACAAAGTATTTGGAAATTTATACGCAATACGTCTTGTATTCAGAAAATATAAAGAACTCTCAATATTCAATAATCATAAACAAAATATTTGTAAATGGGCAACATATTTGAAGAGACCATTTACCAAGGAGGATATACAGATGGTTTATAAACACATGAAAAAATCTGAGGTCCCTTGGGTGGCCCAGTCATCTGAGTGTCCGACTTCAGTTCAGGTCATGATGATCTCACAGTTCATGAATTCGGATCCTCTGTTCCCCCCTTCCCCACTCTCCTCTTTCTCTCTCTCTCTCAAAACTAAGCATTTAAAAACAATACATGAAAAGATCTTTAGTAACCTCAGGTATTAGGGAAATCCAAATTAAAACCCAAATGATACACTACTAGGCACGTAGTAGAAAGCTGAGAATTAAAAAGTTTCTGTCAGGTAGTGAGGATGTGGAGCAAATGGAACTCTTCCATTTTGTTGGTGAAAATGCAAAATGGTACTGGCACTTCAAATAACCTTTCTTTTACAGTTAGACACACTTAGCATATGACCCCTACTCCTGGATATTTACTCAAATGGCATATCTAGAAATGAAATACTACTCAGGGTGCCTAGGTGGCTCAGTCGGTTAGGTGTCCAACTTCAGCTCAGGTCATGATCTCATAGTTCGTGGGTTCGAGCCCCACATTGGGCTCTGTGCTGACAGCTAGCTTAGAGACTGGAGCCTATCCTCGGATTCTGTATATCTCTCTCTGTCTGCCCCTCCTCTGCTTGTGCGGTCTCTCTCTGACTCTCAAAAACAAATAAAAAACATTGAAAAATAAAATAATGAAATGGAATACTACTCAACAACTTTTAATGAATGAGCTACTGATACATACAACATGAATCTAAAACATAACGTTGCCTGGAGCACCTGACTGGCTCAGTCAGTAGAGAACGTGACTCTTGATCTTGGGGTTATAGGTTCAAGCTCCACTTCGGGTGTAGAGATTACTTAAAAATAAAATCTCTAAAATAATAATAATGATGATAACTTTGCTTGAGTAAAAGAAGCCTGACACAAAAGTACCTACTATATAATTCCATTTATATAAACAGTTAGAAAATTCAAACCAATAGCAAGCAGACCAGTGCGTTGGTGGCCTGGGGATGGGAGACAAGGTGGGGAAAGGTAGGAGGCAGCGATTTCAAAAGATATGAGAAACTTTCAAGGGTAGTGAGTAGGTCCATTATCTTTATTATGCTGATTGTTTCACACATGGACACGGCATGTTGAAACTTATCAAGTTGCGTGCTTTCAACCTGCGTAACCTACTATGTGTCAACTATACCTTAATAAGGCCACTTCTTTAAAAATGGCAGGGGGCGCCTGGGTGGCTCAGTCGGTTAAGCATCCAACTTCAGCTCAGGTCATGATCTTACGGTTTGTGGGTTCAAGCCCTGTGTCGCGCTCTGTGCTGACAGCCAGCTCAGAGCCTGGAGCCTATTTCAGATTCTGTGTCTCCCTCTCTCTCTGACTCTCCCCTGCTCACACTGTCTCTTTCTTTCTCTCAGAAAGAAATAAAACATTTAAAAAAATAAAATAAAAATGGCAGAAGAGTTTGCTTGTTTGCTTATTTTTGATGGAGTGTCCTGTGAAGATTTTACTCTTAAAATGTTTGCTCCTATTTTATTCCTTTTTGGTTTCTAGTACACATGTTGTAGTCTTTAATTTTTTTTAATTTTTATGGTTTTGTTAATGTTTATTTATTTTAGAGAAAGAGAGAGAGTCCAAATGAGTCAGGGAGGGTTAGAGAGAGAGAGACAGGGACAGAGGATCTGAAATGGGCTCTGCCTTGACAGCAGCGAGCCAGATGTGGGGTTCGAACTCATGAGCCTGAGCAGTGAGCTCATGACCTGAGCTGAAGCCGATGCTCAATCAACTGTGCCCCTAATTTTTAGGTTTTTTTTAAATAGTTAACACCTGATTCAAAATTCAAGTGTACCAAAGGGTATACAATGAAAAATCCCCCATCTCTGTTCCCATTTACCTAGTACCTCTCTGGGAAAGCAGTTCAAGTAACTATTTTCCTAACTCCTTCTAATTTTTTTTAAATTTTTTTTTAAGTTTTACTTATTTCTGACAGACAGCATGAGCAGGGCAGGGTCAGAGAGAGGGAGATGCAGAATCTGAAACAGGCTCCAGGCTCTGAACTGTCAGCACAGAGCCTGACGTGGGGCTCGAACCCACGAACTGCGAGATCATGACCTGAGCCGAAGTCGGACGCTTAACCGACTGAGCCACCCAGGCGCCCCCCCGCCCCAACTCCTTCTGAAAGATATTCCCGATTTTAGTGTCCTTCCAAAGATATTCCACATTTTATTGTAAGGAACACACTACCAAAATGATTTAGACTGACACAGTTGGCTCAAAGCTCTTGGCCTTAGGGCCATCTTCTTAGAAACCTCCACACCATGAGAGCCAATGTGTTGGAAGAAACAAATGTGCAGGCCAAAGCAAAAAAGAGAGACGAAGCAGAGATCCAAGTAAAGCACTAGGTGTGCACCCATGGAAACCCCAGGAGCAGACACAAAGAAAGCCATAGGTGAGGGCCACTGGTGCCGATTGTTGGACTCCAGGCCGACTGTCCAGAGCCTGTCTAATGGATCTAGAACATTCACTGCCATCTGACCACAGTGACCATCTTTGAGAGACCCACCTTGCTCATACCTAAGCAATCCCCCGTGGTCCTTTGCCTTGGACCTGTGAAGTCCTGGGCTAGTTTTGTTCTCAGCTATGGCTGAATGTTACTTGTGCACAATAAGCCAATCTCTTCCACCTTAGCTGAAGAAACAAACAAAAAGGGTGCAGGATCAAGGGCATGTTCAGCATCACACAGACTGGTACAGTCCTCATGAAGCCATGCCATCAGGAAAGCCCTTCCATAAAAATATGACCATCCATCTCAAATGTTTCTTGACCTCTCTCTTGCACCTCACACTGACCACTCACATCAAATAGCTCTCGGGGCCTGGTCCTTTCTGACACTGCACACTCTTTGCTTTCTTCCAACTATTTCAACCATTTCTTTCCCAGTCATCTTCCTGGCTGCCTTCCTGCTCTCCTCTGGCTCTCCTCAGGAAGACAACCCCCAGGATCTGGTCTTGATCTGCCCCCTGGAATATCTCATCCCTTCACAGCTCTCTGTGAGAGAGGAGGCCACTTTCAGGCCTAAGATTGGTGCTTTGCCAGCTCAATATAGCTGCTATTCAGCAGGACTGATGGTATCAGACTCCCATGGTCCTCTCTCTCACCTTATGGCCCCTTACCTTTGCACAGCCCTCCCTGGAGAACTCAAATATGCGCTGCTCACATTTCCAACTAGGTACCCATCCTATAGAATCAGTTCATGCAAACTGTTCTGTTTTCTCTCTTCCAAAGTGATTGCTTTTTCTCCTTGAAATTTCTATGAGTTCATCGCTATGCTATTCAGTATTCAGGTGGCTCTTATCATAAGCTAATATTTGTCTATCTGGGTATATGGCTCATATCTCCCTAAGTAGACTCCACGTGGCTTTACCAGAGGTAGAGACCTTGACTTAGACCTTATTTTGTTTGCCACTGCACAATTGTAGATGCTCAAATAACAGCCGATTGAAGATCTGCTACAATAAAATTACCCAACAGGTCATCAAAATACCCACCAACTGTAAGTCAAATTCCATTTAATAGATTAGGAGAACTTGATATCGAATGGGTTTCGACATGATTTAGCCAAAGTAAATCATCACAACTTAATGTACTTTCAATGTAAATATAGGTTTCCACTTATCAGAGCTCCTTAAAAGTAGGACACACCCTGCATGTGGGTGGTGGAAAATAGATCTTGCCCCCGGCTCTCTGATACAATCTCTGGAATTGCTGTCATGTTATGCAATAGCCCCTGACCGGCCAACCAGAAGTGTCTCCATCCTGAGCACTCTTTGGAACTTTATTTAGGCTCTTAAATTTTTCTGTGTGCAGGAGAGTGATTCCTTTACATGTGTTTTCTCCTTGCTAGGTTTAGGCACTAGGAAGACAGAGAGGATACAGGCAGCATAGCAGCAAGCAAAGCGCAGGAGCCATGGCACCATCAACTTTGGGATCCAATCTGAACTTGGCCATTCTCTGGTCATCTGACCCCAGCTGCTTCTGAACCTCCTCTACAATTAAAAAAAAAAGAAAAAATCATGACTCATGACTCCATAGAGAATCCTGCATCAGTCTGTCTGCACACCTTTGGCAACCCTCATAAATCTACCCAAGAAGAGATGGCCTCATGCATCTGGGAACTTCAGGCTAATGGGAAACAACCATTCCCATTGAACAAAAATGCAGGATTGTGATAAGCAAGCAGCCGGTCTTCATTTAAAATTTTGATATTTTGTTCACCAAGGATATTTGAATATTAGTTTTAAACTTTTAAAGATATTACCTTAAAACATTCTTTGTCTTAGCAGGAAAGAATATCCAATGGAAAAAAGACAGCCTATTTAACAGATGGTGTTGGGAGNGATTTGGTGCCTCTTACATTTTGTGCCCAGGGCAAGTGCTTCACTTGCCTGACCCTAATCTCAGCCCTCCTGGAATTCTAGAATTTGAGAAAAGTAACTGAAAGTCTTTGGTTCTTTTTTTTTTTAGTTGTTTTAATGCTTATTTATTTTTGAGAGAGAGAGAGAAACAGTGCGAGTGGGGGAGGGACAGAGAGAGAGGGAGACACAGAATCTGAAGCAGGCTCCAGGCTCTGAGCTGTCAGCACAGAGCCCCATGTGGGGCTTGACCTCACAGACCATGAGATCATGACCTGAGCCAAAGTCAGACGCTTAACTGACTGAGCCACCCAAGCGCCCCCGGAAGTCTTTGATTCTGACCTCAACTTTGCCATTTACAAGCTTCAAGACCTGGGCTTCCTGGGGCCTCGCCCTCACAACTTCCTCTGCCATACAATATAGATGATTATATCTGCTGCAGTTCCTTTGCAGTTAGCTATGAAGTTCTGATGAGATAATGTAGGAAAAGAACCCTGTTAAAGCAGCATTGTGTTCCAGACACAGAAAGGGATAATAATTAGCACTGGCTTATCTTCAGGCTTGCACTTTGAGCAGGGATTAGCAAACACAGCTTGATCTGGGAGCTCAGAGGATCAGCACAGAGAGTCAAGCAAACAAAAGTAGAACATCTTTCCCCCAAAGATTGTTTGGATGCATGAGGAAGGGGTGTCTGTGACACACGAAAATGCATACATGCCAGAAGTCCTTTGCCCAAGATTATATCTGCTTTTTAAAAATTGTGGTAAACAACATATAACATCAGATTTACCACCTTAATTGTTTTAAAACATGCATTCGCATTGTTGTCTCTGCTTTTTAAGAGTTCATGAAGGACTTTAGAATTTTGTGGTTCATTTAATCACTGTTGAGAACATGAATCAAGGCTAGTCAGGAGATTTGGAAAAGCCTGTAAGGAGAGGGTTTCAGAGGTAGTGAAGGACTGGCTTTGATTCTCTAGTGTTCCTGGGCTTCTCTGGGTCTGGTAGGTGCCACGGGGGCCTGACTGTGTGCGCCCCCGGGTACATTATTCTGAGAGTCAGTGTCCTTTCGGAGCTGAGAGCATGGGTCTGAGGCCAGACTGCATGTCTCTGAACAGAGGCTGCAAGGCCTTGAGAGTCTGTTTAACCTTCTTTGCCTCCATTTTCTCTCGTGTAAAATGGCTGGTAAAATACCAGCCACCCTATGGGGCGGCTGTGAGGATTAGTGCAGTAAATACATAAAGTCCTTAGAACAGTGCCTGGTGTGTCTCACACGCCCTGAGACTCAGCTGTTGTTACTGGGGGAGGAGAGAGAGGGCAGGAGAGACGTGGGTGGTGGAACAGAGGTGATGTTTCTGCGTTTAGCCTTGAAAGATAAGGAGGGAGCCAAGTCAACACCAGAGGGTGGAGTCGAAACAAAAGCCAAACAAACCCCAGCAGACATGACTTCTCTCTATGACAGAAGCACTGTTTGTGAAGTGGGGTCTCAGCCAAGTTGAGAGCCTTTTCTCTTCCTTATTTTGTTTGGTACCTTTTTTATGCTGGGTTCTACGAGTCCTCCTAGCAAGTTATTGAAGGTGGGGAAGGTCTTGGGGACCCACAACACCAGGAAACTTTAAGATAATGCTGCTTTAGTAACTTTGTAGGCTGACTTTTTTCTGAGCACAGGACTAGGATGATTGTGAAAAATCTGGTCAGTCTCCTGAATGTTGCCTGCTACGATCTTTTACATAATTTCCTTTTATGTTTTTCAGTTTCCTAACTTTCTAGAGAATTTTGGATGCTTGAATATGAAAACACATAATTCAATGGGCATTCCTTTTCAGGCATGTAACATAAATAAATTTGGTGGAGTTTTTCTCATCATCTAAATATGTTCACATTACCATCATCTTTAGTGACTACAACTAAGATTATCTTGAGCTCAAAATGCAATTAGTCTATGAAGAAAATATTTGCAATAAAAATTATTTTTATGAAAAATGCACTAAAACAACATGTAGCTTATCTAATTAGATAACAAGTTTAGGGGCGCCTGGGTGGCTCAGTCGGGTAAGCATCCAACTTCAGCTCAAGTCATGATGTCCATTCCATGAGTTCGAGCCCCATGTCGGGCTCTCTGCTGACAGCTTGGAGTCTGGAGCCTGCTTTGGATCCTGTGTCTTCCTCTATCTCTGCTCCTCCCCTGCTTGCGCGCGCACACACACACACACTCTCTCTCTCTCTCTCTCTCTCTCAAAAAAATAAACATTTAAAAAAGAATTACTTTATGGGAAAAGATAGTTGCAAATGACATATCAGATAAAGGGCTAGTATCCAAAATCTATAAGGAACTCACCAAACTCCATACCCAAAAAACAAATAATCTAGTGAAGAAATGGGCAGAAGACATGAACAGACACCTCTCCAAAGAGGACATCCAGATGGCCAACAGACACATGAAATGATGTTCAGTGTCCCTCATCATCAGGGAAATACAAGTCAAAACCACACTGAGATACCACCTCACGCCAGTCAGAGTGGCTAAAATGAGCAAATCAGGAGACTCTAGATGCTGGCAAGGATGTGGAGAAATGGGCACCCTCCTACACTGTGGGTGGGAATGTAAACTGTTGCAGCCCCTCTGGAAAACAGTATGGAGGTCCTCAAAAAATGAACAATAGAACTCCCCTAGGACCCAGCAATAGCACTGCTAGGAATTTACCCAAGGGACACAGGAGGCTGATGCATGTACATGTACATGTACATGTACCCCAGTGTTCATATCAGCACTCTCAACAATAGCCAAAACATGGAAAGAACCTAAGTGCCCATCAAATGATGAATGGATCAAGAAGACGTGGTATATTTTTACAATGGAGTACTATATGGCAATGAGAAAGAATGAAATCTAGCCATGTGTAGCAACATGGATGGAACTTGAGGGTGTTATGCTGAGTGAAATAAGTCAGGCAGAGAAGGACAGATACCATATGTTTGCACATATAGGAGGATTAGGAGGAACTTAACGGAGGACCATGGGGGAGAAGAAGGGGAAAAATAGTGGGGGAGAGGGAGGGAGGTAAACCATAAGAGACTCTTGAATGCTGAGAACAAACTGAGGGCTGATAGGGGTGGGAGAGAGGGGAAGGGGGGTGATGGGCACGGGGGAGAGCACTTGTTGGGATGAGCACTGGGTGTATAAGGAAACCAATTTGACAATAAACTATTTAAGAAAAAAAATTACTTTTAAAAAGATATTAAGCTTAAAAGGTATGCATCAATTTTGAAATACTCTACAAATATTTCCCCTCCTTTTTTTCCCATAAGACTGTCAGTAACGTCATTCCATTTTCAGATGAAAAAGTAAATAACCAAACTGAGGTGACTTCCCATTTCTGTGCTCCAACCAAAAGTCCTTCCGTGGATTTTACAGGACAACAGAATAGGCTAAAATTTCCAAAGTAGCCTTGAATGGTTTAAATTACCTTTGGCTCAAGCATTATTACTGTGAGTGACTACTTATGACCATTTGCTGTTTCAAAAACAAAACAAAACAAAAACAAAAACAAAAAAACAAAAAACAAACCCACAAAAACCCAGAACTTCAAACTTTACCTTGATACTTTAACTTTCCCATCAATAGATTACACCAAGTAACTCTTCCTTTTAGTTTTGTGTTTGTATCAGTGTCGTGACTTTCTGATTATTCTGTGGAGTGACAGAAAATTTTAAATGTCCCTCTATCCAGAGGTCTAGGGAACAAAGCTGTTCTTGGGTAATTGCTGCTGCTGAACATACGGAAACACACTTACTCCTTCAGTCTGTAAAAACAAATTCCAGAATGTTTTAAAAATAATAAGCTTAACTAAAATGAACTTCTCCACAAATCAAAACCACAAAGTGGTATCAACCTCACACATCTTAGAATGGCTATTATCAAAAAGAAAAAAATTATAAGGGTTGGTGGGGACGTGTAGAAAAGTGAATCCTTGTGCACTGCTGGGAATGTAAATTCCTGCAGCCACTATGGAAAACAGTATGGAGGTTCCTCAAAAAGTGAAAAATAGGACTACCATATGAACTAGCAATCCCACTTCTGGGTATTTACCCAAATAATATGAAAATATTACTTTAAAAGATGTATACACCCCCATGTTCATTGCAACATTATTTACAATAGCCAAGATATGGAAACAATATGCATCAGTGAATGAATGAAGTGATCAGTGTGCATCAATGAATGAATGAACATGTGATATATATATATGTGTATGTATATATACACCCACACACAATAGAATATTAGTCATAAAAAAGAATGATTTTGCCATTTGTGACAATTTGGATGGACCTAGAGTGAAAAAAAGTCAGATGGAGAAAGACAAATACCATCTGATTTCACTTATATGTGGAATCTAAGAAATCAAAACAAACAAAACAAAACAGAAATAGACTCTTGGATGCAGAAAACAATAGGGTGGTGGCCAGAGGTGAGAAGGATTTGGGAGACAGGGGATTAAAAGGTACACATTTCCAGGTATAAAATAAACAAGACACAGGGGTAAAACATACAGCATAGAGGAATATAGCAAATTATATGTAACAGCTTAGTATGCTAACAGATGGTAGCTAGATTTATTACTGTGATCACTTCATAATTTATATAAATGTTGAATCACCATGTTATTCATCTGAAACCAATATAATAAAATATGTCAACTACACTTCAATAAAAAGAAAGAAAACATCTCAGCTCATTCAAATGGATTTCACTGTAAGTTTTAAAATAGCTGTTACTGAGGGGTGCCTGGGTGTCTCAGTCAGTTGAGAGTCCAACTTCGGTCAGGTCATGATCTCATGGTTTGTGAGTTCAAGCCCCGCATCGGGCTCTGTGCCGACAGCTCAGAGCCTGGAGCCTGCTTCGGTTTCTATGTCTCCCTCTCTCTCTGCCCCTCCTTCCCTCACAGTTTTTCTTTCAAAAATAAAAATAAAACATAAATTTTTTAAAAGAGTTGTTATTGGAAAAATGCTCATGAAAATAAAGACCAAACAAATATAATTCAGCATGAGGGTGGATTGTGCAGAAACTTGAATGTTGGTTTACTGCTCCTTTACACAGAAAGTCTCTGAAAGTTCTGAATAATCCTGGAGTGTGATTCTAACTCGGTGATTCTCAAAGTTTCTGCGGGCATTTTAAACATCTTCACTTGGGGAATAGATAAATGGAAAGTTATGTACACCTTTAAATTATGTCATTAAAAAATCTTTTGGTCTCTTTACAGGATAGGTGTCTGAATATTCATGCCACCATTCTGGTTAAATTATAAGAACTTCTCAGGGCACCTGGGTGGCTTGCTTAGTCAGTTTTGGCTCAGGTCATGGTCTCACATCCAGTTCATGGGATCGAGCCCCGCATCAGGCTCTGCGCTATGTGGAACTTGCTTGGGATTTTCTCTCTCCTTTTCTTTCTGCCCCTCCCATACTCTATCTCTCAAAAATAAATAAGCTTTAAAAAAAAAAAAAAGAAGGTCTTGGTGGGGGTTGGTTCCTTTGGTTCCTTTTGAGGATTGTTAGAAAAGTCTGTGCCACTCCTCTCCACTAGCTTCTGGTGGTTGCTGGCATCTTTGCTGTTTCTTGGCTTCTTGAAGTATCACACCAATCTCTGCATCATCTTCATATGGCGTTCTCCCTGCATGCAATGTCTGTGCCTAGTCCCCCATCCCATTTTTTTAGTGTATTTACATAGACAGAGCATGAGTGGGGCAGAGACAGGGAGAAAGGGAGAGAGAGAATCCCAAGCAGGCTCCTCACTGTCAGCACAGAACCCGATGCAGGGCTCAAACTCATGAACCATGAGATCATGACCTGAGCCAAAACCAAGAGTTGGACACTCAACCGACTGAGCCACCCTTTTCTTAAGGACACTAGTCATACTGGATTATTGGTCCACCCTACTCCAGTGGTGCCTTGTCTTAATTAATGACATCTGCAATTACCCTCTTTCCAAACAAGAGGTTAAGATTTTGACATATGAATTGGGGGGGTGGGGGTGGACACAATTCAACCAATAACACATATAAAGAAATTTATCTTAAAAGATAACTACATGGCATTGTGTGAGAGACCTACCCACTCTGAACATCAGATTCATTTCCTAGGAGGTGTCTGTGACCATTCTTAGTCCCAAAACTGTGTGTCTCCAAGAGACCCAGGACTGGCCTGTCCTATTGAATAGCCTGAATGAGAAGGCCCAGCTTTGCTGCTTCTGCCCACACAAGCTCCTGTGAGCAGGACTGTCCCCTTGCCCAAGCACCAGAGCCGGTGGTAGAGAGACCTTTGTGTTACTCACTCTGCTGTGATCCTCATATATAGACTACTCTTCATTATAAGCTCGGCAGCAGCTACACCCATAATCCCATTCCCATTGCCAGGATCAGGAGCTCCCATGGCTCACCTTCCCAGTACCTGACTGGTTGCCATTACAGGCTATCCCATCTTCCCAGTACCTGACTGGTTGCCATTACAGGCTATCCCATCTGGCTCCATATTCTTCCCCTCAACTGGTAGCACCCCAGCCAACTAATGCCTCCAGCCCCCCGTCTCCAGGTCTTGCCTTGCTCTCTCAAGACTGTTAAGGTTACAGAGCTGATGTTTTAGCCCAGGCCTCCATAGCACCCCAGACAATGGGAACACAACTGCACACTCAACAGTTCCTCCTTTCACATGTCCTATTAGATCAGAAACCCTCCAATGACCATGTTGTCAAAGCTATATGTAATGTATTCCTAATTTCTAGAATGAGATTCCCTTCAATTCAACTTTTGGAGCAGTATGTTTGGATAGCCAGTGAACCAGCCATAGACACATTCTGGCAATGACTGTATTCACAAATGAACTATCAGTATCTTATAATATCAGTATCTTATAATATATTTAATAAAACCCAGTAGCCTACATACTCACAAACAAGCTTATAGGGTCATAGAACCATGGGCTGAGAAAGAAATCAACCCAATGGGAAGATTCTGTGTGAAGGTTAATTTCATGTGTCAGCTTGGCTAGGTTATGGTGCCCAGTTGTTTGAACAAACACTAGTCTAGATGTTGTTGTGAAGGTTTTTTGTAGATGTAATTAGCATTTGTAATCAGTTGACCTTAGTAATAAAGATTACTCTCAATAACACCTCCTCAAATCAGTGGAAGCTCTTATGAGCAAAAACTGAGGTTTCCTAAAAAAGAAAGAATTCTGCCTTGAAAACATGGAAACATGGAAATCTTATCAGATTTTAGACTTGGTAACCACCCCAACCAATCACATGAGCCAATTGCTTAAAAGAAGCCTCTGTAGATAGAGAGATGATGATGATGATGATGACAGTGATGATGAAGATGAAGAAAATGATGTGTCCCATTGATTCTATTTCTCTGAGGAACTCTGACTGATATATTCAGATTTATTCTTAATGGTGGCCAAGAGAACAGGTTGAGTTTTTTGAATAAAGGATTTGAGATGAATACATTGAGAGGCTAGAAACCAAATCTTTAGCAATTTTCTACTCTGGGTAGTAGGAAAAGAGAGAAGAAAGATAGTGGCTCCTGACAACTTCAAATGATTTGCTTCCCACCTGGAAATGGCACCAATATGGCAAAGTCCTTCCAAAGAGGATGTCTAAGATGGTTTCTTAAATCCACATATATCAGATCCAAAAAGGGAATGAATTCTCAACCTACCTCTACAGATGAATCCTTAGAGAACCACCCTGTTGACAGGCTATTACTGTAAGGTGGACTTTCCTTCTATCTCTACACAGTTCTTAAAAAGGATGCAATAAGTAGGTTATTTTAGCCTCAAAGGTAATGAAATGAATTATGAATGACTCAATGGATAGCAGTGAACCGATAAAAATGTATATCTTCTGGGCCAAAAATAAGCTAATTAAATCAAAACTCAAAAGGCAAACACTAGATGAGGGGAACTATTTATTAATAATGAGGAACAGAAGTAATAGTTTTAATATTTAAATAGCTTATAACCTTCAGTAAGAGAAGAAACCTCAATAGTTAAATATGCAAAGAATCCGACCAGATATTTCCCAAAAACAGGTAATAGAAATGACCGGCAAACATTTGGGAAAATGTCCAGCTTCACTAATTCCAAGAAATGCAAACTGAAGCAACAGTGAGATTGCATTTTCCATCTACCAAATTAGCAAACATGGGGGAAAAAATGAAATAACCATGATGGTCCTGACGGGGGTAAATAGCTATTGGAACACAATTTGGTAATAGCTAAAAGACTTGACCTAGTAATTCACCTTCTGAAAACCTACCTAAGGCAGGGTTGAATCACAAAAATGTTTCACACACCATTATTTCAAATAGTAAGAAATTGAAACAACCTACCAAAGAGGAATGCTATTCGGATTTAGCCATCCAAATAATTTTTTAGTGTGTACTATGTTATCATTTCCTGAGATTACTAAACAGTGGCTAGTTCTTCTAATCTTTCTTTTAATTTTTTTAATGTTTATTTATTTTTGAGAGAGAGAGAGCGCGTGCACACACATGAGTGGGGGAGGGGCAGAGAGAGGGAGACACAGAATCTGAAGCAGGCTCCAGGCTGTGAGCTGACAGCACAGAGACTGATGCGAGGCTCTGACTCGTGAATGGCAAGATAATGACCTGAGAGGAAGTCATACACTCAACCGACTGAGCCACCCAGGCACCCCGTAGATTAATCTTCTTTAAAATATGGGCAGAAATTTGTATAAATAAATAGATGTAAGTGATTATACATAAGCTTACATATGCTTGTATCTACTTATCTCATCATTGGAAGTACACACAAAGAACTCATAACAGCGATGGCTTTTAGAAAAGATCTGGGAGAATTACTTTTCACTATACCCCTGTGCCATCTTGAATTTTTAAAATGTGAACGCGGATTGTGGTAACGTTTTGAAAGTACATGATACATAAATAATTGTATTTCTTATAAAGAAGCCTTTAGTTGTTTTCAAGTCATTTCATGGGTGTCTGGTCTTCCTGAATATGGAATACTTTTCAAGAGAAGAGACTGTTTCATATTTCTTTGTATTCTCCCATAGTGCATACACAATTCTGGCACATAAAGGGTGTTCAAAAATATTTGTTGGATAGAAAATAATGTAATTTGGTGCTCAGATAGAAGTTAGTTAAAATAAAAGTTAAAATCAATAGTTCTGGGTATTGTTTTAATGCTGATTTGTGTGTTTTAAAGCATATTAAAGCACTTATTGTTTATATCATAAATTGCAAATCTGGAAAGAGGAAGAAAAAGGTAATTGATGGAATTCTTTGTTGAAACTACATCGGGAAATGCAAAATGCCCTTTTAATTCATACGCATCTACTTGTAATCTTAATAAATTGATTTAAAGACCCCTCCATAGCAAGTTGGGAAACAGAGATAATCTCAAGGTTTTAATTATTACAAAATTTAAAATTTTTAATAGAAGGTCTATTTTGTGCATTTGCAAGAGATTAGATTTGTTTTAATATGCTTTGTAAGGTATTTGTAATCTATAGCAATTCCTTTATCATCAAACACAGGTTGCTTCGTTTGTTTTTATTCTCCTGTATATGAGAAACATGGAAGAAAGTTGTTCTGGTGACACTTTACATTCACCAGTGAATTCATCTCTTTTCTACAGTTTCATGAATGAACAGACGACATCACTTGGCAGTGGCATCTGATTTGGTGTATTGATTCCCTTCACTGACTCCCTCCCCTGGCCCATAGTCATTTACTTTCAAAATATCATTGCCTGCTGAAGAAATTAGCTAGCATACTACCAAAAGGAAGTATATTTCGCTACATGGAGTTCCTGAAATGCAGCTTTTGTTTTTTGTTTCTTTCTGCTCTGCCAGCAACTTCAGATTATGAGAAAGTGCATTCTCTGCATTGCGGAGCAGAAGACAGTTCAAGACTGTTCCAGAAGGTGCAGCTGCTATTTGGTACAAAGTACAAAGCAGGGGGAAAGCTTGAGGAAGAGAATGAAGAAACTTTTGAACAAAAGATCTGTTTTTCTTTCTGAAATGAAGTAAACAGTTTAATGTAAAGTGAAGTACTAGGCGCTACTAGTGAAAAAGCTAACAGAAAAGGAAGCTGGTCCAATGTGAAAACAGAATTGGAGACAGAGTTGTAACTAAGGTCTCTTAATGAGGGAGTGAAAAGGACGAGGCTCGGTGGAAACCATAGTGAGCAAAATCTCCAAGCTGGCTGAAAGGAATTTACTGCAAAATTCCTTAATGAAGGAAATTCACAGATTTGCTGGGATGCAGTCAGGCTGGATGGCAGGAAATTGACAAATTATATAAAGCTTGAAAATAAACATTCGGATGCTGGTCACAATGGCCTGTGTATGTAGATCTCTGTGCAACAACAGACAAATGACCAGTTGCCAATTGCTAACTTGTGACCAGAAATCAGGAAAGGTGGCCCAGTAAAAAAAAAATAATAAAACAAGTGCCATGTCATTGAGGAGCAAGGGACAGTGTGCTGTATTGTGATCTCTGCATTGTTTCCCTTGGTAAGAGTAAGAAAGAAAGAAAGATGGACGAGAGAGAGAAAAGAAAAAAAGGAAAGAGACAATAGAGAAATTCTCATTTCAAAGAGAATAAAGAAAAAGGAGAACAGGACGAGCAAGAGGCGGGAGCTTACATTTAAAGATGCCATTTTGGGGCACCTGGGTGGCTCAGTCTGTTAAGTGTCTGACTCTTGGTTTCAGCTCAGGTCACGATCTCACCATCTGTGGGTGAGAACCCCACGTCGGGCTTTGTGCTGACAGTGTGGATCCTGCTTGGGATTCTCTCTCTCCCTCTCTCTCTGCCCCTCCCCTGCTGGCTTGCTCACTCTCTCTCAAAATAAATAAATAAGCTTAAAAAAAAAAAGATGTCATTTCCATTTCTCTTCTCTAGAGCTCTGAAGCTCGCTTTTATTGCCATTGTACAGGTGAAGGAGACTCAGGCCACGCAGCTATGAAGGGATAGAGACAGACAGGACCTGATGATAACCATTCCCCTCCTTTCCACGCTGCATATGACCATTGTCAATAGTCGGTGGGAATGAGGGCATCTGTCAGCTGTGGCTCAGTTCATCTGTGTAAATGTGAGCTGGGGAAATCAGCATGTGGGACATTACCTGCAGAATTGTTGCTGTAACATTAAGTTAAATTTCACCTCTGGGAAAGAGGTAATGAAGGGCATGGAAGAGCTTTTAACTCCTTTACATCAATCCTGAACACACAGGAATGGAAACTACAATTGGTAATAATGACATGCTAAAAGGTTTGGCCTTTAACAAAAAAACAAAACAAACAAAAAAAACTGGATTAGTTTACCCTGGAAATGAAAAGGCTGAAAAGAGATGTAATGTTCTGTGATACAGAAATTACTGATTTATTTAAATCACGACCACACCCCCACAAAAGGGTGGGGGGAGGTGAAGAAGGAATGGTAACAACAGCTGAGTGTTTACAAGCACAGAAGTGAATTGTAAACACTTAACTTGGGATTTTCTGCGCTCTCTCAAAACATCGCCTATCTCTTGGAATTGAGAGACTGGCCTAATGTGGTCTTGTCTCATAGCAGAGGTTTATGGGCTGAATGATTTCTTTGGTGATGCTCTCAGTTCGTTAGAAAGTAAGATGCAGGCTCCCACGTGGTGTGAGGCCCCTTGTTTCACAGAGGATGGTGCTGGGGCTCCACACCCTCCCCGGTGCCCTCTGTCATTCTGAACCCTCTTTAGTCTGGAGACTCCTCGCTTAGGCATCATTCACTTAGTCCCCAAAACTACTATGTTCTCTTACTCCAGGGAAGGGCAGTCAGGGAGCATTGGAATCACCTTTGGACCCTAAGTGAGGCTCAAGGCCCTAAGTTCCGACTTCAAACCCTATTCTTTGTCTTTGTCGTGATGTGCCTCCTTCCTGGCTCTGGTCCCTGGATCTTATTAAAAGTGAAAAATACAGCGTCCTCTTAACTGGCTATGGCAAAAATGAGACAACAACCAGCATCGTAGAGAAAATGAACTTGTTTTTAATTATTCCAACTTGGGGGGAAATACACAACGCAAAACTTAACCATTTTTAAATTTTCATTTTAGAGAGAGAGTACGCACAAGTGGAGGAGAGGGACAGAGGGAGAGAGAGAGGCAGAATCTTAAGCAGGCTTTATGCTCAGTACAGAGCTCAATGCAGGGCTCAGTCCCACGACCCTGGGATCATGACCTGAGCCAAAATCAAGAGTCAGATATTCAACCCACTGAGCCACCCAGGCACACCTGCCCATCTTAACCATTTTTAAGGTTACAGCTCAGGGCAACCACCATCCATCTCCAGAACATCTCACAAACCTGAAACTTGGCACCCATGAAACAGTAACTCTCCATTCCTCTTTCCCTCTAGTCCCTGGCAATCACCATCTTACATTCTGAATCCATTATTTGACTCCTCTAGTACCTTACGTAACTGGAAGCATATAGTATTTGTCCTTTTGAGACATACTTCACTTAGCATAGTGTCCTCAAAATTCATCTGTGTTGTAGCATGTGTCCGAATTTCCTTCCTTTTCAAGGCCAAATAACATTCCATGGCATGTACATCACCCATGTGGTGCATCCGCTTCTCTGCTGATGGACATTCAGGTCGCTTCCACCTGTTGGCTATTAAGCTGGTCTTTAAAAGCTTCATTTGTCTAGAATTTTTTTTAAAGTTTGAGAGCACTTTTCCATATATGATCTCGCTTTATTCTCAGTATCTTCTTCATTGCATTTAGAGATAAATTCACAAGGTTATTATTTTACCAGTTTTGAAAGCGAAGTCAATCACAAAAGGCAGAAAACCACCATGTAAGGCATGTCACAGCAGCCGGCCCGTGGCGAGGCCTTATCGAAGGCAAGGAAAGTAAAGAGGCTCCCAGTTCTGTTCACCAGGACAGCCCTGGGTGTTAGACGGCCCTTGGCACACTAGAAAAGTCCAGTACTAGGTTCGAACAGGAACTAGAAGGGCAGGCTTGCCCTAGACCCTGACATTTATCATCTGCTTCCCTGGTGTTTGATCACAGACAAAAAATGTAATAGGTTCATTGCTGCTCTAAGATAACTGAGGTCAGAACACAAAGAAAATCAACTCCCTTGTAATTTATTTACTAAATCTGCCATTTGTACAATAGAGGATTAGGGAGATTCCTACCATGGTTATCCCTATCAGAGGGAAGCTTCTACAGAATGAATGATTAGAGAAAACAGCTGAAGCATATGACAAGTATTTGTTGAGCTCACCAACAAATGCTATGAATGTTATTCAGCGAACATTTAAAAATGTTTGTTTATTTTTGAGAGAGAGTGTGTGAGCAGTGGAGGGGCAGAGAGAGAGAAGGGGACGGAAGATCTGAAGGGGGCTCTGTGCTGACAGCAGAGAGCCCAATGTAGGACTCAAAGTCATGAACTATGGGACGCTCAACTGCATGAGCCACCCAGATGCCCCTCAGCAAACTTTTTTTTTAATTAATTTATTTTTTTTTACAAATAGTTTATTGTCAAATTGTTTTCCATATAACACCCAGTGCTCATCCCCACAAGTGCCCTCCTCCATGCCCATCTCCCCCCTCCCCCCACATCCATCAGTCCTCAGTTTGTTTCTCAGCATTCAAAAGTCTCTCATGGTTTGCCTCTCTCCCTCTCCCCCACCATTTCCCCCCTTCTTCTCCCCCATGGTCCTCCGTTAAATTCCTCCTAATCCTCCTATATGTGCAAACATGTGATATTTGTCCTTCTCTTCGGCAAACATTTTTAAGAACCTGGTGGGTATGAGTACTTTCACATGGATTGTCTCACCTTGACCTTGCAAGAATCCCCTGTGGCAAGCCTGTTCAGTCATATTGTATAGGGTTAGTACCAGGCACAGTGCTGAGGGCAGTCCTGGCCCAGCTCCACCATTACCAGCAGCACCACCCACAGAAGTGACTTGACCATCCCCAAGTTTCAGTTTCCACGTTTCTAAAATGAAGCCTGTAGTGATGTCACCTCCTAGAGCCGTCATAAGGATGGAATGAGATAAAGCATGCAAGCCACTGAGCTCAATACCGGGCACACAGCTGGTGTCCAATCCGCTTCAGCCATTATTACACACATGTGTTCACCTAAGTTCACCTGCCCGCCAGTCCCATGAGACATCTATTCCTAATATGCCCATTTTCCAGATGAGAATACAGTGGCTAAGAGAGGACTCGTGTGTCGGTAGTAACCACAGGACTGGGGTTCAAAGCTGGTGTCTGGTTGTCCAGATCCCGGCTCTGATCCATTTTACAATTGTCTGTGGAGCTGGAGTCCCCTGGGCCAGGAAGTCTTCAAGGAACAATGACCGCGTGCCCCACCGTCCTGGGATGCCAGCATGTGCTGTCCCCACTGCGGCAGGGGGCGGCCAGCGGCGTCCTTAGCATAAGGGGCCGCCCACTGGGTCCTGACCCTGCACACCCCAGCTTGTCATGAGCCATGCCAGTGCCCTGGCCCCCGCTCATCTGCAACCGAGACCTTCCCTGTGCCTGCCCACCCGCACCCCCTCGTCCCCTTTCTCCTCTCTCTCACCTCCTCTTTGCCTTCCCACAGCTGTATTTCCCCTCTCCATTTTCCTCTCTCTTCCTTCTAGACAGCCTCATTTGGAATGGAACTCAATTATTCTGTGTTCGTTAAACAAGGCGTTAAGTTTCCTGTTCTGAAGTTTTTAAAAGCAAATGAATCGAATTTTTAGGCCAGGCTTTTAAAAAGCCTCACGTGTCAGTGGCTTGGAGAGAGAAGAATATTCTACAAGGAAAGCCAACCTAGCAAAATGTTCATCGTAGGGTCTAAGTGGTTAAATAAATAGACGGGTGTTCACTGCAAAATTCTCACAAGTTTTCTGTATGTTTAGGAATTTTCATGATAAAATGTTGAGGGGGGAACCCAGTTTCTCTATTTCTCACTTTCAATTAATTTCTGATGTGAGGAGGGCTGGGGCAATGGCCTCAATATTAAAAAAAGGCTTCTCGTCAGTCCAGGCAGAGTGCATTTGGGCTTCCCAGTGTTGGTCTGTCTTTTGGAAGGGAAATCACTGAGGGGCTCACCCAGGGCCGATGGCCAATGGTCCAGCAAGCCATCTCGAAACAAAGCCCGGCAGAGGCCGACATCTGGCCCTTGGCTTTTCAAAGAGCCTCACCGAAAGCTTTCATCTCAGGAAAGAGAACGGGAGCACGGAGCCGACTTAAGTTGCTCAGGTCCCTTCTTTCGAGAAACAGCCATAGGTTGGTGGCCTTCAGAGATCGCCACCCTGCTCACTCCTCATGTGTTCGTCCCCATCAGCCCGAATGACAGGGCGCCTCCAGCAGCATGGTCACAGAACCAGCCCGTCCCTGGGACAGAAGGTCGCGCTGTGACAGGTGACAGAGGCATAGCTGGCCACGCACGTTTGGGGGAGCTCACGGTGTCTGTTCTTCGCTTGCTGCTACCCGATCCCAGTGATCAGTCGAGCTGCCGTCTGGTTGCCTTTTCTGAGCTGCCCCTCCACGTACAGACCGTCTTCTGACTACAGCCCTATGGAGGACAGTCCATCAGTAATATATGCCGCGCTGGCTGGGGGACGACATGCCCGAGTCCCTGCTCCCTTCCTCCTCGACGCATGTGACTCACGAGAATTCAGAAGGGCCTGTGCAGCAGAGCGACAAAAGGCTGACTTGTCGGAGCTTCCGATCGGACACGGCCTCACCGGTCATTGTAGGAGGCTGGGGGGACAGTTGGTGGGAGGGCCCAGCCCAGCAACAGCTTTGCAGCCTCTTTCTTAAGAAGGGATTGAGTGTTTTAGGTATTAACAAGGAATAATTTCCAAGCTACATTGTTAAATAGAGATCAAAAGAAAGATAGGGAACAGTGTGTATAGTGTGTGCCCGTTCGTGTGGTTTAAAAATATACCCCTCTGTGGTTACAGACGCAAGACTATCTTTGGATGTACGAGAAAGAGGTTGTCTCTGGGGGTGAGGGCGGCGGGGTGGGGGAAGATGGAGAATCATACTCACTGGACACAGCACGCTTTTTGTGTAATTTGACTTTTGATTAGGTGTATGTTTTCTTTTCTTCCTTTCTTTTTTTTTTTTTTTTGAGAGAGAGAGAGAGTGTGTGCTCCAGCAGGAAAGAGAAAATCCCAAGAAGCCTCCATGCCCAACACGGAGCTCAACGTAGGGCTCGATTCCACAACCATGGGATCATGACCTGGACCGAAATCAAGAGTCAGACACCTAACCAACTGGGCCACCCAGGTGCCTCAATGTGTGTATTTTGTATTTAAAAAGACATAGTTAGGGGCGCCTGTGTGGCTCAGTCGGTTGAGCGTCCAACTTCGGCTCAGGTCATGATCTCAGGGTTTGTGGGTTTGAGCCCCATGTCGGGCTCTGTGCTGACAGCTAGCTCAGAGCCTGGAGCCTGCTTCGGATTCTGTATCTCCCTCTCTCTCTCTGATCCTCCCTGCTCACGCTGTCTCTCTCTCAGAAATAAATAAAAACATTCAAAAATAAAAATAAATAAAAAGACATAGTTATGTCAAAAAAAATAAAACGAAGCCAGATTCTCAAAGCAACAGCCTGGGGAACTAACGTGTTCAAGCTGGCCCGGCCCTTTTCTACCAGACATGAGAGTCCCAGGTGATTAACTCAACGTCAGGCCTGGAGGAATGGAGATCAGCCTCTGGCAGACAGTGAGGACCTGTGAGGGAGACCCCTCCCCCACAGCCTGAAGCAAGGTCTGTTCTGGAAGCTGCATNAGCCCGATGTGGGGCTCCAACTCATGAACTGCAAGGTCATGATCTGAGCCAAAGTTGGATGGTTAACCGACTGAGCCACTCAGGCACCCCTAACTTCAATGCTTTCATTTAAAAAGTCAGAGGGAGGGGCGCCTGGGTGGCTTAGTCGGTTAAGCGTCCGACTTTCGCTNTGTTTTGTTTTTTTGTTTATTCATTTATTTGTTGAGAGTGTGAGAGTGGGGGAGGGACAGAGAGAGATACACACACAGAGTCCAAAGCAAGCTTCAGGCTCCAAGTTGTCAGCACAGAGCCCGATGTGGGGCTCCAACTCATGAACTGCAAGGTCATGATCTGAGCCAAAGTTGGATGGTTAACCGACTGAGCCACTCAGGCACCCCTAACTTCAATGCTTTCATTTAAAAAGTCAGAGGGAGGGGCGCCTGGGTGGCTTAGTCGGTTAAGCGTCCGACTTTCGCTTAGGTCATGATCTCACGGTTCGTGGGTTCGAGCCCCGCGTCGGGCTCTGTGCTGACAGCTAGCTCAGAGCCTGGAACTTATTTCAGATTCTGTGTCTCCCTCTCTCTCTGACCCTCCCCTGCTCACGCTGTCTGTCTCTCTCTCCTAGAAATAAATAAAAATATTTTTTAAAAAATAATAAAATAAAAAGTCAGAGGGAAAGTAGGGAATGGGAGAAATAATGCTGCTAAAGATGCCATGGGGTGGCTGTGAAAATTAAGCTTTCAATGAACGCCACCTAGTTTAGTGAGGTCATTGACTCTGAAGTCAGACTGCCTGGGTTTAAATAACTTTGGAAAAAGTTACTCAACGTCTGTGTCTCAGTTTATTCACCTGTAAAATGGACATAATAATGGTACCTATATGATAGGGCTTTTATGAGATATACATAACTTAAAAAATTTTTTTTTAATATTTATTCATTTTTGAGAGACAGAGTACAAGTGGTGGAGGGGCGGAGGGCCAGGGAGACACAAAATCTGAAGCAGGCTCCAGGCTCTGAGCTGTCAGCACCGAGCCCGACGCGGGGCTCAAACCCACGAACTGTGAGGTCATGGCCTGAGCTGAAGTCAGACGCTGAACTGACTGAGCCACCCAGGTGCCCCAATAACTTAATGCTTATAAAATGCTTAGCATGGTGCCTGATCTATAGCAATTTTTGAGCTGGAATTAAGATCTTAACCCAACCTTTTATTTTTAATAATGAAGAACTGTGGTCCACAGAGGGACTTGCCCAAGAGTTAGTGACAGAGCCAGAAGTAAAAAACCAGTCTCCCAACTCCCAGTCTAGAATATTTTCCACTGTTTACTTTAGGCCAAGATGTTTTCTCATGTTCTGGTATAAAATTAGAAAGAAGTGAGGAAAAACCTGTTTTGGATCAAATAAAACACTATCAGCTTCAGATTCAGCGTGCGGCCACAGCCAAGTTTCTTGACCTCTCTAAACCTGCTCCTCTTTGGGAATAAGATGAGGGTAAAAATATGAACCTCATGGTGGTGTTGTGGCAAATGAGCTTTGACTTGTAAAATGCCAGGCACAGGACATTTCTTTCTTTTTTACTTTAATATTTATTTCTGAGAGAGAGAGAGAGAGAGAGAGCGCGCGCGCAGGGGAGGGGGAGAAAGTAAGGGAGACACAGAATCTGAAGCAGGCTCCTGGCTCCGAGCTGAGCCTGACGTGAGGCTCGAACCCACAAACACTGAGATCATGAACTGAGCTGAAGTCGGAAGCTTAACCGAGTGAGCCACCCAGACGCCCCCTGGGCATTTCTTAATAAATGGTAATAATATCAATGCCAGCTAACAACAGATGATAGTGTCCCGAGGCTCAGGGATCCCACATCTGTGGATAGACGGCTTTTACTCCTCACTCTTCCCAGGGCTTTGCAACCTAACTGGATAAATCCCGGCACGGATAATTTATTAATGATACAGACTCATTTGGTAGGAATTATTTTTAAAACGAATTGGAATTGCAAGAATTAGCTATTATCAGGGGTAGGGATGGGTTGGTTTTAGGAGTATGAAATATCCTAGTAAATAAGGTTGGTTTCTCGGTTGCGTCATATTTCTGATCCAAAGTAAGTATGACGTCAGCAGGAAAACACAAATTAACGCCACAGTGAGAAACTTAACTCCACCCCCATCAGAAGGACTAAAATCGGAAACACTTGCTAAATACCAATTGCTAGTAAGGCTGGAGCATCTGGAACCTTCACACACTGCTGGGGGAATGCAGAATGGTAAAACCACTCTGGAAAATAGTTTGGTAGTTTCTTACAAAGTTAGCCACATCTCTTTCTATATTAGTTATCTATTGCGGTATAGCAAATTACCCCCAAATTTAGTGGTTTAAAATAGCATGTATCTTTTTTTTTCTTTAAAAAAAAAATTTCTCATAGTTCCTATGGGTCAGAAATTGGCAGAAGGCACAGTTTGCTCCACCATGTCTAGGCATGGCTGGAAAACTACAGGCTGGGGATGAGCGCACCTGAGGGCTGGCCCACCCACATGTCCAGAGATGAGGCCAGCGTTGGCCAGGCACTGTTGTCTGGAATCCCCTCACGTGGCTCCTCTGAGTGGCACCGGTTTTCTCACAATGCTGTGCTTGGGTTGGTTCCCAGGGCAAGCCTCCCAAGAGAGGAGAGGAAGGAAGGGAGAGAGGGAGAAAGACAGAGAGACAGAGAGGTAGGAAGAGAGAGAGAGAGAAAAAAAATACCGGAAAGGAGTTATCAAGAGAGGTATCAAGAGTTTTCATGTTTTAGGGTGACTGGGGGGCTCTCAGTTAAGTGTCCAACTCTTGATTTCCACTCAGGTCATGATCTTGAGGTTTGTGAGTCTGAGCCCCACATCATGCTCTGTGCTGACAGTGTGGAGCCTGCTTGGGATTCTCTCTCTCTCTCTCTCTCTCTCTCAGCTCCTCCCCACTCATGCTCTTTTTTGCAAAAAATAAACAGTAAAAAAGAAAGTTATCATGTCTTTCCCATTTTTAAGCCCTTGCAACAGCTTCGACCTGGTAAGTAACCTTGTAACTAAGCAAGTGAATTTTTCAAAACAGGCGTGTTAACCTCTGTGGTGGTTGCTTTTATTCGTCAACTTGACTGGGCCACTGGTGCCCAGATGTGTTGCCATCATTCAGGATGTTTGTGTGAGGATATTTTTGGATGAGCTTAACATTGAAACCAGGGAACGAGAAGTAAAGCAGATTGCCCTTCCTAATGTGGGTGGGCTTCATGCAATCAGTTGAAGAACTGAACAGAACAAAGACTGACCTCCCCCAGCAAGACGGAATTCTGCTAGCAAACAGCTTTCAGACTTGAACTGCAACATTGACTCTTCCTGGGTCTCCAGAGTGTCAGCTCACCCTGCAGATTTTGGATCTGACACCCTTTGTAACCACACGAGCTAATTTCTTGAAACAAACCTCTCTCTCTCTCTCTTTCTCTGTCTGTCCTGTTTATCTAGAGATCCCTGACTAATACAACCTGCTTTTGTAAATATCACCAAAACCATAGACTTCTTGTTCAGAAGCTTTTGCCCTTGGTTCATAACTGCAAAAGGGATTTTCGTTTAACATATTTCCTGCGCTATTTCTTAATAATAGGCAATGCGCCCTAATACACAGCATTTACATAGTGGCTGTTCAGCCTCATAGCAAGGTGGCAGTTCTCGGTGGCTTGGCGCAGAGGACGGGAGCAGGAGCCATACACGGCTCATCAGTTATCTGCTGCAAAGAAGCTGTGCTCATCAGCGCAGAAGTCAATCTTTCATTACTGGAAAATGTGAATCAACTCGAGTGAAACAGGGTTCTGTCAGCTTATAAAACTTAATTATGTTTCCAACTCCATAAATTCATCCAAGTAAAGACGTTTGAAGATACCTAACTTCCAGTTTGAGCCAACAGAGGGCTGATGGCAAGAATACAAACGTATGCAACACGTTAAGAAATTCCTGAATTTCTTAACCGTGTCTTTCCAGCGCGAGCGTGCGCTTTATATTTTGGGGTCCCCTCGGCATCAGGACTGCTCCATTTCCTTGTAGATGACCAACCACAGAAAATCTTTGACTTTTAAGAATAAGAACATTTCCCCCAAGCCCCCACCCCCACCGAAGAAGAGAATATGGCGTAGGGGAAGTGGGTGAAGTTTTTCACCCTTGTAGAGTTAAGGAAAACACTTGGGCATCAGGACAAAGCTCTCCTTGTTTAAGAGCTTCCCCAGCTGCACTTCAACTAAATATATCCTGGGCAGAATGTTTTCATTTCTCCACCCCTCTCTTGGAGCCAATCACACAGCGACACACAGCTCCGAGGCCCCTCGGGGGGCTGGCACAGCAGAGGTGCGGCCTGGGTTGCAGGCCTCACCTTCCTTTTCCCTGCTCTGTGGCCGCCCTGCTTCCCCCAGAGGCTGCAGGGAGCCCGAGGCAGGCTCTGCGCAGGGAGGAGGCCTTCAGGGGTTAACTCCGAGGCCTCTGTCTGGAATTCATGCGCCACCTGGGCTGACAGCATGAATGACTCATTGTTTCCCCTCTGAACAGTCTGAGAAGTGCAGCTTGGTCGTCAATAACCGTGGCAAAGTAAAATTGTTTCTTCCCTTTCAACATAACCAATTTTCTAAACCTGAATATAGAACTGGAAATCTGGAAGAGTGTGTTTCTTCTGCAGCAACCGTAGCCAAGGTTACTGCTTTGAGTTGGTCTGTGGGGACAAAGGATTTAAATTTACTGTCTTACAAACAGAAAGAGGCCTAAAGCCAGGGGCACTTTAATTTACAGCTTGTGTGACTGGCCCCATAACACAAGGCAAAGTTGGTTTAAACCTCTCGTCTGCCTAAACCTGTGCTCTGACCGGATTCAGTACTAGATTTTGCATGACTCACGCTCTGTATAAAGGGAAATTTTGACCCGTCATTTCCCAGAGCCACACTGAAGATGCACATGCACGGAAGGCCAGACAGGACTCTTCTGCACTCCTGTTTCTAAAATAGTGTGTTAATAGTAACGCCTCGCCTCGGATTGTCCCGTATGGTGCCCTTCTTTGATGTCAGCAAGTTTTATGCTCCTTGGGAAACTGGATTGGTAGATTTTTCTGGACTGTGGGATCTTTTGCCTCCCATAAGTATATCTCGGCCCCAAAGTTTGAGAGCCAGACTAGACAGCCATTGTGCTACTTTTCTGCAGTTGTGTCACACATAACATGTTTTGAACTCTTACTTCTGTGGTCCCTTCCATCTCCTTGCCCACAGTTTAGGTATCTCAGGGAAAATGTTCAACAGGAAGATGTGGAAAGGCAAGAAAAAAAAAAGTCCTGTGCAGATTCAGGATCTAGGCTCTAACTCAAATCTGGGAAGTTAACACGCAGCAGAGGGTTTTCCTCATCAAATTAAGTAACAGCCCTGAATAGATTCCAAGCCAGCTTGACTTAGAATAAGGAAAAGAACAGTTGGTGTTGAAGCAAAGGGAATATGCATGGGATGTGAAGATTAAAGCGGGTGATTAATAAAATGGCAGTAGATGCAGTCATTGTAATTGACATCAGTCAGTTCACGTATCCTTCAAAAATCATGGCAGCAATAGGAGCTGGTTTGGTTTTGGCTGCTTTCCTGTGATATCTACAAGGCTACTCCATACCATGGATGGAAACTCACGCAGATTCTGAATTAGAAACAATCCAAATAACAAAAACATATTTTCCCTCTCTTTCAAATCAACGCCATAATTTGGCAAATTGAGTATCTTTCTTTGATTGTCGGTATCCTTTTTTAAAAAAAAAATTTAATGTTTATTCATTTTTGAGAGAGAGACAGACAGAGAGGATGATGGGGGAGAAAAAAATGCCAAACCCTGACCTATAAAGAAAAAGGAATTTGGTAGGCACACTCCAGATTCTTCTCCATGTGTTGCAAGTCCCCTCCTCCTTCCCCACTTCTGTCGCTTGTTTATGTCTCACAGCCATTGAGCACAAATGCGGAAGCTGTATCAGTTGCTCCCTCCCTGAGGCTCAGGTCTCAGATCTTTGGAGAAACTGTCTCCCATGAGTCCATTGAGTCCATTGAGTCACTAAACCTCCAATCCTCCAAGGTCTTCGAGTGCTTGGTTCTTCCGTCAGCGATCCAGCCAGATTCCCGGACTGAGAACCCCAACCGCACTGGCCCCTTGTTGCCACCGGTCTGGGACTATGGCGGGCCAGTGACGGATCGGGAAATCGCAAAGGAAAAGGACGGCCCTGCCAGGCTGTGCAGCAGCTTCCAAATCCAATTGCCTTGGTCCGACCCCACTCCATCGTTTCCACTGGACTCAGAGAGACTTGGCAGGTGAGGGCCTGGACCCGACGTCGAAACCGGTAAGATATGGGCCCCAATTCAGTCAGGCCCACCCATGGGCGTGAGAGGGGGACCTGGTCACTCCCCGGAGACATCAGAGGTCTCACAGATAGGAGTGTATGTGAGTGTGAATGTGCGACTCCGTCTGGCTTGCCTGACGAGTTCGATTTTATGGCTCCATGGACGTGGCCCCTTAAGGTCCCCAGAAGTCTACAGAGTCTGATTGGGCTCTCCTGCTGATAGGGAAAAATCTGTTATAAGATGGCCAACAAGACTGATAAGGAAATACTGTCCCTGATCAAAGACTTCCCCTTTCGGGTTCTTCTTCCCATCCTGTTTATGGCCAGCACTAATAAGGAATGCGGAAGTGACAGACTATAAATTGTTCCCTCTGTTGATGCTCGGGGCTCAGACCTCTGGAGAATGATCTCCTCTGAGCCCACTGGTGTAAAATAAACCTCCCGCCTTCCAAGATCTCTGAGTGCCGCTTGGTTCTTCTGCCGGGTGATCCAGACCAGATTCCGTAACATTTGGTTCCCTGACTGGGAAACCCAACCGCGCTGGCCCGTTGTTGCCACCGGCAAGGCAGTGACGGAGCTAGGACTTGCACAGGAGAAGGTGCGCCCTGCCTGAATTTCAGCAGTCTCCAGCTCGGTCGCCTTGGGCCAGCCCTGCTCCGCTGTGCCCGCCAGACTCCAGGAGACTTGGCAAGTGAGGACCTGGCACTGACGTCAGAAACCGGTAAGGCCTGGGCCCTAAATCTGTCCTGTCCTGACCACCCATAGTGATCACTCCCCGGAGACTCCAGGGGTCTCATCTGTAGAAATTCTGGTACGGGGCCCTACCCGGCCCACCCATGGTGGTGGAAGGGAGACCTGATCAATCCTCGGAGACTTCAATGGTCTCTCTGTTTGGGGGGCCCTCATCTGTCAAGCCCACCCATAATGGTGGAAGGGGGAGCTGATCACTCCCCAGTGACCCAAGTAGTCTAATCTGTAGAAATTCTGGTATGGAGCCCTATCCGGCCCACTCATGGCGGTGGAAGGGGGATCTGATCACTCCCCAGAGACCCCAATGGTCTCATCTATAAAAATTCTATGGGAGGGAATGTAATAACCTCTGGTCTGTATGTGAGTGTGAATGTGCAACTCGGTCTGGCTTGCCTGCCAAGTTGAATTCCATGGCTCCACAGGTGGGCGCCCTTAAGGTCCCCAAAAGCCTACGGAGTCTGGGTGGGCCCATCTGCAATTCCGTGGTGAACGGCTTACAGTCTATGGCGGCATCAGAATAGTTTCCGATTGTAAGTCACAAAGCTGAGACCACTATGGTGAAGCGTCACCTAAGTTCCTTCGGGACACGACCAGATGGGCATCTGACTGGTCTCCTCATTAGAGGGGGCACCCCTACCCCTTTGTCGTCTTTGCAACACTGCCTCACGGGAACATGGGGTTGGGACTGTGCAAAGAAGGGGTTTTCAGGAAACTATAAAATTATGTAAATGGCCCACTTTTGGTGTAGGATGGCCCTCAGAGTAAACCATAGGTGTCCCAAGCATACGCTGCGTCTGGCATGTTGTCGCCAGATTCCCAGATTACCCTGATCAGTCCTGTATAGACTCCTGGTTAGAGATTGCCCAAACCCTTCCCCCTTGTGTGCGATTTACCTGCAACAAACAGGGACAGGCTAGGGTCTTAGGTGCCTCAAGTGGCCCAAGGAAGGTCAACAGCCACAAATTTTCGCCAGTGATCCAGAGAAAGACTCCGCCACGTTCCGTCTCCCCAGGAACTCCAGACTCGGCAGATCCTCTCTCCCCCATACCAGCGAGAGACAAGACTAATAAAAAAAATAACTGTCCCTGGTCAAAGACTCCTCCTTCTGGGTTCTTCTTCTCACCCTGCTTGTCGCCGACATTAATTAGAAATGCAGAAGTAACAGACTATAAGTTATTCCCTCTGCTGATGCTCTGGTCTCAGACCTCTGGAGAATGATCTCTTCTGAGCCCACCGATGTAATATAAACCTCCTGCCTTCCAAGATCTTTGAGTGCCGCTTGTTTCTTCTGCCGGGTGATCCAGACCAGATTCCGTAACACTGCGTCATGATGGAAGATATCCGGTCCAGGACGGCATTGGAAATAGACTCTGATCGTTAAGTCACAAAGCTGAGTCTGCTACGGCTAAGCCTCACCGAAGCACCTTCCAGACGCAGCCAGTTGAGCATCTGATTCGTCTGCTGGTTTGAAGGGACACCCTCCCTTTGTCTTCGCGCTGCTGGACACAGGAAGATTCAGAAATGGGCTCAAAACAGAGTAAGCCCACAGTCCTTGAGACTATGCTCAAAAATTTCACAAAGGGGTTCTCAAATGATTATGGAATGAGGATAACGCCAGGAAAGTTAAGGACCCTATGTGAATTAGAATGGCCTACGTTTAACGTAGGATGACCCTCAAAAGGATGTTGGATGTCCAAATAACCCGACGACTCTAGCTGGTAGTCACCAATTCCCACACATTGACTCTTAGCTGGAAATTGCCCAAACCACCCCCCACCCAGTGTGACTCATCCATAGCAAACAGGGTCAGGCAAGGTTTCTGGCCACCTCATCTGAAAAACCAAGAAACAATGGAAGCCCAGCTCTCCCCTACTGTTTGCGGGTGACCCAGTAGACAACCCTGTCCTTCCCCCACCCTATGACCCACCAAGGCCTATAATTCCTGCTGCCCAGGGACCTGACACCTGTCCACGTTCCATCTCTCCTCTCCCCACTACTCCCAGAAGATTCACTCTCCCTGTGTGGCCAGGCTATGTACCCAGCCGGGTCCTAGCGCTCTCTAGATGCCGGTACGGGAGACTCGGGAACCCGAGAAGCAAAATGAAGATGGAACCATCCAGCCTGGCCATTCCGTGACGTATTATCAGCCTTTCTCCACCACTGACTTCCTCAACTGAAAACACAACATGCCATCCTACTCTGAGAAACCACAGGCAATGGAGTTCCTCTTCCAGACTCACCAGCCAACTTGGAAAAACTGCCAACATCTACTCTGTACCCTGTTTCACAGAGGAGAGAAGGAGGATAATGAAGGAGGCCCGGCAATCCTGGAGAGGCACGCTCTGGTGGGAATCGTTGACCTTGTTGCCCGGGCTAGGGCGGTCGTGCCTAAAGAATGCCCAGCGTGGGACTTTACCATGGACAAAGGACAGGCCCACATCCGCCGATACCAGGAAGCCCTCTTCCAGGGAACCCGAGCAGGGGCCAAGAAACCCGTGAACATGACCAAGTCACCCAGCACCCAGTAGTCCCTTGGGAACTACTATGAAAAACTTTATGAAACCTACCAGGTCTACATTCCATTCAACCCTGAGGTAGAGGGAAGCCAACAAATGGCAAATTCCTCCTCTGTGGCTCAGGCTGCCCCAGACATCTGGAGGAAGCTTCAGAAACTAGAGGGCTTTGCTGGAACGAATATCACTCAGCTATTAGAGGTTACCAATACAGTCTACGTAAACAGGTGGTCACAGCCGAGAGGGAAGCCGAAAAGAAATTAAAGTAAAGGTCACCCTCCTCACCACTGCCCTAAAAGAAAAGGATAATACAAAGATGGGGAAGCCTTGACCACCAAAAGGGGGGAAGCCCAGGGCCCCGTTGGTGAAAGATCAGTGTGCCTATTGTAAGGGAAAGGGACGCTGGAAAAATGAATGCCCTAACCGGAAGGGGACCCAAAAGCCTAGCCGATACAAGAAAGAACCCTGAGAAGGAGACCTCATTGGCCTTGCAGAAATACTCAGACTAAGGGGGACCAGGCTCTTTCTCTCTCAACCCCCATGAGCCCATGGTCAGAATGAAAGTGGGGGGCCAAACAATGACTTTTATGGTTGACACTGGAGCTGAGCACTTGGTCGTCACTTCCCCAGTGGATCCTTTAAGCCAAAAGACCGCAACTATCCTTGGGACCACCAGGACATGGGCAGTACAACAGCCGTTCTGCCAGGCTCTACAATGTGAACTTGGGGGCCACACGGTCCGACATGAGTTCCTCCACCAACCTGGTTGTGCTACTTCCCTCCTGAGCCAGGCTGTACTCTCCAAGCATGGGGCTCAAATAACTTTTGAGCCCCCTGGACACACCAGCCTCCGATTAAACGCAAAGCAGGAACAGACCCTGATGTTAACAGTCACCATACCACGAGAGGAAGAATGGAGACTATTCTGTGCCCAGACCCAATCCTGTGGCCCACCAGAGTTCAGGCTTTCCTTCCCTTCTGTGTGGGCTGAAGGTAACCCACCTGGACTAGCCCAAAATCAGGCCCCTATCATTGTTGAACTGGTCCTGGGAGCCAGTGTCCCCTTCCACAAGAAGCTAGGATGGGCATCCAGAGCATCTGGTCAAATTCAAAGAGGCAGGTATGCTAGTTAAATGCCAGCTGGCTTAGAATACCCCACTCTTGTCAGTCAGGAAGCCAGGAGGAGGATACCTTCAAGACCTACAGCCCATCAACAAGATAACTATTTCTCTGCACCCAGTGGTCCTGAACCCATACAACCTCCTCAGCCAAATTCCAGGATTGGCCAGACAGTTTACTTGCCTGGATCTAAAGGAAGCCTTCTTCTGCCTCTGCCCAGCTGCCCAGAGCCAGCCACTGTTTGGTTGTGAATGGACTGAACGCGATACAGAACGTCAAATGTAACTGACTTGGACACGCCTTCCACAAGGTTTCAAAAACTTACCAACCCTCTTTGGGGAGGTGCTGGCTACAGACCTCACTGGGCATTCCAAGTGAGGCTATGAGATGTACCCTCCTCCAGTATGTAGATGGATGCCTTGCCAGCGACACCCAAGAAAATTGCACAAGAGGCACAAAGAGCCTCCTGCAGCTCCCGTCAGACTCAGGCTACCGAGCCTCATGGAAGAAGGCACAGATCCAGCAGCAGGGCGGACACTTAGGTTTCCTCCTGACCCAGGCAAAGAGAGAACCAGGGCCGGAAAGGAAGAAGGTCATCATCTCTTTGCCACAGCCCCAAACAAAGTAGGGTCTGCGGGAATTCCTGGGCGCCACAGGATTCTGCTGCATCTGGATCCCGGGAGGGCCTCATCGTTGCCGAGAACAATGGCGAGACCCTTCTATGATCTGTTAGGGAATCAGATAGACAGCCTCCTGTCTGGACTGAGGAAGCAAGAGCCGCCTTCAGAAAGATAACGACAGCTTTAGCGGGGGCTCCAGCTCTGGGCCTCCCAGACATAGAAAAGTCCTTCAATCTCTTTGTACATGAAAATGACAAAATAGCACTCAGGGTACTCACTCAGACTGTAGGACCTTGGCAACGGCTGGCCAGTCGCACACCTGTCAAAGAAGCCGGATCCTGAGGCCGCAGGGTGCCGCCATGCCTTAGGGCATTAGTGGCCACAGTCCTGCTCATTAAGGAAGCAGACAAATTTACCCTAGAGCAAGAACTTAATGTCAAGGCCCACACGCAATTCTGTCCCTCATGAACACACAGGGGCACCGCTTCCTTTCCGACTCTCGGCTAACACAATACCAGGGGCTCCTCTGTGAGAACCCACGGGTTACACTCAAAACCGTAAGGACATTAAACCCAGCAACTTTCCTCCCCACAGAAGAGGGGGAACCCAACCATGACTGCTCTGAAATAACAGATGAAGTCCACACTAGCCGCCCAGATCCATGGGGCCAAGCTATAAGAAATCCAGAGCTCATCCTGTTTAACAGAGGTAGCAATTATTTACAGGAGGGTGCCCAAAAAGTGGGTTATGCAGTGACCACAACTACTGAAGTCTTAGAAGCCAAGGCGTTATCAGAAGGGTGGTCAGCATAACGAGCTGAACTATATGCTTTCATCTGAGCTTTCACCCTCAGTGAAGGCAAACGAGCTAACATTTACACTGACTCTCCATAACACCTTTGCTACTGTACACATACTCAGGGCCATCTATAAGGAAAGGGGGCGCCTCAATGCCGCAGGGAAAGCTATCAAAAACAAGAAAGAAGTACTAAAACTCCTCAAAGTCATCTGGCTTCCACAGGAAATAGCAATCCTGCACTGTAAGGGACACCAGAAGGGAGATGACCCCACAGCATGGGGAAGTCACCTGGCAAATGAAGCGGCCTTGGCCGCAGCCTGCAAGGACACAGACAGGGCTCCTTCCTACGCCATGGCCCTGATGCCTCCAGTAAAAACCCTTCCACCCAGTTACACTGGAGAAGAAATAAAATGGGCCGCGGCAGAAGGGCTACCCTGACTGAGAAGGGATGATGGGTTATGCCAGATGGGTGTGTCTTCGTTCCATCAGCGACAGGGGGCACCCAGTCAAGGAGTATCACCAACTCACTCATCTAGGAAAGACTGCATTAGAGGTCCTCCTCAAAAGCCACTACTACATCAGCCAGCTCGCTATGCCCAGCTACCTACCAGTGCACAATGCATAATATGTGCTAAAAACAATGCTCGGTCTGCATGATGGCCCCCACCAGGCGTCCAAAGAATAGGAGCTACCCTCTCTGAAGATCTAGAAATAGACTTCACAGATGTGCAGCCAAGCAAGGGGTTCAGAGACCTCCTGGTGATAGTGTGCATACACTCTAAATGGGTCGAAGCCTTCCCGACCAGGATGGAATGAAGCCAGCCGAGAAGAGGCTAAAGTCCTCCTGTGGGAAATCGCGCCTCCCTTCTCTCCCAACTTGTGCCTGCCCTTAACAATTCACAGTGTCAATGGGCCCACATTTGAGGCAAACATTATGCAGATCTTGGCTAAATCTCTCAACAGTACCTGGAAACTCCACACCTCTTACTGGCCCCAGAGCTCAGGAAAAGTAGAGCAGGTGAATCGCACCCTCAGAGAAACCTCAGCAAAGTTCTGTCAAGACACTAGCCTCCCATGGCCTTAGCTCTCTTACGTGCTCACTGCACACCTGGGACATTAGGTTTCTCCCGCTTCGAGTTACTACATGGGTGGTCTCCCATGTGCCTGGCAGGTTGGGGATAAATGAAAAAAGCAATAGCTTCAGGCCCTCGAGACTACCCTAAATGAGTTCCAAAGATATACCATAGAGAGGGCCCCAATTTCCCTAGGGTCCCCAGTACATCTCTTCTTGCCAGGAGACTCAGTCTGGGTCAAGGACCTGAAAAAGAAACACAGTGGACCAGGCCACACATTGTCATCTTAACCGCCTCTACCGCCCTTAAGGTTTCAGGCATCACCCCGTGGGTTCACCATTCCAGAGTCAAGAGAACCAGTCCTGAGGAGTCTCCAACCTGGAGAGCTGACCCACACCCAGTAGAATCTCTCAAACTAACCCTCCGGGAGCCTCCGACCCTTGAGACCTTCAGCCCTGCTCCAGCCACATCCTGGAAGCTGGCTGGTCTGAGCACGGCAGAAGCTTGAGGATTCGACAGATTAACTGGACCGTCCTTAACACCCCTGTTCAAGCAACTCTGTCAACCTTTGCCCCTTGCCTGGTTTCTTACCATCAGACTAGCAGAAGTTGCCCCAACAGACTGGACATGGGACAAAAAGCTTATGCTGGGTCCCACCTACCTCCTCTGGATGGGAGGGCTGTTAAGTAATGCTTGTATCTTATGCTAACATCTCTCACCCTCGCGACCGCTGCATACCCACAATGCCCTGAGGATTGTTATAAGATGGTAACTAGAGGAAAGTCAGAGAAGACAAGAGCATCCAGCTCCCTCACCTCCCTCAATGGAAAATGTTACAAAGAGGCAGAGGCCTTTGTCTGCCAGTCACAGGACGCTGGGGCACGTAAGTTTTGGGCTGCAGAGATTATCAAAACAGACGGACTCTGCAAAATCAAGGGCCTTACAGAAGGGAAGAAAGGCTGCTTTACTTACCTTCCCCAGTTGGGAGTGTCAGATGGGGGATGGGTACAGGATAAGGCCCTTCAAAAGGTTATAAAAAATACACAGGCCAAGCTGGTACAGCCATATAGGCGACCACTCCAACACCCTACCGAGGCCTGAACCTCTTAGCGCTTCATCAAATGATACCCGATTCCCTACTCTGGTGCTTGGCCAACACCACCTACCAGATACTCCATGGCATTAACACCACCACCCAGACCTGAGGGATGTGTTTGCCTTTCTGCTGCAGGGAAGCTCCTGAAAATCTCACAACCAATGTCACTGTCTTAATTGGGCCCTTGGCTACTGGGGTCCGTCTCACAAATGCTGATCATCTAACTTCATACTCCCTGAGGATACAGATGGGACCTCCCTACACAGGAAAAACATAACCATAGATAAAAATGGAACCCTATGATCGCCTCCCGGGGTTTTCTGCCTGTGCTCCAATACAGTCTATCGATGCTTACAGGCCAATTGGACTCAGGTGTGCTAGTTTTCCTAACCGCCCCCCACCAGCAATAACCCCCACTGAGATTCTGTATTCACTGAAGACCAGTTCCTGGCAGCCTTTAGCCCTAAGCCCCGGGCTACGTGAGCAGTTCTGCTACCTGTCCTAAAAGGGACAGGAATTGCTATGTGGAAAGGAACCAGGGTAGGAGGCACAGGCTCTTCTGTAAGACTATACCACAAGCTATCCCAGGAACTACATGAAGACATGGAACGGGTAGCCAACTCCCTGGTGGCCTTACAAAATCTGATATGCTCCCTGGCAGCAGTATCCCTCCAAAATAGGCTGGCCCTATCCTCCTACACTGTTGGTGGGAATGCAAACTGGTACAGCCCCTCTGGAAAACAGTGTGGAGGTTCCTCANTGCAGAAAAGATAGGCACTTGCATCCTTCTAGGAGAGGAATGCTGTTATTTTGTCAACCAGTCAGGAGTCATCACAGCCAAAGTCAGGGAGCTAAGAGAAAGAATTCAACGTAGACAACAAAAAGGAAACAGGCTCTGAAAGGGATGGGACTTTGCAAGTTGGACAACTTGGCTCCCTGCACTGGTAGGACCCCTCCTCTCCCTTGACCTTGCTTGTAGCCATAGGCCCATGCATCCTAAACACCCTGGTGCGCTTCATTGAAAACACGGTCATGTGCCAAACCGCAGTGCATATCTTAGCCCTTCAAGGATATCAATCAATAAGACAGAAAGATGATGCCTACTAAAAGGAAGGTTTTTAGAGTCATCAAAGAAGGGAATGATGGGGGAAAAAAACCAAACCCTGACCTAAAAAGAAAAAGGAACTTGGTAGGCACACTCGAGACTCTTATGTTAGCCCTTCTCTGTTTGTTGAAGGCCACTCCTTCCTCCCCCGTTTCCATCGCTTGTTTATGTCTCACAGCCACTGAGCACAAATGCGGAAGCTGTAAGATTATCAGTGCTCAGATTCTTTGGAAAAAATGTCTCCCCCAGTCCATCGATGTAAATGAATCTCCCATCCTCCAAGATCTCCAAGTGCTGCTTGGATCAGCGATCCAGCCTGGTCCCGTAATGGGAGGGGCAGAGAGAGAGAGAGAGAAAGAGAGAGAGAGAGAGAGAGAGAGAGAGAGAGAGAATCTGAAGCAGGCTGCAGGCTCCGAGCTGTCAGGATAGAGCCTGACGCAAGGCTCAAACCCACAAACAGCAAGATCATGCCCTGAGCAGAAGTCAGACACTTAACCAACTGAGCCACCCAGGTGCCCCTGATTGGCAGTAGCCGTAAAATAAAGTGAGGGATCAAAATATTTGCGCTACCTTTGTTGAAGCTAATGAGAACCTGCAAAGATTCAATATTTCTCCGGTTTTGTAGACAGGACACAGTTATTGCAGCATGCTTAGAGAAATAGCAATAATCAAAGTTTCAGTTTCTCACACCTGACCACAAGTAAACGTGGAGTTCTCTGAATGAGCCTGGTTTTACATCACATACAAGGAATCTATTTGCCAACGAACTTCCTTAGCTACTAAAGATTGTGCGGTCCTTGTGCCAACAACATATTCCAGCACGGCTGTTAGAATATCTGGAGGACTGTGATCGGATGACAGAATAAACAAACTCTACTACGAGCTTTGGATTTTCTAACCCAGAATGAAAGGTGAATTTCTGGGCAGCTCTCTAGGGGCTGAAAGAGGCAATTTATTTCCATTTTCTCAGCAGTAGAGCCACCTTACCCACACTCTATGGAGTCTTTTCAACAAAACATGGGTCTCAGGACTCCAGCTTCGCTTTTAGGTCCTTTCTAGTGGGTGGTGGGTTCCTTCAGTTTTCCTCAGGTCCTAAAGAAATGCAATTTGCAGAGCTTATTGTTTTTCCTCCAAGTGCGTAGAACTCTTTCACAAGGAGTGTAACAAATGTAAAATTCTCCGAAGGCACCCTTCTCCTTCAGAACCACCTGCAGTGTAGCCTTCACTTGTTTTTAAGCGGGCCTAAAAGGAACATTGGAGGTTCTTAGAGACAGACTATGTCCCCAATTAACTGTGAGGCTTTACCTAACAGATCCCACCACCAACCCCTGCCCTGGTAGCTTTACACATTTGAAAAGGACAGGTACGGGCAGGCAAGACAATAATTTAATGGCTTTAAAATCCAGGCAAGGAGGGGCGCCTGGGTGGCTTAGTCGGTTAAGCGTCCGACTTTCGCTTAGGTCATGATCTCGCGGTTCGTGGGTTCGAGCCCCGCGTCGGGCTCTGTGCTGACTGCCAGCTCAGAGCCTGGAGCCTGTTTCAGTCTGTGACTCCCTCTCTCTCTCTGACGCTCCCCTGCTCACGCTGTCTCTCTCTCTCTCTCTCCTAGAAATAAATAAAACATTTAAAAAAATAAAATAAAATAAAATAAAATCCAGGCAAGGAAAAGGTGACCGGTGACTTGAGCTTTATTTTATGATGTCACAGCACATTCAGGGCAGAAAGGAGTACTTTGCATTTTATCATTCCAACTTAATAATGCCATTAAAGGACAACACACACTCAAGGTGTTCAGAAAGATCCTCTACTCCATTTAAACTGGACAGGATGCTTGTTCAAACACCGTAAATCTAAGCAATGACAATTTATGAGGAAATATTATTTAAAAATTCTCCCTTGAAAATAAAAGCTCTATTAAACAATGTTTGAAGTTTCTTTTTTTTAATTTGTTTTTTTTTTAATGTTTTATTTATTTCTAGGAGAGAGAGAGAGAGACAGCGTGAGCAGGGGAGGGTCAGAGAGAGAGGGAGTGACAGACTCTGAAACAGGCTCCAGGCTCTGAGCTGGCAGTCAGCACAGACCCCGACGCGGGGCTCGAACCCACGAACCACGAGATCATGACCTAAGCGAAAGTTGGATGCTTAACCGACTAAGCCACCCAGGCGCCCCCAATGTTTGAAGTTTTTTAAGCATGGTTTTGTTATCTTGATCAGTTTTATGTAAGACGGAATATCAATATCCTTCTACTTTGTACCCATATCAGTGATAACTTATCTCATTGGTGTTTAGAGAGAAAAGTTAATGTGTATTTAGATGCCCGTTGTGATATGTAAACACAGACTGCAACAGGACTCACAATTGTCTCCTATTAGGAAATTGTACAAAATAGTTATCAGCTCTATCCATCAAACATCATCTATCTTAAAGTGCTGTGATTAAGCCTCTGAAAACCAATTACCTGCACGAAGTGAACTTTTTTGTCCTGCGCCATCTATGCCTGTGGAGTCATCCGGAAGAGAGGGCAGATGTATGAATCTACTTCAGTGGTTTTCACTAAATTGTTGTCGGAATCTGAGTATCACGTGCACACCCGACGGATCCGCAGCAAATGTCAGAAGAGATCAATGTTCAGGGGGAACCTGAAAGACTGGATAAAGGTGGTAAATTGGAAAGTCTGTTTGAGTAGCTGGATCACAAAGTTTGGAATCCCAACCAACTGCTGAGCTTTATTTTTCCTTTCTTCCCTCCCTTTTTCAAATAGCTTGACTACACTACAGGTCAAAAACTCAAATATCTGTAGTGGCCAGGAACAGAATGTAAATAAGCAAAGCAGGTAGATTTTAAGAAAAAGAGAGACAGGCCTATTTTATGCACCTAATCAGGACAGAGGCAACTCTTCTCCCACCACGAAATGGGCTCTCTCCCATTATCCTCAAAAAATTATTCTTTAGTCTTGTTCCCTCTCTTTCGGTACTGAGAAGTACTTTACTCCAAGAAAAATATCAGTGCGCACTCACTATCAATGATACCTCATACTTAGCTTCACTGGGCAAGCGACAGGGAGTAGCAAAGGCTGAGGCAGAGTGAGAGCTCCTGTCCTGTCTAAAGTGGTGGTCTCTGGATGGCTGGCTCTTGACTTCAGCTCAGGTCATGATCTCAGGGTTCCTGAGATAGAGTCCCATGTCAGGTTCTGTGCTGACAGCTCAGAACCTGAAGCCTGCTTCGGATTCTGTGTCTCCATCTCTCTCTACCCCTCCCCTGCTCACACACACTCTCTCTCTCCCTCTCTCTCAAAAATAAACCTTAAAAAAAAAAAGATCTTCGATCTCAAGAAGTTTATGGACTAATACATTAAACATGACTAGAGATCCATGTCTATATGTGCCCAGGGAAGATCAAGTCAGATGCAGGTTAGTGGTCAGGGAGGCCGGTCAGGGAACGATTCTAGAAAGAATGTATGCCATGCTATCCTGCTTGTTGAGCAGCTCAAAGAAAAACATAGAGGAAGGAGGCCCAGTGTCAGGTATCACCACATGCTAAGGCACATGGAGGCCACAAGCAACCGGAGCCTTTTGTTAAAGAAGCTGAGGTCGGGCAGAGCGGACTCAAGACGGTGGGGGAGGGGGAGGTCCTCCCTGTCAGACATGTCCAAGGCTGTAAAACGAAGAGGGAAGACAGAAAAGCTAAGACTGAACTCAAAAGCACATGAAAGTCAGTTATCTGTCTGGCAGTTCTTAGACACATTTTCATGGTCCAGTGCAGCATGTAAATTCACTCAGCATCTGCTGGAAATTACATGTAATTTCAAAGAAACCAGGAAGTAAGAATTTGAATTAAAATAGAAACCCTAACATTCAGCATTAGGTAACATGCTTCTCCTGGCTTCCTACTATTTGACTCATTATTATGTCTGTGTGAAAAGGTGGGCTGCTAGGGTGAAAATTTGAATCCAAGTAGACTCCTTGACTGGAAGAGCTGACCTGAGTTGTCTCTGGATCTGATGTCAGGGTCAACATAAATCTAAATAAATAAATCTCCCTAGTACAGAAGGGGGGGGGGATCTCAAAAGTAAAGCATTTACTTTAGAAATTTTATGATTGTAAGGGGGGAAATGGTGGGGGAGAGGGAGAGAAGCAAACCATGGGAGACTCTTGAATGATGAGAAGAAACTGAGGACTGATGGGTGGGGGGGGAGGGATTTGGGCATGGAGGAGGGCACTTGTGGGGATGAGCACTGGGTGTTATAAGGAAACCAACGTGACAATAAACTTATTTCTAAAAAAATAAAAGAAATTTTATGATTGTAAACTCTCTGCCCCTTTGAGAAGCACATAAACCTTTTTAAAAGGTAAATAAGGCTCTCGCCCTTTGTACAACCCCGGAATGACCTGGGAGCCATCTCTTGGAAATGTAATCAGCATCCCTATTTCTGTGGGAGCACAGGAGTCTAACTCAGGTTCCTGGTTCCAACTGGCAAACTCACCTCCTATCATAAAGGTGTAAGTGTACTTTTTCCTTTGGATAATGCTAATTAGCTCACACAGATTTCCAGCTACAAATTGTCAAGGTGAGTTGAAGATGAACTCTGTATGTCAAATGGTGCCTCCGAGTCCTCTTACTTGGAACTAGTTATTCTGAGAACAGGTATGTGATAGGGTATATCTGCTTAGCTGTGCAAAAGGGTGAAATTTCTTTCTGTCCTTCCATTATCAGTGGATTGATGTGAGGCACATCCTATCTCAGTTTGATGCTTTCTTCATTCAATGATGAGATTGTTCTCTTTTGCTTCTGCTTGTGCAGAGATTTCTTTGTGTTGGCAGGAGATTTTGGTTTTTAATTTTATTTCCCCAACACCTGCCACCAAGGTTGGGTGAGTCTGTGTCTTCCAGCTCGGGGTCTGGTAAGCATCTAAATGCCCTGACTGATACAAGTGTGAAAAGTCTATTCGCAGCAAAGAGGAACATTATTTCAGGGAAAGGCACATACACGCTTGTCCCTGAAAGTGCTGCAATTAGAAGACATCACGGACTCCCCGCAGTGTTTTCGGAGGCGGCAGCCTGGGCGCAGGCTCTCCTTACGCTGTGTGGGCTGGACTCTCCGTTTCCCTCATTTACTAGCTGTGATGCTTCCAGCAACGACTTGACCTCCTGGTGCCTTAGTTTCGCTACCTGTAAAACGGGAGAGAAAAGCTATCTCATAGTACCCACCTCATAGCACAGTGCTTGGCGTAGTAAAAAAACAAAAAACCAAAAACCCTCAAAAGTTAATTAGAATTATTTAGCCACATTATTCCAAGATTTGTTATAGACAGAAACGCCTCTGGAACATAAAGATGAATAAAACACAATTCCATCCCCAGAGGCATTTACCATCTTAAAATATGATGAATCTGGGTTTAAACTAACCTTTCAGGAAAAAGAAAAACAGAAAAACCAACAGGTATTCTTAAAGGAGAGCGGATGTGGCCAGAAGGTATTACCCTTATTGATTATATGGTCTTTAACATTGAGCGTCATAGTTTGGTTTAAATTTGAAAAGACTTCTGCCTGAGCTAGTGTAACAGGAAACAACAATTCATATCAAAAGAAAGGAAGGTATCCCCAACTCTGAAGCCAAAGGACCAAGACACCATGGCTCACACGCCCTGGGGCGATCCCGGATTTCTATCCCATCCAGACAACCCGACAGAGAGGATTTTTGTAAAGTTATAACAGTAACTCTTGACAACAAACACTCTTAACGCCAGTCATACAAATCTTGCTTTCCGCTAAGCTTAAGGGTGTTCAATTGGCTTTGTTCCGCGCGCGTTAAGACAGAACTCGGAAGCCAACTCAGAAACAAAAGGGATTCGGGGGNCGCCGCGCAGCCGCAGTCCGCCGCACCCTGCGGCCTGCCGCGTGGGCGGGGCTGTGCAGGACCTGGAAAATTACCGCGGCTGCTCTTAAAGGCACCCGCTCTTTGCGTACCCGAAACCTGCGCGAGTCACCCCTGTAAGCTAAAACGTGGAGTCTCCATGTTATCTTCCAAGAGAGAGTGAAATTCAATTCGAGGTCTACAGAACTAGTTTATAGTTAGGCAAATAATGTCGCAATGAATAAGCTTCCATATATCCAGGAAAAGGGGGGGGAACCCCCAAACACCTGAAATACCTAGTCTGGTGCATAAAGAGCCAGTAAACACCCGGGAACGGGAAGAAAGGAATAACTTTCGGAAAAAAGTTGTATAGACTATGCAACAGGTTTAAAAATGATTTGGCCCTTGTTGCAAAGTAAACCTATTTTTGACCGATGGATTGACAAATTAGAATACATTAAACATTACAAAAAACAAGATAGACATGTTTAAGAGGCAACAGGATGGGCTAGGAGTGCATCAAAAATTTATCCTCTCTTTATAGGTCAGTTTTTACAGTAGAATAAACAATCTGTGAGATTTTTCCTGCTTCGTAGTCATCAAAGAACTTTTTCGTGTTCGAAGCCATTATGATGTACAAGGGATAGTTTATTGCTCCCTTACTTCTCTGAAAGAAGAAATAAATAACCTCATTCTCCTGGTTTTTGCAACGTAAACATCTAGGGTATATTTACTACACTCCGTGGCTCTGAATTTATCCCCCTTACCAAGCTATATTTACTAGAAGCCATCCTGGAAACATTGGGGTGAAAAAGAAATATTGGCTTTCCCAGAGTAAAGCTCTTGACTTACTGAACGTTCAGTCCATTTTAAAATATGAAAGATGGTCCTGCACTCTGTTCCTTCTCTGTTGGTTTCCAGGGTGGTAGTTGGCTTTTCTGTTGTAAAAAGTTGGCTTTTCTTATGTATGCTATCAGGCATTCCCATTCACTCCTGTACTCAGGCTCCACCGCAGACATTACTGTTCAGAATGGATCCTTACCAAATGTGGAGGTGATGTTTCAGGCTTACCGTGCTCCTGGCAAATTGATTTTCCACTCCAGGACTGAGCCATTTTCCTTATGCTTTTTTGCCTTATTAGTCACATTATGTCTCCACTCCAAGCCTTTTCTTAAATGTCCCTTTTAACCCTCCTAATGTAAATTCTGTCGCATTCCAATCACCGTTTCTTAGTAATTTCTGATGGACGTTTGTGTTTCTTTCAGAAGTCACAGCTGTGATATTTGAGTACTAAGCATTTTTTTTTTCACGAGTTTAGACACGTAGGACAATGTATAGCCTGTAATTTTCAAGTTGGGATCCTAAAGAAGAGAGGACGTTTGTGACATTGTCTTACTTTATAGAACCACGGGGAAAATTACATGTAACAGAAAGGTGTGTGGTGTTGAGTTGTCACTTCCAAGCTGCAGGGGAAATGTTCCTTTGAAACAAAAATATGTGCAGGTGCTGCTGGGGTCTGCATTTTTGACCGAGATAATTTACCAGGGCTAAGAGACTGAAATCTGAATATGCCCATGTCAGATGAGATGCTGTTTCTAACTTTTTAAACAGTCTTGTCGTGGAAAGCCTGGTCTGTAATAATACTGAATGGTTGCTGAGCTGGCCAGTGGAGGTGGTAGCCCTTGGTAGTGTGGCTCTAGCCTTCCTCCACAGGGAAGGGGCATTTTACAACCTGAACTGCTCTTTGAGGAGGTTGCTAAAGAGTTCGAACCTCAGAGAGCAGACCTGATGCCCTACCGTGCTGGGACATAATCTCCGTATAGAGACGGAAAGAAAATATACAGAAAGTTCAAATGCAAAGAGTCACATGGATTTTCCCTCTCCGATCCAATTCTACTATTAAGTGGCTAAGAGTCTAAATTACTATAAATTAGAATCTAACTCTGATGGTTTAAAATAAAGGAGTTTGGGAAGGAAGCAAAGTTTTTAAATTTGTAAAATAAAATTAGTAAGCGAGTTGGGAAATTTGGATTGTTTATTTACTTAACAAATATGATAAGGTTGCATAGTTCATACAGCTCTCGAAGAAGAATCAACTGGGTCTGAACACAGGAAGACAATATTTGGGAATTCGTACTTTGTGGTAGGGTTGCCAGATGAAATACAGAATATCCAGTCACATTTGAATTTCTGATAAATAATGAATAGTTCTTTTAGTAGAAGGAATTTTGGGACATAATTACACTAAAATATTGTTGTTTCCTGGAAATTCAAATTTAACTGGGCAACCTGCCTTTTTATTTGTTAAATCTGGCAATCCTACTTTTTAAAAACTCAATTTATTTATTTATTTATTTTGAGAGACACAGCGGGAGCGGGAGAGGGGCAGAGAGAGAGAGAACCCCAAGCAGGCTCCACACTCTGTTGGCACAGAGCCTGATGTGGGGTTCAAACTCATTAAACTGTGAGATCACAACCTGAGCCAAAACCAAGAGTCAGCCAATTAACTGACTGAGCCAGCCAGGTGCCCCTGGCAATCCTACTTTAAGGGAACTAAAAAGGACATGTTTAATTAGGATTCTCCACCTGCATTGGAGTGGTAACAACCACTGAAAGCTCCCGGTTCAGAATGCCAGGCTGAGGTGTGAAATATGACACACACAGCCTACAACTATGTTGCCGCAAATAAGTAACAGATGGCTATCACATGCAGCCTATCAAAATATCATGAGCACTTACTATTACCTTGTTCATTCATCCATTCATGCAACATTTATTGAGTCTTTCCATGCATCGGGCATAAATTCCAGGATGAGTAAGATAAGGCAAAGTAAAAATCCCTGTCTTGGAAGAGTCCTTATTTTTCTCAAGTGAACTAACATGTGAACTGACAATTGCCGTCAGTGACTAGTGATCACAAGTTTGATCAAGTTTATCTGACTAAGGCAGGGGAAAAACAGCCAGGTTTCAAAGGGGAAGTGCTTTTGGAAGATGGCTGTGCTCACCAGTGTATCACCAACACGAAGAAGAAGGGACTTTGAAGGAGACTGAGCCAGCTAAGAAAAGGACATTCGTAGAGGAATCTGCAAGGCAAGGAGTGTGAACAGACTGGTTTTTAAAAAAAATCAAACAAGACAAACCAACAACAATGGAAAAAAGCCATGAGAGTCGGGTGTAGCTGGAGCTACGACAGAGTTCGCTGGAAATGTCTGATAATACAGGGTGGGGCCAGATTATTAAGGTGAGTGTACAAGACATCAAACTCTCCTTTGGACAACCAGAATAGGATCAGGGCAGTGGTGGGAGAGACCCATGCTAGACTTTTTCAATTCACTTAAAAAAAAAAAAAAGTGTGTGTGCATGTGTATCATCTGAGGCTGGATCTTTGGAGCTTAAAAAAAAACAATACGATTTTGGGGCACCTGCGTGGCTCAGTCGGTTAAGCATCAGACGTCAGATCAGGTCATGATCTCATGGTTTGTGACGTGAGTTTTACCTTCTCATTGGGCTCTGCACTGACAGCGCAGAGCCTGCTTGGGATTTTTTCTCTCTCTCTAAATAAATAAACTTTTAAAAAAATGAATACAGTATCCTACCTTCTACATGATCTTGGTTTTCTAGGGAAAGCAGTCTCATAGGCAGTTATGTTCAATACAATTGGGTGAATTACATTCAAAACACCTGGGCAAATCAGAAGTAGGAAGGAGAAATTGGCTGGGAAGGGAGGGAGAGGGCCAGCCAAAACTTCCCAAAAGAACAGATGCTTGGAATTAAGGTATTTTTTTTTTAATTTAAAGAAATAAAATGTAGTATTTTATAGAAATGGTTAGTCATTTTCCCAATGGAACAAAAAGTATATATAGTGAAAAGAAAATCTTTCCTCACCCAGACCTTTGACTGCCTATCAGAGGTGACCACCACCATTACATTAATATAAATGTAACGTAAATGTACTACCTCTCTCTTCTTTTTAGACAAGTAGAGGTGTCTTCTACTCAGCTTTTTATATTTCAATTTTTTAAATGTTTATTTTTTGAGACAGAAAGAGAGACAGAGTGTGAGCAGGTGAGGGTCAGAGAGAGAGGGAGACACAGAATCCCAAGCAGGCTCCAGGCTCTGAGCTGTCAGCACAGAGCCTGATGCAGGGCTCAAACTCACGAACTGCAAGATCATGACCTGAGCTGAAGTTGGATGCCCATCCAACTGAGCCACCCAGGCGCCTCTCTATCTCGATTTTTTTCATGTAACAATAGATTTTGGAAATCAGTACTTATGGATCTACTCATTTCTTTTTAATAGCTTTGTGGTTATTTCATTATACAGATAAATTGTAATTTTTATACTAGTGCTCTATTGGATATGTAGGGTTTTACAATCTTTTGCTATAACTAATAGTATTTTTATATACATCCCCCCTTGTTTATGCAAATGTTGAGGCTACCTATAGGATGCATTCATAGAAATAGAATTCCTGGGTCCACAAGTTGTTGCATTTAAATGTGGATGGTTTTTGTAAAAATTTCCCTTCAAAGGAGTTACATCGGTTTATAATTTCATCCTCCTATATTAAGGTTTGAGTTTTGGGGGCGTCTGGGTGGCTCAGTCAGTTAAGCATCCAACTTTGGCTTAGGTCATGATTTCAGGGTTCGTGGGTTCAAGCCCCGCGTCGGGCTCTGTGCTGACAGACGGCTCAGAGCCTGGAGCCGGTTTCAAATTCTGTATCTCCCTCTCTCTCTGACCCTTCCCTGCTCATGCTGTCTCTCTCTCTCAGAAATACATAAAACATTAAAAAATTTTTTTTAAATAAATTTAAAAAAAGATTTGAGTTTAGATGAATAAGTAGGAGTTCGCCAGGCAGATGAAAGAGCTATGGGCATATTTAAAGGGAAGAGGGGTACAAGGGACAGCAAACAGCTCAGGGCACTAAGCAGGACAGCTATAGACTGGTTAGGAAGCAACTGGTCAAAGGAGAATGAGGAATGGACTGCAGGCAGAAGATGGATTAAAGTAGAAGGAGTAATAAACATTGCCTTCTGCTAAGAGCTTATTTGTGTCAGGCACTATGCTTGGTACTATGTACCGTCCACCATTTACTTCTCACAACAAAGAAAGTGATAGCTCCAATTTATAGTGATGGAAGCTGAGGCTCAGAGATGTTAACCCTCCTCAAGGTCACAGCTTGTAAATTCCACAGAAAACCCAAATCCAGCTAAGTCGTTAACCACTGCTCCATGGAGCCTTGAAAGAATAAAAACTTTAGGGCTATTTGATACGGGGGAGAGAAGGAGATCTGGGGAAGACTAGATCATAATGCATTGGTTGACAGGCCCCTGGCTTTACTGGAATGTGCCCACAACTTGCCAGTATAGACTTTAAGGCCTAAAGTCTAGGACAAGTGTCAACCTAGATCCCCTCTATTATTGCTGGCAGGGCTGACTTGAGGGGCTAGTTTACGAGACCTCTGCCTTTCATTGCTGGGCACTAACTGTACCTGAGAGTGAAATCTGGATTTTTTTTTTTTAGATGTAAATTACTATCTACTATTTATTTCCATTTGACCAATCTCCTTATATTCTTTTTTTGTTTTGTTTATTTTTGAGAGAGCGAGCGTGATCAGGGAAGGGTCAGAGAGAGAGAGGGAGATACAGAATCTAAAGACAGGCTCCAGGCTCCGAGCTGTCAGCACAGAGCCCGATGCGGGGCTCGAACCCATGAACTGTAAGATCATGACCTGAGCCGAAGTCGGATGCTTAACTGACTGAGCCACCCAGGCATCCCTGGGTTTTCAAGGTTAAAGAATATTAAATAATTTTAAGTATTACAAAAATATATTTATTCTCCTTCTCCTCCTTCTTTCTATGCCCAGACCCCTTCCTTGTTTATATCAGTAGCAGATTTTAAATGTCGGTTCCAAGGAGACAGGTTTCTAAGAGATATATAGCTCCCAAACCTGCTCAAAGTCCATTGTCCCTTAAAAGAACTAAAACATAAAATATTCATCCATTTGCTGTCTTGGGTATCATCTATGAAACACAAATGGTAAAATGAAAACAATCTAGAGCTGTTTTTAAAAGGGTTGGAGTGAACAAATCTCTGATAACAGGTTTTAATTTCAGATACATAGTGCGGGTATAATAAAAAAAAAACTTCGCATGTTTATTGGTGTTGAGTAGCTGGTCTCAAAAAAACAGTAGTCCTTAAGTAGAGAAAAGCCTCTGCACTGGGGTACTGTCACCAATAGGAAGATTTCTAGAATAATAATGATTGCCATGTACGGTAGCTCTTCAAATCCCAAATCTGTTGGAATAAATATTCTTAAACTGTGTTCTTTATTCTAGTGCAATGTATCTTACTTCAAGTTTAGTAATTAGGACTTCATTTAAAGAGAGATTAGGGATGTGTAAAGTACAGGGATGAATAGAATGGATACTGCCCCAAGAAAGAGCTGTCACATTCTCGGAGGTAATTTTGACGTGACCACGGAATGACTGCTGCTTGATACGCATCCATTATGCATACATTTGCCTAATTCCTTTATAACTTCTTGGCATTCTCTAAGGGATTTTTAGAGAGAAGAATGTGGCAAACAGGTTAATTTTGGAAGAATAGTCTACACAGAATAATTTTCTTTTTAAAGTTTATTTTTTTATATAAAGTTTTTTTTTAAATAAAGTTTATTTTGAGAGAGAGGGTGTGCACATCCCTGTGGGGAAGGGGCAGAGAGCGAGTGGGAGAGAGAGAATCCCAAGTAGATGCCACACTCAGCACACAGCTGGATGTGGGGATCTATCTCAGGAACCGTGAGATCATGACCTGAGCCAAAATCAAGGTCGGACGCTTAACCAACCGAGCCACCCAGGCGCCCCCAGAATGATTTCCTGGTAAGGAGTATCCCCGTATTATCACACTGAGCTACAGAAACCATAGAAGTACCGGGCTGGGTCACCTTGCTTCCGACAGAGGTGTTTTTCCTGTCCCCGTGGTTAAAGGTTGAGCAGTATATACAGCCACCACAAAACCACCGGAAACAACCAATAAAATACGACATACGATGGTTAGAGGCCTTTAAACTAAAACCCCATCGTCCCTTAGTTCATTTATTTTATAATGAGAACTACAAAGTTGATATACTTGCCTCATGCTGGAAAGAAGACTTCGGCAAGTAATTTCTTTTTGCGTCACATTTATACACAGAAATTAAGTAGTTCCAAGGAAAAGAGGTTTCTGTATTTGTAGCAGCGAAAGGACGCTTTTTAAATGTTTAACTTAAACACCCACATCTGGTACATATTAGACAGGCATCCATATCAAAAACAATGTGCCAAGAATAAATGATTTATAATCCAAACAAAAAAATCAAGACGAGAGCAGTGAAAGCACAAGAGGTGGGATCTGACCTCAGGTGGCAGGCTGTCGCACAGTAATTAGAAGGCTCAAGATGGAATGCCATTAACTCACTACTTTGGGGAGGCAAATATGTACCAACAAACCTTGAAAAGCTCAGATTCATTGTAAGCCTTATTTTTCAAAATCTGAAAAGCTTTTTGTACATAAGTATTTGTGTCAATATTACTTACAAGAGCAAAAAGTGGCAAACAAATGTGGTGTTCAGTAGTAAGTGGTTAATGGTTAGTTCATCTGATATTATGTAGGCTTTAAAAAATCTTTAACATTCTTTTTCGACTAAGAAAATCTACCTTACACACGGCTCAATACAAACCACGAGTTGCAAAACTAGAGATGGTATTCCTTTAAGACAAATACAGACTATTTAACAGTGGTTAGACCTTGAGAATGGCATTCTGGGTGATTTTCTTCTCTTTGTATTTTTCTGTCCTTTTCAGATTTTCTATTGAGCATAATTTACTTTAGTAACATAAACTAAAGCAATATATATTTAAAAGTAAAGGCACCAAATTGTACACACGACATAATCCCCCTAAAAGAAACTTAAATTTATGTCTTGAAGAAGCATCTCTGAATTACTGGAGTATAGATTTTTAGTTTTTTTTTTTTCAGTTAAAAAAATCAAATTTGTGAGAACATTTTATTCTAAAGTTTAAAGTCCATTTTCTCCTTTTACCAGGAGGGCAGTGCTAATGAAATTATTGAAGGCAAAGGACTTAAGGCCTGAGGATACTCTCTAATTCTTGTGCTCAGTGCTTTTTGCAGAAAAAAGTTGCCCAAGGTCTAAATCATGTGCACAAAAGGAGACCAAAAAAGGTGGTAATCACTGCAAAATACAAAGACTAAATGGGGCAGGCTCCTTTTGAGGACATGCTTTTTAAAGAAGTTGCATTCTTTTCCCAGGCTGAAGGGAGAGAGGGTCCTTAACCCCTTCAGGTGAAAAGAATTCTTTGGAAACAGCCCAGCCCTTTTTTGGAAAATGATGGCAGAGCCTGCAGCGAAGTCTTAGAAGGCATCGATACAAAAAGGAGGGGATGAAGGGAAATTCTTTCAAACCTTTGCTTGGGTCAGAAATCCGCATTTAAGCCTTCATTAAGGCCTCGAGCTTTCTTCTTTCCCTCTTGACCACATTATGCCGTTTCTAGTCTGTCACTTAATAGCGACGCAGTTTTGGTCACAGCACAAGACCGAGGAAACCACAAGGGCTCCTTTGTAAACAAAGTAACGTCTTTCCTGAGCTTTGTCACTGTAGCGTGCCCTGATTCGAGGTACATTCAGAAATTTTTACTAATTAAACCTCCCAAGCCTTTGGGAGGCAAGTTTTATTTTTGAAAAGCAAACAACCCCACCCTCCTCCCCCAGTCACATCATTTCAGAGACTTGCTAAAGGACCTCACAAATTACAAGGAGAGCATCTAAACGCAGATAAGGGGACACATTTATAAATACAACGGAGGACAAACCTCTCCTTTATTCTAAAAATAACATCACAAGCGGCACGGCTTGTGTTATTTTTACCCAGACTGGCTCTCTCGCGTCTCAATCTCATGTAAACTAAAACGGCGTGGAAGGAAAATCGAGCCGGGGGCTACTGTCCAGAAAGAGGCTCAATGGCTCGGTCTTCCAACTCCAGATCCACGCACAGGAAAAGGGAAGCTGCAGGCCTTTCTCGAAAAGCCATGAACACTAAGCCACTTCGCCTTCGTTCGTCGTTCCTGCAGTGTGTTAATACACATCCGCCCACATCTACATTTCTCTTTCTGCAAACATGACCAGGCTGGACGGTGGAGAAGAGCTTCGGCCTCTGCCACACATTCATTCGGGGGGCAGGGCAGCTCCCGCGTTACACAATGGGCACACTCATTCCTCCCACACTCGCCCCGGCGGGGAGGCCACTCTAAAGCCTGGAGCTGGGAGGGCCCCCACCCCCGAGGCCCCTCCCCCCCAGGAGAGAGGCAGTTCTAACTCTGAACAAACGCAGGAAACGTAATCAAAACTGCTGGAAAGAGAGGAGGGACTGCATTTGGAGCCAACTTGGACTCGCCCGGCTCGATCCGCCGCCCCTAACCTCGCCCTCAGGAAGAAAACGCCCCGAGAAAGGCGTTTCTGCTGTTCTAGTTCGTAGGGAACAGCAAACGCAGGAACAAAACCAAAACAATCCAACAAGCCCCAAAGCCAAAAGCCCAAAAACCCTACAGAAAAACAGCCGGGACAGTGGCTGGGAAGCAGGGCAGCGGCTGCATGCGAATGCGCCGCAGTGACCTTGGGGGACGCCCGGGCCTGACAGCCTGGCGCGACTGCTCGCCCCCCCCGGCGCAGAACAGACAAGCCAAACGCAGCCTGACAAGGGGACAGAACGCTCCCCCGCGCCCTCCTCCACACGGCCGCCCATGTCCCACGAACGCCAACGCCCTTTAAAGGGACCCGAGAAACCAGGGGCGCCCGGCAGACCCCGCCCCCCAGCGCCGCCGCCATCTTGTTGTTTTCTCCAGTTCCTCCCGG